>NC_064628.1:93319825-93629075 GCF_023864275.1 Schistocerca cancellata | reverse complement strand
GTGCCACCGTGTAATGAATTAACTAATGTTCAACATTGTAATTTGGTAATTGTGCATAGGGAAATGGACCACGTGGCAAATAATGGTGTAGACAGTGAAACAATTAGTGAACAGGGAAGCATTATCCACCGATCGGTCGGCAACAGTTCGCCTCAGGAATCTGAAATGACAAGACACAATCTTGCTAATACTGTAGATTCAGGTTTTGCGTCCTCACCGTTTTCTCAAATAAGTCATAAGTCAAGACAGATATTCTGCCTTTGAAAATGCGAATATTGCCGGTTCAAATGCACTGCCGAATAGCACTGAGGAACATGTTTCAGACACCAGTGCATTGTTATTACAATAAATGCAACGAATGGGACAAAAGCTTCAAAAGTTAGACACAATGGAACAACACCACAGACATACACAGCAACAGCTGCAAAAGTTAGACACCACGCTTGAACAAACACGTGAGGGTTTAACTGCTGAGTTACTTAAAATCGAATCGAAACGTCAAAAAGTCTGTAATGACGTAAAAACACAAATTTGTGAGCATTTTCAAACTATTTTTTCGAGTCATGAAAATGCATTACAGAACCACGAAGCAGCCATAAAGGAACTGCAAACTATTGTTCATGAAAATCACACCTTGCAAGCTAAAATTGAGTCAGTTGCATCTGCCGAATCAGTTACGCAATTTTCAAAAACTCAGGAAAAGTTAAAGGAAACAGTAGATAGGGTTTCAACACAAATGGACACTCTGAAATTTGGTTCAGAAAAACACACTGAGGGGAATCTGTTCATTATCGGAGAAAGTAACTTTTGGATCAGTTCACTAACTTATCTACAAAGGTAGATGATGATCTGAATGACACAAGACCTGTAGCCTTCACTGACACAGAAGAGTATGAACAAATTAAGAAATTTAAACAAAATCAAAGTCAAATTAATACGCAACACCAAAGAGAAATCCGGGAAGTACAAGATCAGTTGGCACAAGTAATACAAGAATTACATATTTCAGAGGACACTCGCGCCCCAACACGGGAAGAGGGACTTAGAAACATGGAAAAGCTACAATATAATAACACAGGGCATTTCGGAAATTATGAAATAAATTGGCAAGGTGCACCGAATTTTGAGATGGAACCGCAGACACGACGTAACAATGACCGATATGCGACTCGCCGACACGATGACTGTGACTATAAGCTGTTCATTACTACATGTAAATCCAAAATATTTAAGAATTCTGGCAACGACATTCATCCACAAGCGTGGCTCCATCAATTCTCTCATTGTTTTCCTCGCAACTGGTCATTAGAGCACACATTAGAATTTATGTGTGGCTATTTAGAGAATGAACCAGCTCTAACAATGTGATCGGTCATTCACGATTGTCACCGTGAAGGAGAATTTTATCATGCCTTCCTCTCAGTATATTGGTCTCAGGCTACACAAGACCGAGTAAAACATACCATCATAATGATGAAACATTTCGAACAATCTGAATTTTCCAGTCTTGTGAAATATTTTGAAGACATGTTGCATAAGAATCAGTATCTGTCAAACCCATATAGCCCTTCAGAACTCATCCGCATTTGCTTAATCAAATTGCCTGAACATTTACGACATAGTATTTTGGCAGGACGTTGCAAAGATGACATTGAAGCTTTTCAGGGACTGTTACAAGAATTAGAAATTGACACTGACAATCACGGGAAGTGAAAACAGGAACACAACAGTTACAGGTCACATCCATCACAATTCCGCGATGACAGAAATAATAACAGGACATGACAAGGTTATTCTTACAACGCAAATCATGACCAAAACAGACACCACCTTTATGACAACCGTTGGCAGAATAATAGTTACAGAGAAAGATCGCAATTCGGTAGTAATGAATATGACAGAGATAACCATAGAAACAGACAATATGGTAACCAAAACAATTATTATCAAGGGAGACAGAATAACTTCAGACGCAACAGTTCAGCACACAGTAACGACTCAATGAAAAATTCTCCACCACGTGACCGACAAGAAAGCAATTAGAGAAACTACCGACGTGACGACAGATGATATAATCTTAACAACAGACCAGAATTTAATCAGAACCAGCGGGGTTCAAACAGGGCAGGGCCCTCGTGACAAGGTGAATTTGTAGAAGTTAGGTCTCCTAATCCTAATAACGACGGGCGCCCACAAAGAGACAGACAATGACTCGCACCAAAGGCAGCCATGTGCGCTGGCTAGCTCATAGAAAAATAATATTGACGCTAACCTTGAGAAAAATTTTAGCATTCCTTACTGACATATACAACACGATAATTACTTTGAAGTTGAAACTCTGCATATTAGGAAGAGTAAAGGTTTGCACCACATTTCACATGTAAAACCGTTTATTGAGAGATAATCTGCTTTTTAACTTAGTCTTTGCTATAACATTTTCATTTCACGTTACTAGTACACTTTGGCACACTTATAAACTGTTAACATGCAACAATGTTTTGAAGATAACTACCCAGTCTAGAACCTAGGGAACATATTTAGACAGTAATTACGAATGCATTGTTATAGTGAACAGACGACACAGTGTTATTGTGTGTGTACATTCTTGCTTGTTAGTTGCACAGTTACGTATTGACTATAAGGCTCACATACTTAGAACATATACCGGTACTGCTAATGAGGTTTTAGTGCAACATCTTGCTTTACTTGAAAATACCTTCTGGATTCAAAGTACTTTCTGAGAGATACCACATGACACAGTGGTTAGTTTATTTGACAGCTACACGATTATATCACAATGCTACTAATGAGTGACACAATTTATATTATTGCTTTTGCGCTGTATGTGTTTTATATCTATACAGATTTTGTGAATTATTCTGGAAAGTGAAACATGTTTTAGTAGTAACTTTGTGGTATAGCTACAAAATGCCTCTGAGCACTATGGGACTTAACTGCTTGGGTCATCAGTCCCCTAGAACTTAGAACTACTTAAACGTAACTAACCTAAGGACATCACACACATCCATGCCCGTGGCAGGATTCGAAACTGCGACCGTAGCAGTCCCGCTGTTCCGGACTGCGCGCCTAGAACTACTAGACCACCGCGGCCGGCTATAACTACAATGAGACAGCCTTTTTCATAGCACAACAGTATGTTACAGTACAGTACTTTCATCATCACGGCAACAAGCATAATAACTACGTTATCTATATGCAAAGCATTTCACTTTTGTTTATTATGAGGTAAGTATATTGAGTTCTACAGAACTTTGCTTATGGACGACGATGATTACAACAGTTGGCACATTTTTTACCCTTAAGTAATGACAGAGATCATCTTACAAACAGACACACAGTTTAGCGCTACAGTACACGTATTTGAGTGATTAATTTTGTACGTAAAACATTTGTTTTTAAAAGTTTTTGAATTACAGAGATACAAAGGTTTTCCGTGATACATTTCATTCCATTGCTGTATTCTGTAACACTTGAGGGTATAGTTACATTAATCCTCAGTGGGTATACACCTACTTTGTGTCTAAGAGTGTGGCGAGCGCTTGGAGCCCTAGCTAATATGGTATTTGCTTATACAACTTTACACATCGGTACCATATTTCCCTAACACTGAATTACACAGCTATATGATTATTTTACAGAGAAACAAAACATTTTTTACTACATCAGTGACAGATGTTTACGCAGTTACACAGTTGGATAACTTCACACTTATGAAATTGTATTTTGTCTGAACTTTGTGAACTGTTCATATTTTTTCGGAACCATTGTGACGCTATGAGAGCTTTGAACGTCGTATTTGGTAAGGGATCATGATTTTTGAAGTACATTTGAGGTAGATGACTTTATTGAAGGTTCTGAAATTATTGAAAGAAGCTGCAACGATTTTGAGATGTGATTGATCTGTTATGATGTTGTTATTACGATGATGATGTGTATTATGCTGTTAAGGAATGTTTATGATCAATAAGCTGATGCTACATGAGGAATTTGATTATCCTACGTATTTATTATGATGAAACATTGAAGAAGTGTCTACGAATATGTATATGTGTAATAAATTAAGGAATAATGAGTAGTGGTTAGGGACTCTGATTTGTGAAAAAGTATGTTAGAAACCAAGAATCATACTTTAAGAGTTATGAAATGTGTGTACATGCGTGAATGTATCATAATGCTGGAGAAAATTTTTTGGACACTGTTATATCTATAGGATTTTGTTTCTACACATTTGTAATGCAAATTCTTGACCTGTGAAATTGTTTTATACGAGACTGTCACTGTAGCGCAAACTGCGGTCATAAATATTTTTGTATGAAAACTAAGTGACCTTGACATTATGTGCTGTGGGCGGCAGCTGCACCAGTCACCTCGAGAAAAAGCCTTTAGGTGGAGAAAAAAGAGGCCATTAACCTCGCTATTGACATTCCTTTGTAGAAAGTATCCCAAATACGACACACTCATTACTTGGAAACATATGATTACACTTTGGTGCTCATACTTTATGCTACTTACTGAAATGCTTATGAATTGATGGGAAATATTCTTACATCCGCACACCTGATTATGACAAGTGTCTTTCTACGAGAGTTGAGAGAATTTCTACTGACTTATGAAATGCCACATGGCTACTGAATGATGTTTTTATGCTTTGCTTTGTACATAGTTGCTTATTTCATTTGATATCTGGTTTCCAGCTGTGTTGCAGCATTGGTTTTATAAAATAAAATTAAATGTTTTTGCTAATGCGAACACTTTCTGTCAACAGACCTGTTAAATAATAATTTTATGATCCACATTCTTCAAGAAAGGAGCCCTTGGAAAGGGAACAACAATAAGAAGGGACTAATAAATGTAACTGTATACATAATTTTCTTTTCAAGTACTTGGTAATATTTTTTGTAGAATAAGTTGTTGTGGTGCACCACTTTAATCATGTAGACATTAAGATGTGAATAGACATTTCCCTTATCTGCATTGTTGCTTTTGTGTACTATTTTTGCTGCTTGTGGGTTTTTCATGTTTAGATATAAGTTATTGCATTTGCTGCTGCTGTTTGCAAGGCATAGTGCTAGCGAATTTCACTTTGTATTACGCTGTTAAGCCAGTTTTACTACAGATTTATTTTTCTTTTTTGCTGCACATTGCCTTGTTTGATGCACATTAGTTGTAATATTGCATTTGCTTTGCTAATTTAGATATATTGCTGCTTGCTTTACCAATTTGAATTTTTTTGTCATTGCTGTTTGTGTTTTTTTTTTTGGCTGCTGCTTTGTGTCATAACTTATATATATATATATATATATATATATATATATATATGAGCTCAGTAGATTTAAGTTAACTTAAGAGGGGGTAGGCTATATAAGAGAATGAGTTATGAAGAATAGTAAAAGAATGCTTTGAGAAGTTATATGAAAAATATTTGGGAAAAAAGGAGTATTGTACAAAGAAGAATAATTATTTTGGAAGAGGATATAAACAGAATACAGAAAGCAGGTATAGATACGACTTTTTGGGAATAACGATGAATGAAGGAAGATCTCCAAGAAGTAAAGAAAGTTTTGGTTGCAAAATGCTGCAGTAAAACAAACCCTGTCCTTTCCTTTTGTGTTATTCCGCTGTGTGTTTGTGCACCCTTGTGTATTTGTGTTCTTCGTGTATTTATGTGTTTATCTGATAAGAGTTATATTGTAGAATTTTTCTAATAATAGGTTATTTACTTTGTAAAGATGTTTAGTCATTATTTATTCTGTTTTGTTTTAATGCTCATGTGTGAAGTAGATGTTTCGAAAGTTATTCTGATCTTTTATGTATTTACTTATGTCATAATTACTGTAACACTGATTTATATGTTTATTTCTAGTCTTTTGTAAAGCCCATATTACTGCAAATGTTATCTGTATTATTATCTTCTTTAATGATGTATTTTATACCTTTGTAATTGTATTCATATGTTGTAAATTTATAATTGTATAGAAACCAGTACTTCAAATTAAATTTCATTTCACTACACACGTTTCTGTTGGTCATAGTATATGCACAATATGTGAGAAGTTGGGACTGTTAGTGTTTGCACGTGTGTTGATGATTCAGCAAGGGACTGGTTAACACCATTGCTGGTTCTAAGGCCATTTCAAAATAATTTTTTGTGATTGCACAAGTGGTGGTTCATGGACTTGCTATATTATCCACAAGACTCTTCGATGGTGATCGTGCACCGCCACAGTCGCAACGGATGGCTGCTAGCAATATCTACAAGCACTACAGCGGGTCTGCACCTTTGATGGCCCACCAATACCATTATCTCTACTAGGACTACAGTGGGTCCGCATCTTCGATGGCCCACCAGTACCATACTCTCTACCAGGACTACACTGGGTCTGCTCTATGATGACCAAACTACCAATATTTTTCAAAACTTCGACTGACTCTACTGTGGGTTTGCTCTGTTGTGGCCCATTACCTGTCTGCATGTAAAGAGACAGCACTGTCTTTCCGGTGGAAGGACAACACTACTTCTTCAAGACTGCATGGAAATCCACTACTTCCGTTTGCTTTTTCTTTTACTGCTCAGACTTTGATAAAAAAAGAACTGTAATTATTATTGTGATGAATGATCATGATTGTCTTTATGAGAACAATTTTTGCTTTTGACCAACATTGTATCAATAAGTGTGTGCATTTGATATCTTTGTTATTGTAATTATCAAAAAAATTTATCAAATCATTATTGGCCACTGCCCAAAACAATTGGTAAAATTTTTTTGGGGAGCATGGGAGCTATGTTACTAGGCTGTTTAGGTTTTTATGTTGGTGACGCCACGTAGCGCTCTGTATGAAAATCACTGACCGTGCTCTGTGCATTCTGTGGCTGGTTGGCATTGTTGGAATATTCGCTATTGTAGTGTTGGGCAGTTGGATGTGAACAGCACGTAGCGTTGCGCCGTTGGAGGTGAGCCGCCACCAGTGTTGGATGTGGGGAGAGAGATGGTAGAATTTTGAGAGCGGACGATCTGGACATGTGTCCGTCAGAAAAACGAAATTTGTAAGACTGGATGTCATGAACTGATATATATATATATATATATATATATATATATATATATATATATATATATATATATATATATAATGACTTTTGAACACTATTAAGGTAAATACATTGTTTGTTCTCTATCAAAATCTCTCATTTGCTAACTATGCCTATCAGTAGTTAGTGCCTTCAATAGTTAGAATCTTTTATTTAGGTGGCAGTAGTGGCGCTCGCTGTATTGCAGTAGTTCGAGTAACGAAGATTTTTTGTGAGATAAGTGATTTGTGAAAGGTATAGGTTAATGTTAGTCAGGGCCATTCTTTTGTAGGGATTATTGAAAGTCAGATTGCGTTGCGCTAAAGATATTGTGTGTCAGTTTAGTGATGATTAGAATAAGTAAAGAGAGAAATGACTGAGTACGTTCAGTTTTGCTCAGGTGTTTGAAAATCAAATAACGTAAGGGGTTTACCAGCACAGTAATTCACAAATTTTTCTAAGGGGAGGTTTCAAAACTTACGTAGAAGTAGCTGGATATGTAATCCATCCATCATAAAGCAATACAATATGGAAAACGGACGCAAAAGTAACTCGATATGTAATCCATTCGTCACAAAAACTTATAACATATAAAATGGCTGTAGTTAAAAGAAAAGGAAGCCGCACTACACCGTAAAAAAGGGTGCAAGAAGATGGTGGAAAAGTTTCAACGTCTATCACATGTTACCCTGAACACACCAGCTGACTACGCCATAACAGTACGAAATAGGGCCACAACTTAAATAAACGCGGTATGAGCCGCATACTGTACAATGTCCTTTTGCGAGCACTCAAATGTTTCTGTGACATATCTAGATGGAAACACTGTGTATAGTGCGGCAAGAACTGCCCAGGTAGCGCGTATGACTGGTGTTAGGCACATTTACTAAATACAAGAAGTACGTAACAATAATAAATTAGGGTGCATATATGAAACTATTGAATGTTGACAGTAAAAATAACAAGTTAAATTATGTCAATAAAACTGTCATACAGAGTATAATAGCTATATTTTAAAGTCCATGCACAGTTGTACGCATACAAGATCCACAGCCAACCATCAAGGCATTAGAATGAGGGGCAGTCGTAACCATGGCAAAGTGGAGGCTATGACCTATTTTTAGTGATTAAAACAAAGAAATACGATTTACAGAATATAAAAAGACGGATAGATTACATTCTTTTACTTTTACGTAACTTGCCATTACTTTTAGTTCATTTCACCTACGTTGTCCTGCAAGATAGGACTAATAGGACACCATGTCCCTTTCTCTGTTGGTTTCTAATCGATTGGTTTCTTGTTTTT
Source organism: Schistocerca cancellata (assembly GCF_023864275.1). Lineage (NCBI taxonomy): Eukaryota > Metazoa > Arthropoda > Insecta > Orthoptera > Acrididae > Schistocerca > Schistocerca cancellata. The sequence continues at coordinate 93,620,679 of NC_064628.1, read as the reverse complement.
ACAGACAACCTGATGATGCCCAAATGGGTGAAACGCGTCATTGATATCAAATAATTTTAATAAAGATTTTTGGAACTGTGATCAAATATCATACCATTCTGCAGCTGATTATTCAATCATTAAATATATCTCCAGTGGCAAATAAAGTTAATATAAGACAGAGAGACTGAATCTGGCATAGATGTATATTTGCAGTCGAGTCACAACTCACATATCGATATGATGCCGCAATGCCAAAGACCTCCAGAACATCGTTAACTTTGAAACCATTGTGGTAGTACCACCTTAGCCCATAGAGGGCACACTGAGTATACATCGTCTGTACAGTTATTTCAATGCTTTTAATTGATATTTTATACAATATTTAAGTAATTCCATGGTTGTAAAGAGATAATTTATACATAACTATGTTATTATTGTACTTCGTTTTTTTTTACGTTTTGACGATTATGTGAACCCATTTTACACCGATGGGTTGACGTGAGGTGGAGGCAGAAGAGGTAGGCGGAGCATCTTCGTACTTAAGCGTATGCTCGTCACTTGCTGGCACCAGTTGACGTCACAGCAGGTCAGAATAGTGCTCCACGTACCATCTTCGAAGGATGCCATGTATAACACGTCTTCTTGTACAGGGTGAGGCAGTGAAACGGCACGATTTCGATAGTGGTTGTCGGGCGCGGAGGGGGGTTGCGAGAGTGGGGGAAGTGACCTTGGGCGTCTAGAGTGGTGGAAGTTTCAGTAGCCATGGAGCGTTGGTCGAGTGCGCAACGTGCATATGCCGTAAAGGCATATTACAAAAACGCGGATAGTGTGGTTGGTGCTCAACGCGCCTTTCGTCGTGAATTCAACCTGCCGCCACGGGCTCCCGTGCCATCAAGGAAAGCCATTCTCCTTTGGGTTAAAACCTTTGAAGCTACTGCTAGCACAACAAAGAAAAGAGGCGGCAGCACAAAAACAATCCGGACACCCGAGAACATTAATCGTGTGCGCGAAGCGTTGGGACGAAGTCCGCGAAAATCCGCGAGACGGCACAGCGCAGAACTTGGTCTCAGCAATCGATCAGTAAGACGGATTTTGAAGAGTGACCTTCACTATCATCCATACAAAATTCAGGTAGTGCAAGCCCTTAAACGTAATGACTACAATAACCGTATACGCTTTTGCCAGTCAATGCTTAACGTTATTGAACGAAATGAAGAAAGAGTGCATAACTTATGGATGAGTGATGAAGCCCACTTTCATCTTAGTGGGTACGTAAATAAGCAAAACTTCAGATATTGGTCCTCAGATAACCCGCACGAACTTCATGAAAAACCTCTCCATTCTGAAAAAGTAACAGTCTGGTGCGCAATGTCATCTCGTGGAATCGTGGGGCCCTATTTTTTTGAAGATGAAGATGGCAACACAGTGACGGTAAACTCTGGACGTTATGCTGACATGTTGACCATTTTTGGTCTGCCTGGAATTGATCGACATGATCCAGATGCTGAAACACTCTTCCAGCAAGATGGTGCAACAAGCCATACTGCTAATGTCTCAATGGAATTGCTCAGACTTGCATTTCCACGACGTCTAATCAGCAGGAATGGCGATTTCCCCTGGCCTGCCCGTTCACCAGATCTGACGGCACCAGACTTTTTTCTTTGGGGCTACCTCAAGTGCAAAGTCTTCCAGCAAAATCCACCAAGAACAAAAGAAGACCTGAAGGAGCGAATTCGACAGGAAATTAACAACATTCCAGTACAGATGCTACGAAACGTCATGGGACAATTTCATCTCAGGTTTAGACAATGTGTGCAAAACCAAGGACGACACCTCACTGACACCATATTTAAAAAATGATTGTTTTTAAGTTAAATCTTTAATTTCCACTCTTGTACTTGAGATCCATGTTCAACTATTATGATTTTAGTTGTAAATAAATCTTTGGTGGTTTTACAAAATCGTGCCGTTTCACTGCCTCACCCTGTATTTTATCCTTATAACCATTTTGTCATATTTTATTGTCAATCTAGTAAGGTTTCTATTACTTTTTAAATTAAATTACAGGTCTGATGATGGTCATGTGATATGACCGAAACTGGTCACCCATGTCCTTGTAGCATACGTGGTGTGATCAAGACAGAATTTTAAAAAGAAAAAACATATCAAGTAACTTGCCAACCAAGATTGATTTTATTCTGAAATTATATTGGTTAGTTAACTACTTGCTCCACAGCCCAAATTCACGATAAACGTTATGGTGTGGAACATGTCAGCAAAACAAATGAGGAACACTTATATGCAACTAAATACGAAATAACATTTTTATGGCTGCACGCTGGTCATTTACAATCCGTTTACTTTTTTATGACTAGTTATCTCTACTCAAGAATTCCTCTTAGGTATAGGAATTCTAAATGAATAACGCCTTTAATCTACATTTGAAAACGCTACCTGTCACACATTTTATGTACATCGGCAGACTGTCCAATAGTTTTATAGTTGCACATTTCACTCCTTTGTGTGCCAAAGTTAGATTCATTAAGGATAATAGAGATGTTTTTTTATTGTACTATTGTACTTGCGAATATCTCTGATACTGTTAAATTTAGATGGATTGTTGATAAAGAATTTCGTAAGTGAGTAAATATATTGTGACCCTGTGGTTAATATTCCCAGCTTCTTAAAGAGACTCCTTCAATACCTACGTGTGTGAGCGCCACACATAATTCTAATTACTTTCTCTGCCTGGCGAAATACAGCATTCCTCTCTTTTTTAGTTCTGTTTTACTTAGCGTAATTTTGAGAAAGCTATCTCTCTGAAAGCTCTCAAATAACTTTTAGTGAAAATTACGAGCAGCATTAAGGCTCATTATTTAGTTACAGAGAGGCAGGAGGAACGGATCGTTCGCCCGAGAGGACGCTATATCGAAAATATCAGACGGCGCACCGGGGGGCAGAGGGAGATGACCGTCGCAGCCAATGGGCGATCGACGCGCTCGGATCGGGGCGGAGTTACCGCCGCTCGCAACAGGTGGCCGACCCTGCCGGCGGTGACCTTTGCGCTAGTAACGGCATACGGGCGGGCGAAATCCCGACCGGGCCCCTTATTTAGGCAAAATAGCCGCCTAATTAATGGAAATTTAAAATAATGACGGGGCTCCGAGTGCGCCGTTAAGAAAAGCGTTCCGACGTCCGCAGATGCCGAACTGCGATTTACATAGCCTCTCGGCCGCTTCCGTGGGGCCGCTCCGCCACCCGAGTGCCGGTCGCTGGGACGTTAAAAACAATTTTGTTTGGGCGCGGCGCCGATTCGCGCAGGCGATAGTTACCAGTCTATCAGAGCCCGCCTTCTCCTCGTAAGAACAGTCGCTTCCTCGTTCCTCACATTACGCCAGCTCGCATTTGCAAACTGCTCATTCCCCACAAGGAGACCTGCTGACGGTTGTCCACAGTTAAGCTGGTGAAATATTAAATGCAGCACCCCTTTTCTATTACGCGCCTCCTAACTAACTGTAAAAACGCTACCTTGCATAAACTCCTTTATCGGCAAGAGACCACTGGTATTTATGATCAAAAATTACGTGGCTTCATGCGCCCCCTAATAGTTTAAATGACGGCCGTAAACTAGCCACCTCGCGTTAAAATACCACCTTATCGGTGTTAATGCAGAACTATCTGTTATTGTTGGTGACGACAGTTATTGCTTTCGGAATGGCGAGAAATTACATGTCGTACAAGTCTGTCGGCACCGGCGGAGCTTCTGTAATTTACAATTATCACCAGCGAGTACCTATGGTTAAAATTCATTTGAAGTGTATCCGGAAGTAGAAAAGATAACTGTAAGTAGCGAATAATTTTCACGGTGCCCACCATATCTCGATTAGTACGCTGCTGAATGACCACACAAAAAAATAACAGAAATGCGAACGTGACTGCAAACATAAACACCAGTGCACGAACAACCAAACTTTGGATCTAATACTGGCACAACACGCCCGAAATCAGAAAAACTGGTAGTATTACTCTATTATTAATAGTAAAACCAACGTGATAATTTGTGGAATGATGCGTGGGCTTAGTAATGTTGATAATAATCTGTTAACAACTCGTCTTAGGATTAGGTTTTCGTGATAAATCACGGAGAACCACAGGGTTAAATTTGGGGCCAGTCCTGTTCCTTACATGCGTGAGTTACCGCCCAATCATTAGGTGACACTAACGTCCAATAAATACCACTAGACAGAAAAACAAAGAAAGAAATTGTTACTGATGTTTTCAAAGAATTTTTAAGTGAAAATAAATCGCAGATTGCGATTATGGTTCCACATCAGCTGCGAAATGTTTCATAACAAACGAAAATTTGTGCCGGACCAGGGAACGAACCTGGATTTCCCGCTTGTAGCAAGCGTTTACCTCAGCACTTTGGCTATCCAGTAGACTTTCACGTACGGCCCAAACTTGCTATTATCCTAGTGTCTGTATTCCCTACTTCTCGCACTATACTACGTCCTCTTGGGTAAAATATTCCGGGGGTAAAATAGTCCCCCATTCGGATCTCCGGGCGGGGACTACTCAAAAGGACGTAGGCTGTTTATGTTTTCATTATGTAAGTAGGCTGTTTATGTTTTCTTATTGGCAACGTTACGTAGCATGTTTTCTTATTGGCAACGTTACATAGCGCTCTATATGAAAATCACTGGCTGTGCTGTGTGCAGTCTGTGGATAGTTTGCATTGTTGTCTGCCATTGTAGTGTTGGGCAGCGGCAGCTGGATGTGAACAGCATGTAGCGTTGCGCAGTTGGAGGTGAGCCGCCAGCAGTGGTGGATATGGGGAGAGAGATGGCGGAGTTCTGTAATTTGTCATGAACTGCTATATATATTATGACTATTAAGGTAAATACATTGTTTGTTCTCTATTAATATCTTTCATTTGCTAACTATCCCTATCAGTAGTTAGTGCCTTCAGTAGTTTGAATCTTCTATTTAGCTGGCAGTAGTGGCGCTCGCTGTATTGCAGTAGTTCGAGTAACGAAGATTGTTGTGAGGTAAGTGATTTGTGAAAGGTATAGTTAAAAGTTTGTCTGGGCCATTCCTTTGTAGGGATTTTTGATAGATTGCGTTGCGCTAAAATTATTGTGTGTCAGTTTAAGCACAGTCGTGTATAAATTGTTCAAAGGGGACGTTTCATATGGCGACCCTGCCAGGATACAAATGACCAGTTGGGAGGAAAACAATGAGAGAATTGATGGAGCCACGCTTGTGGATGAATGTCATTGGCAGAATTCTTAAATGTTTTGAATTTACTTGTAGTAATGAACAGCTTATAGTCAAAGTCATCGTGTCGGCGAGTAGCATATCGGTCATTGTTACGTCGTGTCGGTGGTTCCATCTCAAAATTCGGTGCACCTTGCCAATTCCTTTCATAATTACCGAAATGCCCTGTGTTATTATTTAGTGGCTTTTCCGTATTTCTAAGTTCCTCTTCCCGTGTTGGAGCGCGAGTGTCCTCTGAAATATGTAATTCTTGTATCACCTGCGTCAACTGATCTTGTACTTCCCGGATTTCTCTTTTGTACTGTGTATTGATTTGATTTTGATTTTGTTTGAATTTTCTTATTTGTTGTGTCAGTGAAGGCTACGGGTCTTGTGTCATTCAGATCATCATCTACCTTTGTAGATAAGTTAGTGACCTGATCCGAAAGTTCGGCTACTTTCTCCGGTAGTGAACACATTTCCTCAGTGTGTTTTTCTGAACCAAGTTTCAGAGTGTCCATTTGTGTTGAAATCGAATCTACTGTGTCCTTTAAGTTTTCCTGAGTTTTTGCAAGTTGCGTAACCGAATCGGTAGATGCAACTGAGTCAATTTTAGCCCACAGGGTCTCATGATTTTCATGAACAATGGTTTGCAGTTCTTTTATGGCTGCTTCATGATTCTGTAATGCATTTTCATGCCGCGAAAAAATAGGTTGGAAATGCTCACAAATTTGTGTTTTTACGTCATTACAGGCTTTTTGACATTTCGATTCTATTTTATGTAACTCAGTAGTTAAATCTTCACATGTTTGTTCAAGCGTGGTGTGAAGTTTTTGTTCCATTGCGTCTAACTGTTGCTGTGTTTGTCTCTGATGTTGTTTCATTGTGTCTAACTTTTGAAGATTTTGTTCCATTGTGTCTAACGTTTGAAGATTTTGTCCCATTTGTTGCATTAATTGTATTAACAATGCATTAGTGTCTGGAATCTGTTCCTCTACGCTTTTCGGCAGTGCATTTGCACCAGCAACATTCACATTTTGACAAGCAGAAAATGTGTCTTGACTTATTTGAGAAAACGGTGAGGACGCAAAACCTGAATCTACAGTATTTGCAAAATTGTGTCCTATCATTTCGGATTCCTGAAGCGAGCTGTTGCCGACCGATCGATCGATAATGCTTCCCTGTCCACTACCTGTTTGACTGTCTACACCATTATTTGCCGCCCGCTCCATCTCCCTATGCACAATTACCAAATTACTACTTCGAATGTCTGTTAATTCACTACCCAGTGGTGCTGATAAGCTACGCTCGTCGTCACTATTATTTCTCAGTTTACTTTGAAGCCTAGTGTTACGTTTTTCACACGCCATTATTGTCACAATATTTCACACGACAACACAGAAAAACACAATTTGAAGAGCAAAAATAGGGGAACACATGGACATAGCACTGAAAATAATATCTAGTTAATTGCAGCTGCGAAATACTTGGTGCAAATCTACATGCATGCCACAACTGTTATACTGTAGAACAATGAAAGACTGCAACTATAAAGGAAATTCTCTCTACAATTACGCGCTAGCAATAAACAAAAGCTACACTAATTACACAAACTACAAGAAAAAATCAGAAGATTCCAGTGAGGTATCCCATGAGGTAAGTACATTGACTTCTGCAGAACTTAGCTTTCAGAGGAAAATAACTATGACACTTCCACAGAGATTATCTTACAACGAGATGCACATTTAGCGCTACAGGATACGCATTTCAATGACTAATTTTGTACTTAAAACATTTATTTTTAAAGATATTTGAAGTACAATGATACAGAGGTTTTCTGTAATACATTTCATTCCATTGCTGTAATCTGTAACACCTGAGGGTATAATTACAATAATCCTCAGGGGGGTAGACACCTACTTTGTGTACCATGTGTTTGGCAAGCACAAGGAGCCCTAGCTAATATGGTATTTGCTTATACAACTTTAACACATCGGTACCATATTTCTTTAACACATAATTACACAGCTATCTGATCATTTAACTGAGAGAGACAAACTTTTTTACTACGTCAGTGACACATGTTTACGTAATTACGCCTTTGGGTAGCTTCACACTTACGAAATTGTATTTAGTCTGTACTGTGTGAACTCTTCATATTTTTTCGGAACCATTGTGATACTATGAGATCTTTGAATGATGTATTTGGTATGGGATCACGATTTTTAAAGTACGTTTGAGGTAGATGACACTATTGAAATGAGCAGAGAATTTTCTTTAGGTTTTGAAATTATTGCAGGAAGCTACGACGTTTTTGAGATTTGACTGAGGTGTTATGATGTTATTTTTACGACGACGATGTGTATTATGCTGTTGAGGTATGTTTATGTCAATAAGATGATGCTACCATATATGAGGAATGTGATTACGTGTTTATATGTATATGAATAATGAATAGTAGTTAGGGACTCTTGACTTGTGAAAAAGGATGTTGGAAACCAAGAATCGTACTTTAAGAGTTATGAAATGTGTGTAAATGCGTGAATGTATCACAATGCCGGCGAAAATTTTTTGGACACTGTTATATTCATAACATTTTGTTTCTACACATTTGCAACGTAAATTCTCGACCTGTAAAATTTTTATATGAGACTGTCACTGTAGCAGAAACTGCTGTCGTAAATATTTCCATAAGAAAGTTAAGTGACCACCTGCACGTGCATCGTGGGCGCACAGCTGTGTCAGACACCTGGAGAACAAGCCTTTTCAGACGCTCAGGTAGAAAAGAAAAAAAAAAGGGAGGCCATTATCCTCGCTTTTGACATACCTTTGTAGAAAGCACCACAAACACGACACGCTTACATCTGCACACCTGATTATGACAAGCGTCTTTCTCTAGAATTGAGGGAATTTTTACAGCGTTATGAAATGCCATATGGCTAATGAATGATGTTTCAAAAGTACATATTTGCTCATTTTCTTTAATATCTAATTTCTAGCTGCACTGCAGCATTGGTTAAAATAAAATTTAATATATGTACTAATATAGTTATTTTATGCCTACAGATCCAGTCAATAAGCAAATTTATGATCTACTTCCAAGAAAACGAGGGAACATAAATAGACATTGCATAAATAATTTTTTTACGATTTGGTAACTTATCTGCTAGTGTAAGTTCTCGTGATGCATCACTCTAGTGTTAAGATGTGACATAGGTATTAGACATGGCCATTTTAGTGTAATATTTTTTCTGCTTGAGCTTCGTCATGTTTAGATATAAGTTGCTGCTGCTGTTTGCCAGGCATAGTGCTACTAAATTTCACTTTGTATTACTCTGTTAAGCTAGTTTTACTACCGATTTATTTTTCTTGTTGCTGCACATTGGCTCATATTAGCTGTAATGTTGCATTGCTTGGTAATTTAGATTTACTGTAGCTTGCTTTGCAATTTTCCATTTTTTTTGCATTGCTGTTTGTGTTAATTTGTTATGTGCTGCTGCATTGCCTCGTCCCTTAGTTTAGCATCTGAGCTCAGTAGATTTAAGTTAGCTTAAGAGGGGGTAGACTATATAAGAAACTAACTATGATGTCTTGGAAGAAATGTATTGAGAAGCTATATGAAAATGGTTTGGGCAAAAAAAAAAAAAAAAAAAAAAAAAGGATACTGTACAGTGGAGAAAAACTATTTTTGACAGAGGATGTGAACAGAATACAGAAAGCAGGTATATGTAGGACTTTTGGGAATAATGATGAACCAAGGGAGATCTCCATGCAAAATACTGCAGTAAAACAAACCCTGTCCTTTCCTTTTGTGTCATCCCTCTATGTGTTTGTGTACCCTTGTGTATTTGTTGTCTTCCTGTCTCTGTGTAGTTTCATAGAATTTTTTCTTCTTTTAATATTAAGCTACATTCACTATGATGAGGAATACTGTTATCCTCGAATATAATTGGCATTAATAATATGTTATTTACCTAGTTAATATGCTTAGACATTATTTATCTGTTCTGTTTTGTTGCTCATATGTGAAGTTGATGTTTCGAAAGTTATTCTGATCTTTTATGTATGTACTTATGTCATAATTCCTGTAACACTGATGTATATGTCTATTTCTATTCTTTTGTAAATTCTGTACTACAAATGTTATCTGTATTGTTATGTTCTTTAATGATGTATTTTGTACCTTTGTAAGTAACTTGTAAGCATTCATTTCACTGGACACATTTCTGTTGGTCATAGTATATGGACAATATGTGAGAAGTTGGGACTGTTAGTGTTTGCACGTGTGTTACTAATTCAGCAAGGGACTGGATAACAGCATTGCTGGTTCTAAGGACAACTCCAAAACCTTTGTGAGTGCACAAGTGGTGGTTATGGACTTGCTATATTGTCTGCAAGACTTCTAAGGACAATTCCAAAAACTTTGTGCGTGCACAAGTGGTGGTTTATGGACTTGCTATGTTCTCCGCAAGACTCTTCGATGGTGAATGTGCACCTGTCCACAATCTCTACAAGGACTACAGTGGGTCTGCACCTCTGATGACCCACCAATACCACAATCTCTACCAGGACTACAGTGGGCCTGTCCACAATTTCTACAAGGACTGCAGTGGGTCTACATCTCTGATGACCCACCAATACCATACTCTCTACCAGGACTACAGTGGGTCTACTCTGTGATGACCTACCTACCAATCTTCTTCAAAACGTCGAATGACTCTGCTGTGGGTTTGCTCTGTTGTGGCCCATTACCTGTCTGCATGTCAAGAGTCAGCACTGTCTTTCCGTTGGAAGGACAACACTACTTCTTCAAGACTGCATGGAAATCCACTACTTCTGTGTGCAATTTCTTTACTAATGAGACTTTGTGAAAAACAAAAACTGTAATTACTATTATGATGAATGATCAGGACTATCTTTATGCACTGTGAGAAAATTTTAGCTTTTGACCAACATTGTATCAATAAGTGTGTGCATTTGATATCTTTGTTATTGTAATTATGAAAAATTTTATCAAATCATTATTGGCCACTGCCCAAAAATATTTTGTAAAATTTTTTGTGGGGAGCATGGGGGCTATGTAAGTAGGCTGTTTATGTTTTCTTTATGTAAGTAGGCTGTTTATGTTTTCTTATTGGCAACGTTACGTAGCATGTTTTCTTATTGGCAATGTTACGTAGCGCTCTGTATGAAAATCACTGGCTGTGCTGTGTGCAGTCTGTGGCTAGTTTGCATTGTTGTCTGCCATTGTAGTGTTGGGCAGCGGAAGCTGGATGTGAACAGCGCGTAGCGTTGCGCAGTTGGAGGTGAGCCGCCAGCAATGGTGGATGTGGGGAGAGAGATGGCGGAGTTCTGTAATTTGTCATGAACTGCTATATATATTATGACTATTAAGGTAAATACATTGTTTGTTCTCTATTAATATCTTTCATTTGCTAACTATCCCTATCAGTAGTTAGTGCCTTCCGTAGTTTGAATCTTTTATTTAGCTGGCAGTAGTGGCGCTCGCTGTATTGCAGTAGTTCGAGTAACGAAGATTGTTGTGAGGTAAGTGATTTGTGAAAGGTGTAGTTAAATGTTTGTCTGGGCCATTCCTTTGTAGGGATTTTTGATAGTCAGATTGCGTTGCACTAAAATTATTGTGTGTCAGTTTAAGCACAGTCGTGTAAAAATTGTTCAAAGGGGACGTTTCACTGCGAACGGCTGAAAGCAAGGCGAAAGTACAGCCGTAAATTTTCCCGAGGGCATGCAGCTTTACTGTATGGTTAAATGATAATGGCGTCCTCTTGGGTAAAATATTCCGGGGGTAAAATAGTCCCCCATTCGGATCTCCGGGTGGGGACTACTCAAAAGGACGTTGTTATCAGGAGAAAGAAAACTGGTGTTCTATGTATCGGAGCGTGGAATGTCGGATTTGACATCGAACAGGTAGGCTACAAAATTTAAAAAAGGAAATGTATAGGTTAAAGTTAGATATAGTGGGAACTAATGAAGTTCGGTGGCAGGAGGAACAAGACTTCTGGTCAGGTGAATACAGGGTTATAAATACAAAATCAAATAGGGGTAACGCAGGGGTAGGTTTCATAATGAATAGGAAAATAGGAATGCGTGTAAGCTACTACAAACAGCATAGTGAACGCATTATTGTGGCCAAGATAAATATGAAGCCCACGCCTACCACAGTAGTACGAGTTTATATGCCAACTAACTCCGCAGATGAATAAATTGATGAAATGTATGATGAGATAGAAGAAATTATTCAGATAGTGAAAGGAGACGAAACTTTAATAGTCATGGCTGACTGGAACTCGACATTAGGAAAAGGAAGAGAAGGAAAAGTAGTAGGTGAATATGGAATGGGTTAAGGAATGAAAGAGGAAACCGCCTGGTAGAATTTTGCACAGAGCATAACTTAATCATAGCTAATACTTGCTTCAAGAATCATAAACGAAGGTTGTATACATGGAAGAAGCCTGGAGATACTGGAAGTTCTCAGATAGAGTATATAATGGTAAGTCAGAGATTCAGGAACCAGGTTTTAAATAGTAAGACATTTCCAGGGGCAGACGTGGACTCTGGCCACAATCTATTGGTCACGAACTGTAGATTAAAACTGAAGAAACTGCAAAAAGGTGGGAATTTGAGGAAATGGGACCTGGATAAACTGAAAGAACCAGAGGTAGTAGACAGCTTCAGGGAGAGCATAAGGGAAAAATTGACAAGAATGGGGGAAAGAAATACAGTAGAAGAAGAATGGGTAGCTCCTGAGAGATGAAATAGTGAAGGTAGCAGAGGATCAAGTAGGTAAAAAGACGAGGGCTAATAGAAATCCTTCAGTAACAGAAGAAATATTGATTTTAATTGATAAAAGGAGAAAATATAAAAATGCAGTAAATGAAGCAGGCAATAAGGAATACAAACGTCTCAAAAATGAGATCGACAGGAAGTGCAAAATGGCTAAGCAGGGATGGCTAGGGGACAAATGTAAGGATGTAGAGGCGCATATCACTAGGGGTAAGATAGACACTGCCTACAGGAAAATTGAAGAAACCTTTGGAGAAATGAGGAACACTTCCGTGAATATCAAGAACTCAGATGGAAACCCAGTTCTAAGCAAAGAAGGGAAAGCAGAAAGGTGGAAGGAGTATATAGAGGGTCTATACAAGTACAACGTTCTTGAAGTCAATAATATAGAAATGGAAGAGAATGTAGATGAAGATGAAATAGGAATACGATACTGCGTAAAGAGTTTGACAGAGCACTGAAAGACCTAAGTCGATACAAGGCCCCGGGTTGGTTGGTTGGCTTGTGATATTAAAGAGACCAGACTGCTATGGTCATCAGTCCCTTGTTCCAAAACTTAAAAACTCCAACAGAGAGTAAAAAAAAAAAAGCGGGTAATGGAGACAACAGACGACACAGGACAAGAAAAACTCAGACAAAGAACAGACAAAACAAATTAAAATCACACAGAGTGTGACGGTGGTTGTCCGACCATAGAGAAAAAAAAGGAAAAGCCAACCACAGAGAAACATATTAAAAACTCAGTATAAAACCGTAGGCTAAAGGCCAGAATCAACATTAAAGAACATAACAACCACTCAGATTAAATGATAAAAAACCCCTGCCCGAATAAAACGCAAAACTAAGCCCGCCTTGGTAGAGTCATCTGTTAAAAGGGCAGGAAGCGTATCAGGCAGCGCCAACGCCTGCCTGAGCACAGCTAAAAGGCGACACTCCAACAAAATGTGGACCACAGACAATATATACTCTAGGGCACGAAAGATGGCGACCAGCTCAGCAGTAATAACGCCGCAGCCAGCTGGCAATGAATATTGTTCATAGTGGTCCCCTAGAGTCAGAGCATAAACGACACGACCAGCAACCATCGAGCTGTCAGTGTAAACAACGCCAGAGCCCTGATACGTGGCCAGGATGGAATAAAAGCGGTGGTGGAAGGCCTCCGGAGGGACTGAGTCCTTCGGGCCCAGGGCTAAGTCGAGCCAAAGGCAAGGGCGGGGCACACATCATGGGGGTGTACGCAAAGGGGCCCGGAAAGGAGGCGGAACAGGGAAAACCCCAAGCCCAGAGAGAAACTCTTTGATGCGGACCGCGACCGTACAACCTGACCGGGGCTGACGTTCTGGCAGATGGACGACAGATTGCGGGAACAGGAGACGATAATTTGGATGCCCGGGCAAGCTAAAATCATGGGCAGCATAGCGGCCAGCAAATGTTGGTGCCGTAACCGCAGTGGAGGGACACCTGCCTCCACGAGTATGCTGTCCACAGGGCTGGTCCGGAAGGCACCAGTGGCAAGTCGTATCCCGCTGTGTAGGAGTGGGTCCAGCACCCACAACGTAGAAGGGGATGCCGAACCATAAGCCAGGCTCTCATAATCCAGAGGGGACTGGATTAACGCCTGGTAGAGCCGTAAGAGGGTAGATTGGTCGGCGCCCCAGCTGGTGTGGCTCAGGCATCGCAGAGCATTTAGATGCCGCCAACGCGACTGTTTAAGCTGCCGAATATGAGGCAGCCAAGTCAACTGGGCATCAAAAACTACACCCAAAAACCTAGGTGTCTCAACCACAGCAAGAAGTTCGTCATCAAGATAAATCCGCGACTCCGGGTGAACAGTGCGTCGCAGGCAGAAATGCATAACGCAGGTCTCGGCTGCCGAAAACTGAAAGCCATGCGCTACAGCCAAAGACTGCGCCTTGTGGATAGCGCCCTGCAGCTGACGTTCAGCAGCTGTAGTGCCAGTAGAGCTATAGTAACGGCAGAAGTCGTCACCATACAAGGACGCTGATACAGACGTTCCCACCGCCGCAGCGAGCCCGTTAATTGCTATTAAAAACAGGAAGACACTTAAAACAGATCCCTAGGGCACCCCGTTCTCCTGAACTCGGGAGGAGCTATGTGATGCTGCGACTTGCACGCAGAAGGTTCGATGCGACAGAAAATTTCGGATGAAAATCGGCCGTGGACCGCGAAGACCCCATCAATGAAGCGTAGAAAGGATGTGATGACCCCATGTCGTATCGTACGCCTTCCGCATGTCGAAACAGACAGCGACCAGGTGCTGACGGCGGGCAAAGGCAGTACGGATGGCCGACTCCAGGCTCACCAGATTGTCGGCGGCGGAGCGGCCTTTACGGAACCCACCCTGAGACAGAGCCAGAAGGCCCCGACACTCCAGTACCCAGTTCAAGCGCTGGCTCACCATCCGTTCAAGCAACTTGCAAAGAACGTTGGTGAGGCTAATGGGACGGTAGCTGTCCACCTCCAAAGGGTTCTTGCCAGGTTTCAGAATGGGGATAACAATACTTTCCCGCCATTGCGACGGAAACTCACCCTCGACACAGAGACGGTTGTAAATGTCGAGGAGGCGCCGCTGGCAGTCCACTGAAAGGTGTTTCAGCATCTGACAGTGGATTCGATTTGGCGGTATCAGGGCAAGTGGCTAGGGCACTGCGAAATTCCCACTCACTGAATGGAACATTGTACGATTCTGGAAGGTGGGTGCGAAACGAAAGGCTCCGACGTTCCATCTGCCCTTTAATGGAGCGGAAGGCCAGGGGGTAATTCGCAGAAGCGGAACTCAGAGCAAAATGCTCTGCCAAGCGGTTTGCAATGACGTCGGAGGCAGTACAAACTGCTCCATTCAGTGAGAGCGCTGGGACGCTGACAGGGGTTCTATAGTCATAGAGGCGTCGAATCTTGGCCCAGACCTGCGATGGAGAGACTTGGAGGCCAATGGTGGAAACATACCGCTACCAGCACTCCTGCTTGCGTTGGCGGATAAGGCGGCGGGCCCGCGCACGCAGCCGTTTGAAAGCGATGAGGTGTTCTATGGAGGGATGTCGCTTGCGACGCTGGAGCGCCTGCCGGCGATCTTTAATCGCTTCAGCGATCTCAGGCGACCACCAAGGCACAGTCCTCAGCTGAAGGGACCCAGAAGAACGGGGAACGGCAGATTCTGCGGCAGTAACGATGCTGGTGGTGACTGAGTGAACCACCGCATCAATGTCGTCATTAGAGAGAGACTCAATAGCGGCAATGGAGGAGAACAAGTCCCAGTCAGCCTTATTTATAGCCCATCTGCTGGGGCGCCCAGAAGAGTGACTACGTGGCAGAGACAGGTCGTCATGCACACTCCATTGGACAGACGGTAAGAGGCTAGGGCTGCAGATCGAAAGGTCAATGGCGGAGTATGTGCCATGCGCCACACTGAAGTGTGTGAAGGCGCCATCATTTAAAATCGAAAGATCGAGCTGTGCCAATAAATGCTCAACGGTGGCGCCTCGACCTGTTGCCACTGACCCACCCCACAGAGGGTTATGGGCGTTGAAGTCGTCCAGTAACAAGAAAGGTGGCGGCAATTGGGCTATCAACGCAGCCAGGACATGCTGCGTGACATCACCATCCAGTGTAAGGTAAAGGCTGCAGATGGTAACAGCCTCTGGCGTCCACACCCAAACAGCGACAGACTCTAAACCTGTTTGTAGAGGGACAGACTCGCTGTGAAGAGAGTTATGGACATAGATGCAGACGCCACCAAACACCCTTTCATAAGCTGCCCAGTCCTTGTAATAAACCCCAATAGTCATGGAGGGCGGGGGTTCGCATTGCGAGAAACCAAGTTTCCTGAAGAGCAATGCAGAAGAAAGGGTGAAGGCTGATAAGTTGTCAGAGCTCAGCTAGATGGTGGAAGAAACCGCTGCAGTTCCACTGGAGGATGATATTGTCCATGGCTGAGAAAGGCGTGAAGGGACTTGGAAGGCAGATTACGCCGCTGGGTACCTGCTACCTCCAAATGAGCACCTGTGCTAGTACTATCCATGGTGTCTGAGGGACCGGCGAGATCTAGGTCCTCAGTGGACGCCAGAATCTCCACCTTGTCCTCAGACGCAGAGCTTGTAGGAAGCGGTGGGATGGGTGCCACCGCAATGTCGTTATTCTTGGGGACTTTCTTCTTTTTCTGCTTCTCTCGCTGTGCCTTTGGTGGTTCAGGCTTGGAGGGCTTCACAGAGTCAGTCTCATGGACGGACGACGACCGTGAGGCCCTACGACCAGGGACTGGTGGTTTTTTCAGCCACATGCGGGTGTCTGCTTTTCCGCTGGTCAGAACTTGTGAAGGAAGGTCCCCAAGGGACCCCTTCCTTGCGAGAGTAGCCGAAGAAGTCTTACTCTTCTCCGGCTGGGAAGGCGGAACTGATGTCCCCGATGGTCGAGGGGATGTTGCTCCTGAAGTAGATGGAGCAGGAGCAACAGGGTGTGAAGTGCCCCCCACAATCAAGGGGGCTGGTAGATTTTGACCAATCATAGACCCAACCAGACAGGACGACACAGGAGATGGGAGAACCGTCTTTGCAACAGCGGCGTAGGTCGACGTCATTGGCACAGAGTGGAGCCGCTCATATTTCTGCCTAGCCTCTGGGTAGGTCAGGCGGTCGAGGGTCTTATATTCCATTATCTTCCTTTCTTTCTGGAATATCCTAGAGTCCGGCGAACAGGGGGAATGGTGTTCTCCGCAGTTAACACAGATAGGAGGCGGAGCACATGGAATATTGGGATGTGAAGGACATCCACAATCTCGACACGTGATGCCGGAAGTACAGCGAGATGACATGTGCCTGAACTTCCAGCATTTAAAACACCGCATCGGAGGAGAGATATATGGCTTCACATCACAACGGTAAATCAGCACCTTACGCTTTTCAGGTAAGACATCACCCTCGAAGGCCAAGATGAAGGCACCGATGGCTACCTGATTATCCCTTGGACCCTGATGGACGTGCCGGACGAAGTGAACACCCCGTCGTTCTAGGATGGCGCATAGTTCATCGTCGGACTGCAGAGGAAGATCCCTGTGGAATATAATACCCTGGACTATGTTGAGACTCTTATGGGGCGTGATGCTAACTGAAACATCCCCCAACTTGTCACAAGTGAGCAACTTCCATGACTGGGCAGAGGATGCTGTTTTGATGAGTACTGACCCACAGTGCATTTCGGACAAGCCCTCCACCTCCCCGAACTTGTCCTCTAAATGCTCCACAAAAAACTGAGGCTTGGTTGGCATAAAAGATTCACCATCAACCCTCGTACAGACAAGGTACTGGGGTGAATAATCTCCACTGCTGTCTTTAGCCATGCATTCCTCCCATGGAGTGGCCATGGAGGCAAATGATCTTGGATTGTATTGCTTGCCATTGAGCTTAGACCTCGATTGCTTAGAGACTGCTGGTGGAGGCCCACCAGCGAGAGATGATGTACCACGCTTCATTGCGGATCATCCACCCTGATGCCACCCACTCCGACCAGGGGCTCTCCCCACAGGCGCCACCCAGCCGCAGCAAAGACCACCTGGCAGGATGGCCTTTGCCGGGAGTCCTGATGCCCCAGAGGGATAGGCATCTACTCCTCGGCATACGCGGGGAGGTAGCAGCTCAGGCATCAGCAGTGCGATCCCTGTGTAGTCAGGAGGCTACCACCAAGAGGGTACATGACGACCCCACCACAATGGACTGGCTACCGTGCTGGTTGTCGGGTGTCGAATATCCATTAATAAAGGGAGAAAAGATGAAAGTGCAGAATGGAGGGAATGTAGGCTACCTGGAACACACTGCAACTGATGTGGCCGGAAGCTCAGTGTAAGTCCAACTCCATGACAGTAGCGAATATGCCAGATCTTAGGCCAAGATGGATATAGAATGCACCACGTAAAGCGCCCTCCCCAAATGGTACCCACTAACGGAAAATTTTGAAATGGAGTGGTCAAACCCCGTAGGGGAACATCACATTAAGGCCGAAATGTTTGAGACTCCGTTTAGTCGGCCATTACGACAAGCAGGAATACCGCGGGCCCGCGGGCCAATTATTACCCTCGAACCCGCAGGGGGGACAAGGCCCCGGGAGTAGACAATATTCCATTAGAACTACTGACAACCTTGGGAGAGCCAGCGCTGACAAAACTCTACCATCTGGTGAGCAAGATGTATGAGAGAGGCGAAATTCCGTCAGACTTCAAGAAGAATATAATAATCCCAATACCAAAGAAAGCAGGTGTTGACAGATGTGAAAATTACCGAACTATCAGTATAATAAGCCATGGCTGCAAAATACTAACACTAATTCTTTACAGACGAATGGAAAAACTAGAAGAAGCCGCCCTCGGGGAAGATCAGTTTGGATTCCGTAGAAATGTTGGAACACCTGAGGCAATACTGACCCTACGACTTATCTTACAAAATAGATTAACGAAAGGCAAACCTACGTTTCTAGTATTTGTAGACTTAGAGAAAGCTTTTGACCACGTTGACTGGAATACTCTCTTTCAAATCCTGAAGGTGGCTGGGGTAAAACACAGGGAGCGAAAGGCTATTTCCAATTTGTACAGGAACCAGATGACAGTTATAATAGTCGAGGGGCATGAAAAGGAAGCAGTGGTTGGGAAGGGAGTGTGACAGGGTTGTAGCCTATCCCTGATATTATTCAATCTGTGTATTCAGCAAGCAGTAAATGAAACAAAAGAAACTTCGGAGTAGGAATTAAAATCAATGGAGAAGAAATAAAAACTTTGAGGCTCGCTGATGACATTGTAACTCTGTCAGAGACAGCAAAGGACTTGGAAGAGCAGCTGAACGGAATGGACAGTGTCTTGAAAGCTGGATATGAGATGACCGTCAACAAAAGCAAAACGAGGATAATTGAATGTAGTCGAATTAAATCGGGTGATGCTGCTGGAATTAGATTAGGAAATGAGACGCTTAAATTAGTAAATGAGTTTTGCTATTTGGGAAGGAAAATAACTGATGATGGTCGAAGTAGAGAGGATATGCAATTTTGTCATATGATGACATGATGCAGACCGTGTCTGTTGTTTGAAGACAAATGTTGATGGTATTAGGACAGCAACCAGCGACAATATAAAACGTAGACTGGCAATGGCAAGGAAAGCGTTTCTGAAGAAGAGTAATTTGTTAACATCGAGTATAGATTTTAGTGTAAGGAAGTCGTTTCTGAAAGTATTTATGTGGAGTGTAGCCATGTATGGAAGTGAAACGTGGACGATAAATAGTTTAGACAAAAAGACAATAGAAGCTTTCGAAATGTGGTGCTACAGAAGAATGCTGAAGATTAGATGGGTAGATCATATAACTAATAAGGAGGTATTGAATAGAATTAGGGAGAAGAGAAATTTGTGGCACATCTTGACTAGAAGGAGGGACCAGTTGTTAGGACATGTTCTGAGTCATCAGGGGATCACCAATTTAGTATTGGAGGGCACTGTGGAGTGTAAAAATCGTAGAGGGAGGCCAAATGGTGAATACACCAAGCAGATTCAGAAGGATGTAGGTTGCAGTAGGTACTAGGAGATGAAGTAGCTTGCACAGGATAGAGTAGCATACTACTACACCATACATAACACACATGAACTCATAAGCTTAATTAAAGACATCCACATCCCACCAACAGCGAAATTAGCATCACTAGACTTAGTCAACCTGTACACGAATATCCCTGTAAAAGAGACTATTAACATTATAAGAAACAATCTGCTTAAATATAAGAAAATTAGTGTTGCAGAGATCTGTGAACTCATAGAAATACTTTCACTTATTCTAGAGCATAATTACTTTAGCTTCAACAACAAACTGTACCAACAACATGATGGTCTGGCAATGGGAAGTAGCTTAGCTGGGATATTGGCTGACATTTACATCAACCATATAGAACAAAAATTCTTTTCTGCCAACCAGCACATCTCAAACAAAATAATATACTACAGAAGATATGTTGATGATACAATACTGCTTTTTGATGGTACAAGCAATGAAATAGATACATTAGCAGCAGATCTTAGCAAAATGCACAAAAATATTAAACTCACAGTTGAACATGAAACTAATAAAAGCATTAACTTTCTTGACCTGAAAATTTGCAATAGTAACAATAAACATCTATTCAGTATTTACAGAAAACCTACCACCACAGATGTCAATATTAGCAACTCATCTTGCCACCCCCGCCAACAAAAAATGGCATATTTCAGAACGATGCTACACCGAATTAAAAAAGTACCAATGAGTGACACAGACCAACAAAATGAAATCAATATAATTAAAACAGTTGCTCATAGTAATGAATATAAACCCACAATAATAGAAAAACTCCACAACAAAATGCAGACAAAATCCACAGATCCACTTCACAGCAGTCACTTCAAGCCAAATCAGTGTGCCACTGAAGCCAAACCTAAATATGCTGCTCTCCCATACATAGGCCCACTTTCATACCAAATAGCAAACTTATTTAAAAAAAGAAAAATATCAGTATCAGCTTTTCCACAAATAATAAATTACAACAAAAAGTAATCCATGATGTAAACACCTCCAAGAGTCCCTACTGTAAATCAGGAGTATACAAACTCAAATGTGATACATGCCCAAAATTCTACATTGGACAGACAGGCAGAAGTTTTGAAATTAGATACAAAGAACATATTGACGCTCTAAGACTTGGTAACTTGAACAAATCAACATTTGCAGCCCATATTGCTGAAGAAATTCATTCAGTGGGAAACATTGAGGACAACTTAAAGATTTTGCATCTAACAGAAAAAGGAGCCACTATGAATATATTAGAAGAATTAGAAATACACACACACAGAAACAGCACCCCAGACTATATCCTTAAGGAACAAACAGAGTTGGCTAACACCCCTTTCCTGAAAAATTTCCAAAAATTACTTTCCAGCCTCCAAAGCAAATAATATTAATACTCCTATCTGCAGATAAAGTAGAAAATTTATATTTTACTATGCTGCCAAATGTAATAAAATAATATACTATTTTACCTATACAGTTCTAAATATATATAAAAAACTTTATAATTAAATTAGCAATAACAGATTTAAAAAAATCAATCTCTCTGTACTAATGTAAAAGACATTACAGTTTTGTAAAGAATATATGATCCTTTCCAAACATAGGACATCATCGTCAAATGTTACGATATATCATAGCATCTGTGACACCCATATGTTTGTAAGCTCTTTGTATGTACCAAAACGTGTGGTGCGTGGTTGGAATGATCTCAGCGACAAATCTAAAGTGTACAGTGAGAACTATTACGTGTGCAACAACGAGGACGCAGTGGGAATGCATTTACATCGATTGGATGAACGTTATGGAAACAATCACTCGAAACCGACGTTTCACGTAAGTCACATGCAACGAAAATCTGCAACGCAACCATCTATGTGTGGCGTGTTTGTAATTATGTTTTATTTATATTTTAGGACAATTAATCTATAAAAACACACTAAATGTCAGAAAGAAAGCATGTAAACCGTCTGATGATGAATCGCAACGATTCGAAACCGGTAACGGTTTCCTTTGAATAAAGGAACTCAAAGTAAATTTGTGGCTTGTTCCTGTCCTAACACCATCAACCAGGAAACTGTCCACAAAGATATCTGAAACACTCGGCTTGTTTTGGCAATGCCTTAACGAATTGTTTCATTAGCCCAAACTTAATGTGAAGTGGTGGAAGTAACATCTTTTTGGGATCCACAAGGCTTCTCCTTTCAACATTTTTAACCTCTACCAGTAAGGTTTTTCTCAATAGCCAAGCTTTTTTTATGTAGTGCTGCTTTCTGTCTCTATTCTCCCATTCACAGAGAAAGCAAGGGAACTTTGTATAGACACTTCGTTGACCAAGCAGCATTGAAATCACTTTTAAATCACCACTTAGAGTCTATTTGTGGTCTGAATAGCAGAGTTTGCTTAAAACCAGTACAGGGTTTTCATAACATTCTTTTAAGTGAACCGAGTTTCCAACTGGTATAGAAGCATACTTATTGCCATTGTGTAAAAGCATTGCTTTAAGGCTTCTTTTTGAAGAATCAATAAAAAGTCTCCACTCGTGAGGAGCATATTCCATTTTGAAACGTGCCGTAAGTCCAGGACTATCACTGCAAAACACTAGAAGAGAGGAGGAAGATACAGACACCTTTTCCCTCGATCGATACCAAGAAAAGTATGTACCCGGGGCCAAAATATGTTTATCTTTCAATCTAGATCCTAAAATCTCTGTCGATTCTTTAGAATGGCCTAAGTCCCTAACTAAATCGTTCAATTCCGGCTGTGAGAATGGAATGGGATCGGTTGCGCCAGGATCGTAGCAATCTCTGTCTTCTTTACTATCACACTGCTGAGCCAATGGCTCGTGATCATCTATATCATCCAAAGAATCTAGAGGAGAGGGTATTAGTACTTCAGGCCCATGAGGAACAGAGCGAATGGCTGATTGAATGCTAGGGTAAGAAATATCCTTTCTGTTTTTCAAAATGAAACTTCGTACGTTACAAGAACAAAAATAGTAGTCATCACTATGATTTTGCCCCCCCCCCCCAAATCATTGATATTCCAAAACGTAAGGACTGCTTCTTACGCTGAAACCATTGCTTCAGTTCTTCAACACACACTGAACAAACTTTGTGTGGGGTCCAACGCTTATCTTAATAGCCTAAGTTTATACAATAATAGGCGAAATACACTTTTTCAACAAAATCTGAAATGTTTCTTTGTTGCTTTTTAACGATATAGTTACCACAAATGTAGCAGAAGCAATCTGACGAATTTATACATCCTCTGATAGCCATTGTCCATTGTTCTTAGAACAACTTCACAACCGTTTACATTGAGATAGGGAACTAATGGTCGGAATTGCATGTTTATTGTACACTCCTGGAAATTGAAATAAGAACACCGTGAATTCATTGTCCCAGGAAGGGGAAACTTTATTGACACATTCCTGGGGTCAGATACATCACATGATCACACTGACAGAACCACAGGCACATAGACACAGGCAACAGAGCATGCACAATGTCGGCACTAGTACAGTGTATATCCACCTTTCGCAGCAATGCAGGCTGCTATTCTCCCATGGAGACGATCGTAGAGATGCTGGATGTAGTCCTGTGGAACGGCTTGCCATGCCATTTCCACCTGGCGCCTCAGTTGGACCAGCGTTCGTGCTGGACGTGCAGACCGCGTGAGACGACACTTCATCCAGTCCCAAACATGCTCAATGGGGGACAGATCCGGAGATCTTGCTGGCCAGGGTAGTTGACTTACACCTTCTAGAGCACGTTGGGTGGCACGGGATACATGCGGACGTGCATTGTCCTGTTGGAACAGCAAGTTCCCTTGCCGGTCTAGGAATGGTAGAACGATGGGTTCGATGACGGTTTGGATGTACCGTGCACTATTCAGTGTCCCCTCGACGATCACCAGTGGTGTACGGCCAGTGTAGGAGATCGCTCCCCACACCATGATGCCGGGTGTTGGCCCTGTGTGCCTCGGTCGTATGCAGTCCTGATTGTGGCGCTCACCTGCACGGCGCCAAACACGCATACGACCATCATTGGCACCAAGGCAGAAGCGACTCTCATCGCTGAAGACGACACGTCTCCATTCGTCCCTCCATTCACGCCTGTCGCGACACCACTGGAGGCGGGCTGCACGATGTTGGGGCGTGAGCGGAAGACGGCCTAACGGTGTGCGGGACCGTAGCCCAGCTTCATGGAGACGGTTGCGAATGGTCCTCGCCGATACCCCAGGAGCAACAGTGTCCCTAATTTGCTGGGAAGTGGCGGTGCGGTCCCCTACGGCACTGCGTAGGATCCTACGGTCTTGGCGTGCATCCGTGCGTCGCTGCGGTCCGGTCCCAGGTCGACGGGTACGTGCACCTTCCGCCGACCACTGGCGACAACATCGATGTACTGTGGAGACCTCACGCCCCACGTGTTGAGCAATTCGGCGGTACGTCCACCCGGCCTCCCGCATGCCCACTATACGCCCTCGCTCAAAGTCCGTCAACTGCACATACGGTTCACGTCCACGCTGTCGCGGCATGCTACCAGTGTTAAAGACTGCGATGGAGCTCCGTATGCCACGGCAAACTGGCTGACACTGACGGCGGCGGTGCACAAATGCTGCGCAGCTAGCGCCATTCGACGGCCAACACCGCGGTTCCTGGTGTGTCCGCTGTGCCGTGCGTGTGATCATTGCTTGTACAGCCCTCTCGCAGTGTCCGGAGCAAGTATGGTGGGTCTGACACACCGGTGTCAATGTGTTCTTTTTTCCATTTCCAGGAGTGTATTATGGTCATGCACAGCGCATACCACATAACAAGAACGTGGTTCACAGCAACAGTTCAAAGTGACGACCGCCAGTCTCAGTGTGTTTGTGGCATCGGTGCATGAAGTTCTACTGCACCTTGTCAAAGATCCCACGTGTCTGTTGTACGAGGAAACAGGCATCCTGGGCCGTATCAGACAGGTCGTCGTCCATTTCTACCGAAGTGTCATACACCAGAGTCTGGACGTAAATCCAGAAGAGAAAGTCTACACGTGTGAGATCCAGCAATCGCACTGGCCATGGAACAGGACCTCCTCTTCCAGTCTCACGATGAGGGTACGTCTTGTTCAGATGCTCGCGGACATTAACATCCAAGTGGGCTGGTGCACCATTCAGAATATATATAAATGACCTAGTAGATAGTGTCGGAAGTTTCATGCGACTTTTCGCGGATGATGCTGTAGTATACAGAGAAGTTGCAGCATTAGAAAAATTGCAGCGAAATGCAGGAAGATCTGCAGAGGATAGGCACTTGGTGCAGGGAGTGGCAACTGACCCTTAACATAGACAAATGTAATGTATTGCGAATACATAGAATGAAGGATCCTTTATTGTATGATTATATGATAGCAGAACAAACACTGGTAGCAGTTACTTCTGTAAAATATCTGGGAGTATGCGTACGGAACGATTTGAAGTGGAATGATCATATAAAATTAATTGTTGGTAAGGTGGGTGCCAGGTTGAGATTCATTGGGAGAGTCCTTAGAAAATGTAGTCCATCGACAACGGAGGTGGGGCTTACAAAACACTCGTTCGACCTATACTTGAGTATTGCTCATCAGTGTGGGATCCGTACCAGGTCGGGTTGACAGAGGAGACAGAGAAGATCCAAAGAAGAGGGGTGCATTTCGTCACAGGGTTATTTGGTAAGCGTGATAGCATTACAGAGATGCTTAGCAAACTCAAGTGGCAGACCCTGCAAGAGAGACGCTCTGCATCGCGGTGTAGCTTGCTGTCCAGGTTTCGAGAGGGTGCGTTTCTGGATGAGATATCGAATATATTGCTTCCCCCTACTTATACCTCCCGAGGAGATCACGAATGTAAAATCAGAGAGATTCGAGCGCGCGCGGAGGCTTTCCGGCAGTCGTTATTTCGGCGAAGCATACGCGACTGGAACAGGAAAGGGAGGTAATGACAGTGGCACGTAAAGTACCCTCCGCCACACACCGTTGGGTGGCTTGCGGAGTATAAATGTAGATGTGTTGAAACCACATCCTTTCGCGGTCAACAAGGGATACATCCTGCAAGAACTGTGGCAGCACACTCGCAGGAATCCAGGTAACATGGACTAGTCAAACGGGGAGGTAGTAGATGAGATTAAGCTCCGTTGTTATTATGCGGTGTATTCTGTGTACGTCAGTAACACAATGAATATGCGTTTCCGACCACTAGTTCCTTGTGTCAGTATAATCAGTTGTGGACCCACTATCATCTGTCTCAGTCTTATCCAAAAGGTTAGGGACACTGTATATACGTATTCTAAACCGTTTTTGCATTTTAATCCATTTTCTTTTCAATTTTATATGATTTTCTTAGCTGTCTTGTTCAATGAGTTCCATCATTTGACTGCCTTGCCGGCTAGAATGTTAATTATCATCTACTCCAGAATCACACGCAAATAACTGTGCTTCACGGTCCATATCGAGCACCTAGGTGAGTTTGGAGAAGCCAGAGTTGCAATGACAGAAAGTTAACAAGTTCCTGTGTATCAGTGCCTTTGAGTGTGGCGAGAGAAAGATGTCAGTTTGGCCACAAAACGTGGTTGACGTTTAAAACATTTATGGCAGTTCTCGTAATCATAGAGAATTTTTGTATCGCCCAATTCGAAATAATTTTCTGGCGAAGATGTAAACACATACATTACCTTCAGTACTACATACTTCAAACAGAGAGGAGGGGGTCGTTTGTCTCTATATTGTTTAGCAAGATTATGGTTGGTTTCCCAATATGATGTCGCAAATGACCCTAATAGCCGTGTTTGTGTACAAAATCTTCGCCTGTGCATTTCTCCAAACTTGTGATCAGTTTATGTGACGATATTTGACAGCGACTGGATGCTTAACACCGCCTTGGACTAAACGTTAATAGACGCTTGATGAATATCGCCTAAGTGTGTCCTATGGTATGCAGCTTGTTCCTCTGTAATAGATACAAATACATCTTAAATTTTATTAAAATCGTAGCCTCAAATCTGAGAGGAAAACATTTCGCAGATCTTTTCGGTTATGATTCTTGCGCTTTCCCTGACTAGCTTGCTTGTTTATTTCCGCTGTACTGTCATGCAATATTGGTACGGATTTCTCAAGTGCTATCAGCTGTGTTGAGCGAAGAAAATTTGAACTAATATATGTATACTTTCCAGTCATGTGACTGCGCTCTTATCTATACCTGAAAAATACGCGACACAAATATTTTCAGTTGTGCCGTGGCATCCCAGGAGATTCACTTTAAGACAGAAAACATGCAATTGGACAGAAACGGTCATGATATCCCTCAGGAGGGCACCCAATAACTATTAATGTGTGCCAAGCAGAATAACTGCTTGCATTAAAGGCAGAGGTAAAACAATGCATTGTTGGCTTGGTCAGTTTGTGAAGCTCTTTCTCTTGAATAAATCATCATAATTTGGAATTGTAATCATTTGTTTGTACATGTACATCACATCTATCGATTTTTTCATGGGTGGACCATTGAACGAAAAAAGTACAAAGAACGAAACTCGTCTAGCTTGAAGGGGGAAACCAGCTGGCGCAATGGTTGGCCCGCTAGATGGCGCTACCATAGGTCACATGGATATCAACTGCGTTTTTTTAAAGAGGAACCCCCATAATAGTCACAAACATATGGCTCACAATTTTAGACGAACGTTTGTAACAGGTAGGTTTTTTAAATTAAAATTCAGAACGTAGGTACGTTTGAACATTTTATTTCGGTTGTTCCAATGTGATACATCTATCTTTCTGAACTTATCATTTCTGAGAACACATGCTGTTACACGCTGATTACCTGTAAATACCACATTAATGTAATAAATGCTCAAAATTATGTCCGTCAACCTCACTGCATTTGGCAATACGTGTAACGACATTCCTCTCAACAGCGAGTGGTTCCCATTCCGTAATGTTCGCACATACGTTGACAATGCTCTGACGCATGTTGTCAGGCGTTGTCGGTGGATCACGATAGCAAATATCCTTCAACTTTCCCCTCAGAAAGAATTCCGGGGACGTCAGATCCGGTGAACGTGCCGGCCATGGTATGGTCCACCTGTTATGAAATATGCTATTGAATATCTCTTGAACTGCACGCGAGCTATGTGCCCGACATCCATCCTGTTGGAAGTACATCGCCATTCTGTCATGCAGTGAAACATCTTGTAGTAACACCGGTAGAACATCACGTAGGAAATCATTATACATTGCACCATTTAGATTGCTATCGATCAAATGGGCGCCAATTATCCTTCCTCCCCATGATGCCGCACCATACATTATCCCGCCAAGGTAGCTGATGTTCCACTTGTCGCAGCCATCGTGGATTGTCCGTTGCCCAATAGTGCATATTATGCCGGTTTACGTGTCCGCTGTTGGTGAATGACGGTTCGTCGCTAAATAGAACGCGTGCAACAAATCTGACATCGTCCCGTAATTTCTCTTGTGTCCAGTGGCAGAACTGTACATGACGTTCAAAGTCGTCGGCATGCAATTCCTGGTGCATAGAAACGATACGGGTGGGGATGTTGATGTAGCATTCTCAACACCGACGTTTTTGAGATTCCCGATTCTCGCGCAATTTGTCTGCTACTGATGTGCGGATTAGCCTCGACAGCAGCTAAAACACCTACTTGGGCATCGTCATTTGTTGCAGGTCACGGTTGACGTTTCACATGTATCTGAACACTTCCTGTTTCCTTAAATAACGTAACTATCCGGCGAACGGTCCGGACACTTGGATGATGTCGTCCAGGATACCGAGCAGCATACATAGCACACGCCCGTTGGGCATTTTGATCACAATAGCCATACATCAACACGGTATCGACCTTTTCCGCAATTGGTAACCGGTCCATTTTAACACGGGTAATGTATCATGAAGCAAATACCGTCTGCACTGACGGAATATTACGTGATACCACGTACTTATACGTTTGTGACTGTTACTGCGCCATCAATCACAAAGAAAAAAAAAAGTGGTCCACCTAAAACATTCATATTTCTTTACGTACTACACGAATATGTAATAAAAATGGGGGTTCCCATTTAAAAAATCGCAGTTGATATCCGTTTGACCTATGGCAGCGGCATCTAGCGGGCCAACCATAGCGCCATCTGGTTTCCCCCTTCAAGCTAGACGAGTTTCCTTGTTTGTAGTTTTTTCGTTTGATGCTTATTTCGTGAGAATTTGGCCCGGTCACTATCAATGGTAGATGTGATGTACATGTACAAACAAATGATTACATTTCCAAATTGTGATGATTTATTCAAGAGAAAGAGCTTCACAAACTGACCAAGCCAACAATGCATTGCTTTACCTCTGCCTTTAATGCAAGCAGTTATTCTGCTTGGCACACATTAATAGTTATTGGGTGCCCTCCTGAGGGATATCATGACATTTTCTGTCCAGTTGCATGTTTTCTGTCTTAGAGTGAATCTCCGGGGATGCCACGGCACAACTGAAAATATTTGTGTCGCGTATTTTTCAGGTATAGATAAGACCGCAGTTTCATGACTGAGCCTGGAATGTATGTAAAAACTGATGCCGTATGTCACTGGTACTCTGCCTCTAAATTCGAATATTTTAACATCTTAATGTGTTTTTGACTGATTGCACTCACTGCTTCTGATAGAGTTCATATACCGTGTTAGGAACTTGCTGCGAAATCAACGATATCTTCATTTCCGATTTTACCGAAGTTAAAGCCTGGTAGAGAAACAGAAGCTGAATGATGCCAGAATGAGTGACGGGAGAGCGATTCAAGGAGCATTCAGCGAATTTCAAAGTAAAATTCCGTCAAACGGTCTAATTAAATATCCTAGGTACTTCGACCTTATCTAAAGTGAGAAAGTGGACCGAAATCGTGACTATACTGTCACCGAAACACAAGGTAACAGAGAGAAGTCCGAAATATCGGATTTGGATTTTTGAAACTTTCTCTGTAGAAGATCGTCATACACTCCTGGAAATGGAAAAAAGAACACATTGACACCGGTGTGTCAGACCCACCATACTTGCTCCGGACACTGCGAGAGGGCTGTACAAGCAATGATCACACGCACGGCACAGCGGACACACCAGGAACCGCGGTGTTGGCCGTCGAATGGCGCTAGCTGCGCAGCATTTGTGCACCGCCGCCGTCAGTGTCAGCCAGTTTGCCGTGGCATACGGAGCTCCATCGCAGTCTTTAACACTGGTAGCATGCCGCGACAGCGTGGACGTGAACCGTATGTGCAGTTGACGGACTTTGAGCGAGGGCGTATAGTGGGCATGCGGGAGGCCGGGTGGACGTACCGCCGAATTGCTCAACACGTGGGGCGTGAGGTCTCCACAGTACATCGATGTTGTCGCCAGTGGTCGGCGGAAGGTGCACGTACCCGTCGACCTGGGACCGGACCGCAGCGACGCACGGATGCACGCCAAGACCGTAGGATCCTACGCAGTGCCGTAGGGGACCGCACCGCCACTTCCCAGCAAATTAGGGACACTGTTGGTCCTGGGGTATCGGCGAGGACCATTCGCAACCGTCTCCATGAAGCTGGGCTACGGTCCCGCACACCGTTAGGCCGTCTTCCGCTCACGCCCCAACATCGTGCAGCCCGCCTCCAGTGGTGTCGCGACAGGCGTGAATGGAGGGACGAATGGAGACGTGTCGTCTTCAGCGATGAGAGTCGCTTCTGCCTTGGTGCCAATGATGGTCGTATGCGTGTTTGGCGCCGTGCAGGTGAGCGCCACAATCAGGACTGCATACGACCGAGGCACACAGGGCCAACACCCGGCATCATGGTGTGGGGAGCGATCTCCTACACTGGCCGTACACCACTGGTGATCGTCGAGGGGACACTGAATAGTGCACGGTACATCCAAACCGTCATCAAACCCATCGTTCTACCATTCCTAGACCGGCAAGGGAACTTGCTGTTACAACAGGACAATGCACGTCCGCATGTATCCCGTGCCACCCAACGTGCTCTAGAAGATGTAAGTCAAGTACCCTGGCCAGCAAGATCTCCGGATCTGTCCCCATTGAGCATGTTTGGGACTGGATGAAGCGTCGTCTCACGCGGTCTGCACGTCCAGCACGAACGCTGGTCCAACTGAGGCGCCAGGTGGAAATGGCATGGCAAGCCGTTCCACAGGACTACATCCAGCATCTCTACGATCGTCTCCATGGGCGAATAGCAGCCTGCATTGCTGCGAAAGGTGGATATACACTGTACTAGTGCCGACATTGTGCATGCTCTGTTGCCTGTGTCTATGTGCCTGTGGTTCTGTCAGTGTGATCATGTGATGTATCTGACCCCAGGAATGTGTCAATAAAGTTTCCCCTTCCTGGGACAATGAATTCACGGTTTTCTTATTTCAATTTCCAGGAGTGTATATCTCCTCCTTTCAGCTATCGCACGAATAGCGAAATGGCTTAGAGTGATATTAGTGATCGCTCTGTAAAGGAAAATTCCATTAATAGTTTCTTGTGGGTCAATGGTGCAACCAAGGATACACTGCGACCGGGAAAAATAGCAGATTCACTCCCCGATGCTCGTAATTATTGACCTATGTCGCTGACATGTCAGCCTCCTTTGCTGATTTGTTGCCAATGTGGTAGCTCAGCGTATTCGGCCAGGGGACTATCCACCCTCTGTAATAAAAATCTGGGAGAACTGCTTGTCGAGAGAATTTGAAAGACGTCATGCGCTACCCATAAAGAACCGCAGACGACATAATGACAAAAAGACAATATAATGAAAGAAGATTGCCATACGGTGGGCCAAGGTTCGATT
Organism: Schistocerca cancellata; assembly: GCF_023864275.1. NCBI lineage: Eukaryota > Metazoa > Arthropoda > Insecta > Orthoptera > Acrididae > Schistocerca > Schistocerca cancellata. Next base: position 93,589,229 of record NC_064628.1, on the reverse strand, counting down.
CTTAGCACTGCCAGGGATTTTTCTCTTTGTGAGAGGAATGGAACGGGATGTGCTGACGCTCGTGATGCCAAATGAGGAGCTACCTGACCGAAAAGTAGCAGGATCAGCCCCGCTTACTCGACAGCGATCGTGAGGACAGCTACCGTAAAACACCTAGGAGTAACCATCCGGAGTTACCTGCAAAAGGAATGACCACAGAAAACGAATAATAGGAAAGGAAGACGCCAGACTGTTATTTATTTGGAGAATCTTACGGAAACCAATTCAGCGACTGAAGAAGTGGCTAACAAAGTTTCGTTTCACAAATTCTTGAGTACAGATTATCAGTCGGGGATCCTCACCACGAAGGACTAACGGAAAATAAAGAGAAGAGCGAACGGAGAACGCCGCTTTCCGTCATGTAATCGTTTAATAGGCGGGTGTGCATTATGAAGATTCACAACAAACTCCATTGACAGGCGCTAAGAGAGAGGTCTACTGTTGACATTTCGTGAGGCTATGTTCCAAGAAGAGTCTCGCAACATATTATTTCCTCCCACCTACGTCTGGCGAAATGATCACGACGAGAAAATTAGAGGAATTAGAAGTCAGACGGAGCTTTAACGACAGTCATTTTACGCACGCTTCACTCGTGAATGGCCGGCCTATGTGGCCGAGCGGTTCTAGGCGCTGCAGTCTGGAACCGCGCGACCGATACGGTCGCAGGTTCGAATCCTGCCTCGAGCATGGATGTGTGTAGTGTCCTTAGGTTACTTAGGTTTAAGTGGTTCTAAGTTCTAGGGGACTGATGACCTCAGAGGTTAAGTCCCATAGTGCTCAGAGCCATTTGAACCACTCGTGAATGTAAATATCCAAGCACCACTCACAACTTTTGTCGTCACAATTGCCCTTTCGCCTGTACTTCTTTTCCAAAAATCGATGAAGTTCTCCCACATATTTTGCGATACTAGTACTCCTGGAAGAAACTATGTTTCCACAGCGTAGGAGATTGTTTCATGGAATAAATTTTAACTTTGCAACAAAGAGTGCACTGGTTTGAGACTTCGTGGCAAATGAAAACTGCGTACCGGACTGGAGCTCGGAAGAGAAAAGTCCCACTTTAGAATCCCAGTGCGGCACACTGTTTTCTTCTTCCAACAAAAATCGGCACACACTCCGCTGCATAGGGGAATTCCATTAATTACAAGAATGTTTGCAGGCCAGAATCCAGGAAAATTATTCTGCTCTGTACATATCTTCTGCTCTCTTCACATCCCTAACCGTGAGCTACCGTATATGAGTTATCTTTGGGAAATTGTCAGTTTTCTGTCCTGGTCAACACACCCTGCAGATGCATGTCCATTGGCAAATAGAGTGTATAATAAATTAGAATACTGAACACAATGAGAAGAATTTTTGGCACCACGGTTCATAAATTACGATCCCCACAACGCAGAAGCTATGCATTTAACACGTATGAGTATCCGCTTTAAGCAATTCCAGTTTACCGTAGTGTACAACGTGTGAGGTAACGGGCGAGTTGTGGCGCCCTGGAAATATTCTGAGTTCAGAGTTGGCGTGGCCGAGCGGGGCGGACTGCGGCCCGGCAGCAACAACGTGGGGCCGAACTTTTTAGCTGAGCATGAGGTGTAGCCCCAGCGCGTGGTCCATCAGCCACGTGGCTATGTCGATGAAAGAGACTTGTATGCCGAGAGTGCGAAAGATGGCGGACTTTGTGAAACCATCATGGTAGACATTTCTCAGTTGAAATGTGTGTGAAATCTTATGGGACTTAACTGCTAAGGTCATCAGTCCCTAAGCTTACACACTACTTAACCTAAATTATCCTAAGGAAAAACACACACACCCATGCCCGAGGGAGGACTGGAACCTCCGCCGGGACCAGCTGCACAGTCCATGACTGCAGCGCCACATACCACTCGGCTAATCCCGTGCGGCATTTCACAGTTCATATAGAAGTTAATAGTAGCCAGATGAATCATGAGAGCTCAAAAAGAAACACGTACATAACCATTATTTGCACGACGATTCTGATGGTGTAATCAGATTTTCAATATCTTTATTAGTTTAAAGTATAGTATCTGACAGTAAATTATACAAGTAACACCCAGCAACGAATTTCGAAAATCTAAATGGTTCATCCGATTTCGTCGATCGACGTGTGTTTAGAAGGCTGTTAGTGTAAACCTAAATTGGTATGAATTACAGGCATGTAACTTGAATAGTACATGAGTTATTGGAGGTCAAAGTGGCTGATTACTATCGATTGCGTCAGGCCACATCTACTCCACAGTTAGACGAATAAACGATAGCGGCTGCTGATAAATATATTTATTCACTTATGTCTTTATTTATATCCGATATATACTATTAATGAGAAAATTGGTCAAATATTTACTGTGTTTTAGAAAGCACAGAGACATCAGGCTACTGGCCTACTTTCGCTTGCTATTCCTTTGACATATGTTTATTTAATCTGTTTATGTACTTAATAATGTGTGTTAGAGCGTGTTTATGGTCCAGCTGTAAGAACATTTATTTACTTTCAAGTTATTTTAAATGTAAGTCAAGTATTTCGAATGTGTTTTAATACGTTTGTGAGTGTGCGTTGGCTTGAAGACATGGCGCGAGCGCTCTAGCCAGTCAGAGCTTTCGTTAATGGAGGGATTTTAGGGAAGTTGGGGAGGAGTATGGAGTACGGGAGAAGACTCGAGAGGGTGTTGGGGGCAATGCAGCTCGAGGGACGGTCGCACAGGACACGGAGAGTGTGGGACGTGACGGCATGACGAAGGCACAGTCGCAGCAGAGACTTGGAGAGTGTAGAGTGGTTTGCGGGTGGTCGTGGAAGATAGAAATAGTTCGGAGTGCCCACTTGTCCACTTGTGAGATTTCCGTGGCTACTACAGTGAAGACGTAGTTTGCGTTTAAAAGTGAGTATCTCGCGAGCTATGTTGTTGTTGATGACTAATTACGTGCAGTAGGAATCTATTGGCCAGCCTTAGAGGCCGAGCGGTTCTAGGCGCTACAGTCTGGGACCGCACGACCACTACGGTCGCAGGTTCGAATCCTGCCTCGGGCATGGATGTGTCTGATGTCCTTAGGTTAGTTAGGTGTAAGTAGTTCTAAGTTCTAGGGGACTTATGACCTCAGACGTTAAGCCCCATAGTGCTCAGAGCCATTTGAACCATTTTGAATCTATTGTTACCCTGTTATTCAACTAATATTTTATTTAATTGCTGGACCATCGACGCCAGTAAGTGTTTCGCAGAAATATACCGCATTCTCGAAAGTACTTCTGCTATCCTTCTCATCATTTAAAGTCGTTAAGATAGTACCTGCAGATTTTATTCAATTGCAATGTTTCGTTTATAAACGTCCATATTACGTTAAAAATTCACAATTGCCGAGTGATAGGAACCTTCGACCATTCAATTCATATTGTCTACTGTAGACTCAGCAGTATTTGGCTTGTAATGTTGCAGCTATGTATGCCAGCCCCTAGACAAGGAAACCAGCCGAATCTTTTAATATTGCAACTCTGAGTCGGAGGGTGCGCAGTTTGGGGCCACACCATAGCATTTCATTATTTTGAGAACCCCCAGTACTGTGAGATGACTGTGTTTTTATGAGACGCTCTGTATACAGAAATAAATACATTTTGAAAGATCTGCGCAATGAGACGGACAGAAATTACACTTTTATTTACTGACAATAATTATGCTGAAGTCAGCATGATTCATGATGGTTCCCTTGTCACTGCGAATGTCAGGACATGGTACATAACATGGGTGTGTGAGAGCAGCTGGGTGGTTATCGTTGTATGTGGACGTGCCACAACATATCTCTCCGACGCAATCCACAGGTTCACAATGGGATGTAAGTCGAGAGAACGTGCTACCCAATCACTGACCGACATTTCAAGAGCACCTTCACATGTGCTATTCGACGCGGTCGCTACTCTCCTCCATAAAAATGGAGTTAGAAACCCATAGTTCCTGAAAAGATACACATGCGGAATGAGTACAGTGCCACAGTAAATCAGACCGGTTAGTGTGCCGTATTCAAAGATCTGGGGGTCGACAATGTTCCTTGGTGCATTGCCCGGGGATGGTGGTAGCCTCTCACCATATGAGGGCACGTCGAGAATCATTACTCAGACTGAATCTGTTCTCATCCGAAAAGAGCACGGGGCCCCACTTCTCGTTGGTCCAGTCCGTACGCTCTTGACACCATCGCAGATGGTGCTGCGGACATGCATGTGTCAGAGGAACGCAACCTACTGGTCGTCGGGCAAAGAGACAGCGCCACGCCGTGGAGCGTCAGACTGGTGCCTTGTAGTCGTGTTGAATCTGGCTGCAATTGCACCAGGAGTTTGACGTGGGTCTCTGCTGCACAGTGTAGTGGCCAACTGCTGCTGTAGTTGACCGTGGACGACCATTTCCTTTCCTTCAGGCAGCAGTGACCGTGGTTCGGGGCGCCCTCCATGCTCGTGAAACAATGCTGTGAGCAACACCAAACTTTACCAACATCAGACTAGTGGACTACACTCGTCACACTTCATCCTTTTTCTCAGTTTTCCTGTCATTCTTCACCTTGTGAAGTCACCCAGATGCTGTCCCCAGGTCATGTTGTAATCTACACCACCATTGTGCACCGTAACTGCTAGATGATTGACACACATAGTCTTTTCCCGTTCATTCCACTGCCTCCTGTAGCGAGGCCAGCCCCATGTGGCGCCGCAGTCACGCTGACGTCACGTCACTTGACAACTGAGCAACATGCTCGTTCGCTTTCATTGAAATGAAACGTCGTGTGGCTAGGGCATCCCGTTGAATAGACGGGTCACCTGTTGCAAGTCTTCTGAGTTGACGTCACTTTGGCGACTTGCACTTCGATGAGGATGAGGTGATGTCGATAAAGGCAACACAACACCCAGTCCCTGAGCGGAGGAAATCTCCGACCCAGCCGGGAATCGAACACGGGCCACTTAGCATGGCATTCCGTCGCTTTGACCACTCAGCTATCAAGGCGGGCGCTTTCATTCATGTTCACTGAGTAGCTATTCTATAATGTAACTTTATTTCTTTTATCGATATCGCCCTTAGATTTTGCAGATTTTGTCTTTCTGATCTCTGGAACTTCCGACGTAGGTTTCACAGGTAACCAGAGCACCCTGTTTGCTCGATTTTGAATCAATATACGTTGCATTTCATTTCATTTATTCCATTTTTAAAGACCTTGTACCTATCAATATACAATCTAATTACATTTGCTGTTTGTCATTTTCACTTCGATATTTACTGTACAGTTACGTACATTTCGAAGAGTGCTTTCTCTGCCAACATTTTACATTCACATGTTGCTAAGAACCATTGTTGTCTGTTTAACCGCGTCACATGACACGAAGTTGTTCAGTTCTTAGACAGCTTTCCCCTGTTTCTAGCTATAAATATCCCGCTGTGTGCATGCAAATGTTGCAGCTGTAAAGGTAACCCTTAACGTCAGCGGCTGAGTGAAGAATTGCTGTTCACAAAACTAACTTCCACGTAATGTAGTACGCCTGTGTGTTCAGCACGACGTAGTATTTTATGTACCGTGTGATCAAAAAGTCAGTATAAATTTGAAAACTTAATAAACCATGGAATAATGTAGATAGAGAGGCAAAAATTGACACACATGCTTCTAACGACATGGGGTTTTATTAGAACCAAAAATAAAACATAGTATTGCTATACGATTGAAAGGTCTCTTGCGCGCGTCGTTTGGTGATGATCGCGTTCTCAGCCGCCACTTTCGTCATGCTTGGCCTCTCAGGTCCCCAGACCTCAGTCCGCGCGATTATTGGCTTTGGGGTTACCTGAAGTCGCAAGTGTATCGTGATCGACCGACATCTCTAGAGATGCTGAAAGACAACATCTGAAACGTCCCCTTTGAAAAATTATACAGGACTGTGCTTAAACTGACACACAACATTTTTTAGCGCAACGCAATCTGACTTTCAGAAATCCCTACAAAAGAATGGCCCTGACTAACATCAACCTATACCTTTCACAAATCACTTACCTCACCAAAAATCTTCGTTACTCGAACTACTGCAAGACAGCGAGCGCCACTACTGCCAGCTAAATAAAAGATTCAAACTACTGAAGGCACTAACTACTGATAGGCATAGTTAGCAAATGAAAGATTTTAATAGAGAACAAACAATGTATTTACCTTAATAATCATAATATATATGCCATCCAGTCTTACAAATTTCAAAACTCCGCCATTTCTCTCCCCACATCCACCACCGCTGGCGGCTCACCTCCAACTGCGCAACGCTACGCGCTGTTCACATCCAGCTGCCGCTGCCCAACACTACAATGGCAGACAACAATGCAAACTAGCCACAGACTGCACACAGCACAGCCAGTGATTTTCATACAGAGCGCTTCGTAACGTTGCCAATAAGAAAACATAAACAGCCTACTTACACATCCGACACCAATGCCTCACCATAACTCTGGACATGCTTTACAGTGCTGTTCACAACATTATTCTTCGACTACAGCTATTGTTGAGGAATGATGGTGGACATATTGAGTATTTCCTGTAAAGAACATCATATTTGCTTTGTCTTACTTTGTTATGCTAATTATTGCTATTCTGATTAGATGAAGCGCCATCTGTCGGACATTTTTTAACATTTCTAATTTTCTGGTTCTAACAGAACCCCATGTCATTCCAAACATGTGTGTGAATTTGTACCTCTCTATGTACATTATTCCGTGATTTATTCAGTTTTCAAATTTAAACTGACTTTTCGATCATCCAGTACATCCAATCCTTTCCAGCCGCATCATAATTCAAATGACTTAGAGAAGTATTATCTGCAGTCAGTCACGTATCATGTTATAGTATTTACATAAAGGGGTCCCGATATCCACAGTGGTTGACCTTAACATGATTAGTATTACATATATTAAGTTAGACAGGATCTTTCGAGTGTCTTTCACATTCACTGATGACTAATAGTAAATGCTATATCTGCCATTCATTTGCTGCACGATTTATGTAAATGTGAGCTACCTATTATATTTCTTTTTCATTGTCGAAGTCAGGCAGCGTTACAACGTTGAGTATTGTGTTATGTATTTGCTTCTAAAAAGTCATAGCTTCCTTAAATCACGGCTTAATCGTACTACTTGTATTACTAGTAAAATTTCGAAAAAAACGTTTCCACCCAGAAAATTATATGTCCGGAAACGGATGTCTGTTAAGTTATGGCCGAGTAACTTGTGACGAACGGTATGTAGTTTTCGCTGGGGTAGGAAAGAAATAGCATAATAAATTAAGACAATACGTAAGTGTGGGCAGATGAAAAACCTCGAGCAATCATTGAGGTGAGGTTTGAGGATTGCTTCAGTATCAATGTATGGCAAGGTACTGACGACGGCAGATTCTTAGGACCGTGCACTTGACCAAAAAGATTAACAGGTGCTGCGTGTCAAATATTCCTGCTCTAAGAATTGCCACACTACTGGGGAACGTTACCCTTGGAGAATGACAACGACCGTCGTTTCTGCGCATCGGAACACCGTCTCATTTTCTACGAATCTTGCCACATTACCTCACTACAGTTTTTCTTGACGTGATGGATTGGTGGAGGGGGTTCTGTAGCCTGGCATCTCCGTTCACCGAAGTCGAGCCCGTTGGATTTCTGGCTATGTGGATGTTCCAAGGCATTGGTTATACCCAACCCATCAACAATGTCCAGACTTTTAGTGGAGCGTGTGGCCAATGCATATGACGCAGTCTAATTGGAGGCAGGTTTATTTGGAACAGTGCGTGATTCGCTGCAGAGAAGGACGGAAGGATATTTAAGGATGTGTGGTAACCACAAGCAGCAGTGCCTATAGTGTCTGCTTCTTCGTAACAGATTGACAGAAATGAGAGGACAGATTGGTATTTGTATTGGTTTCTGGATGTATAATTATAGGAACTTTTGTTCTAGGTTTGACCGATACTACCTCCTGCAGGAATGTGTGACCTTTTTTAAAACAATCTACAAAGTACGTTTCTACTTCCGTCATAGCAGCTTCAGAAACCCTGCTTCCCAGCAATCCTGGTAAGACGAGCCGAACATGATTGCTGGGTAGCGGCCTCACCGGACATTGGTGCAAGCGGATAGAGCAGGGGTTCTCAGATATTTTTACTGTGTACCGCTTGATATTTCTAGAAATGTGTGGTAACTCTACTACTTGACAAATTTTTGACGAACGCAAAATAGGTGTTAGAGGTCGGCAGTGCAGAAGGTCGACTGACAACTGCAACAGGGTTAAGGAACGGTACACGGAAATAATTTAGGGCCGGTCGCTGTGATCGAGTGGTTCTAGGCGCTTCAGTCCGGAACCACGCGGCTGCTACGGTTGAAATCCTGCCTCGGGCATGGATGTGTGTGATGTCTTTAGGTTAGTTGGGTTTGCATAGTTGTAAGTCTAGGGGACTTATGGCCTCAGACGTTAAGTCCCATAGTGCTTAGAGCTATTTGCACCATTTTTTTGAAATAATTTTCGCCCAGTGCTGACAAACCACATAACGCTTTTGCTTCACGCCGATAAGCTACTACGTATGGTATAAATCTGACATACACACTCACAAGTAATTAGGTTTCGTGGAAGTACTTTTTTTACAGTTTTGTCCATGTTCAGATGTGGTACTTATTTGTATCAAGTAATATTAAATTAAATTAAGACGTTTCTGACATAAATATATAATGAGTAAGAGAGGAACGACATTTAAAATTTTTACATTACAAATAATATAAACCTGTTGTGCAAGATACTAATAAACTGAACATGGTGTACAATAATTTAGAGTAAAAAAAAATTAAAAAATAAAATCATAGTCGAATCATACTTTGGCAGTAAATCAGAGTCGAATCATACTTTGGCAATAAATCAGGTTCCAGAATCAGTAATTAATCAGTTTTCAAATAGAGCTTCTAATGAAAGAACATCTACATGTCTCAGTTGGAAGCATGTTGCTGTTCATCTTCGATTAGAGGTCGATTGCACTCAACGTACTATAAAGTCTTCAACACATAAGCCTGTTTTTGTATTTAGTTTTAGTGTACGTTTCTAAAAATAATTTTTTCAAGGGTTTTATCGAGTTAGTATTAGTGTTAGTAAAATTTGCCTTTCATTTGGATTCTCTTTTACAAAACGCAGATTTCCTCTCAATAAAGGCACTACTGAAGTTAACTCAGAGTGATTTGAATTTTTATGACGTTTTAATAAAGAAGACTTGTAAGGTGGCGTGGTCTCCTGACCTTCATTTATTACATACTCCGTCCTCACAATCGTATTCTGCACATCAAGACGCTTCATTCGAACCCAAACTCGATAAGGTAGAGTCAATTTTGTATTAATTCATGTAAGCAAAATGCAAATCTAATAAGTAAACCGCAAGTGTGCATCGAGATTGAAAAGGTCGAGGCTGGTGTACACAACATGATAGCCACAGGAATTTTCGTTCTAAAGAGGCAACCAGTCTGTTGGGAGGCCCAGCCCTTCAGAGGGGTGAGTCAACATAACTACTTTGGCTGGGGCAACCACCCAGTGACAGGACAGCTTTTGCCAGAGCGAAGGGATAACGACCCCCGCGTTCGACTTCAAAGAAAATTCTGCTACATTGTGTGGGAGCGCCCAGAAGACGCATTTTTTAACGGACCGACTGCGTAGTTATGGACTTCTCACAGGTGGACACTATATGCCTAACGGAGATGCTACAGATTTCCGCATTGGTCGACTAAAACAAAACGTCGTTCTCTCGTTTAAAAGAGCAACGCTGATTGACAGAATACTTCTGACGCAAAGAGCCAGAGGAGTGAGGGAAGACAGCAGATGATATACCCTTGCAATTTTTCCAGAGAAAGGGGCTGCTCCGTTGTCGCCCTTGGAGCGGGAACACGTAATGAGAGCGAGTGCGCTCGTATATGAACGCAAAGAGCGAGGAACAAAGTCTTTCCTCAGTACTTCACTGGGGGAGCACCTCTGTCGCTAGGGAATCGGAGTGATAATCTATACTGAGACGCTCGCGATTATGCGTTGTTCACTGTGTTGGCCGCCACACTTATTGTGCAGTGTGAACACGGACAGAGTACTAGTTAAACGCCTGTGAGCGAATGTTGAGTGGCACTGGGGTGGACTGCTTATCTGACGGATGTACCACGCCAAAAGTTAGACTAGGGGCGGATAGGAGTCCTTGACTTCATCAAGGCGTAGGGAGAGTTTGATTGGAGAAGATCAATCCAGATAGAAAGAGATAGTTGTGTTATTTGTTAGCAGTGAGCGACGCAGGCAGCAGTCGTCGCAGCTCACGGTATTGTGCACTACAGTGTATGCGAGCCCCATCTGTCCTCCATAACAGTACACTCCTGCCCACATCTCGTGGTCGTGCGGTAGCGTTCTCGCTTCCCACGGCCGGGTTCCCGGGTTCGATTCCCGGCGGGGTCAGAGATTTTCTCTGCCTCGTGATGGCTGGGTGTTGTGTGCTGTCCTTAGGTTAGTTAGGTTTAAGTAGTTCTAAGTTCTAGGAGACTGATGACCATAGATGTTAAGTCCCATAGTGCTCAGAGCCATTTGAGCCACAGTACACTCCATTACATTTCTCACCCGACAGCCTTGACTGTACCTAGAAAAGTTATTCAAGTTGTGTAGGTGCGGCTCTCAGCCATTCTGGCGACTAAATAACATTCTTAAAGAAAAGGGAGAAAAGAACCTTTCCATACTTTGTAAAATAATAGCATTCCTACCCATAAGAGGCAATCTACTGTTCTGAAAAGAACCCGGCTCTGAGCACTATGGGACTTAACATCTGTGGTCATCAGTCCCCTAGAACTTAGAACTACTTAAACCTAACTAACCTAAGGACATCACACACATCCATGCCCGAGGCAGGATTCAAACCTGCGACCGTAGCGGTCACGCGGTTCCAGACTGAAGCGCCTAGAACCGCACGGCCACACCGTCCGGCAAAAGAACCCGGAAAGTTATTATTTTATAAGAAAAAGTTTCATTTGATTTCTCAGAATTTTTTGCAATAAATAATATTTTTCGATCGTTTAAAGCTTTTCTTACACTAACTAGCAATACTCCAGTACCCAAGTATTCCACTAGTTACGTAAGAATATAGAATATTTTTGTGTCTTTTCCTTACAGCAGACGACTCCAGAAGATATTTGTTGCTGAATGTTTTTCAGGCAGTTCTTGTTGGTACATTAGGAGCATCTATCTGACTTCTGTAGCAGTGTGAGGTGGAAATTGTTTCTTGCAGGAGCCGAAGGGTACTTGTTGGGTCAATCCATTGCACAACTTGACAAAATAAAACCCAAACACTCACAGACTTCATGCTTTTATTTGAAACAGTTTAACGCACACAACACACTGGGGAATTGTGTTATCACTGGTTTCTGTACCGGCCTTTACTGTAAAGCCAAATTGTAAGTAGCTTTCATCACACTTACAGTTAGGTGCTAGTTTATATTTTTTAAGTGCGTCCTTGGAGATAGAAGGATCTTCTCTTAAAGATCACTTCATGGTTAACGCAAAACACTATCACGTATAAGTCAAACCATTAAGTTAAAATTCATAGCAAGACAAGGATGGCAACAGCCGGGGGCAAGGGGGCCCGTGACACCCCCTCTCCCTCTAGCTCTCAGGGAAAGAGAAAAGTGCTGTGCCCAGGTCTTTTTCCGTCAAGAAAATAATTTAAGAAAGTATTATGCAGGTTTTTAACAGGGTCGGAACTGGATCAGTTTACTTACAAATCGCCTTTCGTCTTCTAAAATATTGAAAATACTCCATACCCCAAGGCAGATCTACTCCCCACCCTCCCCCCCCTCCCCCCCCCCTCCCCCGCAACCCGTTTGCCCTTCTACAAACTATCGTATGTGAGCCGTTCCATCACAGTCACAGTATTCAAGATTCATCTTGCTCCAATATGCACACTCCGGTTCTAGAAGTAAGGTTTCTTCGTATCACGATGCCATTTAACGTAATGTCCACAAAGGGAAAATAACAACCATAAATATTTCACTGCGTAATGACTACCGCAGCGCTACACATTGGTACGCCGTGTAGGTTGGCAGAACTTGCAAAGCGGAGAAGTTCTGGATTACCACCGATAGGAGCCGTTCAAAATATCGCCAACATCAAAACAAGGTGAATCATTTCCGGCCAAGGCAGCGACGACTAATGAAACGATGGGTGGAGAGGATACAATCCAACCTTCCTGTATCCTGCGCACAGTCTGAAACAATCATTCTGCGGTAAATCCATATTGTTTAACATTATAGAGATGCTACTTTCATCAGTGTTTTCTCACTGTAATTTTATTTTAGAAACAAAGTAACGTAAGGGATTAATTTTTCTCACATCAGTACGTGCTTTGTTTACTCGTATGTGGACCACCTGAAATGTCCTTGCGTAGCGTTGTCTGAGAACCCTTGGGATAGACGAACAGCGCATGCACAACTGGCATCGTTTGTCCGGGACTTATGGCAGGAAAACACGGACCCCACAAGCTGGCCCGGATACACAGTGCACAACCAACCGCGAGCAAGGCAAGTCTCCTACAAATAATCTCTCATACATCTCCTCTCCCTCTCCTAATACTAAGAGGCCCAATGAAGTGTAAGAATTGTGACGACGGGACGCTGTTATCACACTGTCAGAAAATGTAAGTAGCGGGGTTTTTGTTCGTTTCGCGAGCTTGCAAACAATTTTCCGGGCAGTGATTAAAAAAAAAAAAAAAGGTTCAAATGGCTACAATCACTATGGGACTTGACATCTGAGGTCATAAGTCTCCTAGACTTAGAACTACTTAAACCTAACTAACCTAAGGACAAATGGTTCAAATGGCTCTGAGCACTATGGGACTTAACTTCTGAGCTCATTAGTCCCCTAGAACTTAGAACTACTTAAACCTAACTAACCTAAGGACATCACACACATCCATGCCCGAGGCAGGATTCGAACCTGCGACCGTAGCAGCAGCGCGATTCGAGACTGAAGCGCCTAGAACCGCTCGGCCACAGCGGCCCGCGCAGTGATTTACGTTCATGAATACCTGGCACTTATTATCGCGATATTTGATGCTGAACTGAGCAGTTATGGCTCCTGACAAAATATTGTCATGGTCACAAGAAATCAATCGCTAAACCTGTGTAATCCGGGTGTGAGATGGGTTCTAAAGTATTTATAATACTAACAGTGCAGGCAATTGAAGTAACATTTCAGAATATAAATATGTTGATCGAGAACTCTGTTACCTTGATTAGTGCAGTTGCATCCATTCCCTTCATGTTTAAACTGTTCGCTTGTACGTGAACATCTCGGTATTTCTAGCATCGGTAACGACAGGGAGGACGAAGCAGAGAAATAACTAAACAACTACAGGTGCCTGACTTCGTCGCCATTTGCATATTACTTACAACGCGCAACAAATCGCACGCTAAAGCAAACAGGTCTTAAGACGGCCACAAAGCGCACATCTGTCCCGCATGCGCAAGAGAAAGCGACCATGGGGATCGAGTGATAAAGGAAAGCCAGCAGTTCTTGTTTTCTCTGCGCTGTGCAGTGGATAACACGAAAATTACAAAGCGTCTTGTAAATTTGGTGTTGTGCATCGTAGAGGAATTGTAAATAACTATTAATATGACGAAACTGCAAGAATAAAACCATCATTACTAGTGAAAAGCCGGTCGCTGTGGCCTAGCGGTTCAAGGCGCTTCAGTCCGGAATCGCGCGGCTGTTACGGTCGCATGTTCGAATCCTGCCTCGGGCATGGTTGTGTGTGACGTCCTTAGGTTAGTTAGGTTTAAGTAGTTCTAACTCTAGGGGACTGATGACCTCAGATGTTAAGCCCCATAGTGCTCAGAGCCATTTGCACTATTTTTGCAGTAGTGAAAAATTTATCAGCAGATGCGAGGAGAAATGAAACTGGAAACTAGGATGAGCAAGCGGAAATATTGATTCCTACTGGACCATATGCGGTAGAAATTGACACAGAAAGACACTGTAATGAGACTGCCAATTACTTCTGCCGAGAATTTATCGGCTATTCTAAGTTTGCATGCCACTGCTGCACGAATGTCTGTGAGAAAACGATACATTTGGTATTAAACATTCCCACTTCACTTCGAGGTCACAATGACATGATTTTCTCAGAAGTACAGGGAAAGCAAAGTTTCTGTTTTCTTTTTCATTTCTTCCACTCGTTACTGTGGCCTAAACTCTCCTAAGGTACTGCATGTTTCGTTTAAGGCTGTATCATGTTTGTTCCTGTTGAGATTGTCTTTATTTATATCATCAAAAGGATTCAGACTTGGTTCATATTGTTAAGTTTCAACGATCACGTGTTCTTTGCTCCAAGCTATCACATTAAACCCTCTTTTTCTCGAAGTCTCTTTGTCAGCGCGCCTCCGGGACTGTGCCTGAAAGCACACTTGTGACTACACACTAACAAAACTACGCTTCGGTAGTTTTGGCGCACTGCATAAATGACATAGTAAATTGTATAATTACAGGTACTATTGGTAGCATTGCTAGGAAAAGAAACATAAATAAATGTTTAAGAGAGAAACTAGGAACTGACGACTTCTCTTTCTTCTGTTGTTTATTTTGCACGTAATTAGAACCCCACGTCATTTAGTATAAATCCATAGTGCGTTTTATATCCTTAAGGAGTGTAAATTACACTTTATAAATAATAACAATTAGTAGATCGGGTATCTTCTGTGCTTTACTTTTCATGCAAGTACAGTTTACATGCACAGACATTACATATTGTACCCAACAGAAAATTCACCATCGTGCTCCAGGGCAAGAGTTTCTTGCTATTACTGATAAATGCGAAAGTCATTTATGAATTACAGAGACATGTATAAATTCGACGAAGTACTGAAGCGATATATGATATACATTTGTTTTACTGCTTTCTTACGTTACCCTATCGTTCAGGAAATTGCGTTTTCTAGCGCTGTTTGATAAGTCTGTATTGTTTTCTTTATTTTGACCATATCGTAAAACAGTGATTGAATCTGTAAAGAAAGTAAATCATTGTGAAGTAGCGCCTGATAGATACGTTACATACTCAAAGTACAAGTAATGCAGGTACAACCGTAAGTGACCAAAGCTAGTAGGAAAGCTACAGTATTCTACAGTTACGTCTGATAGTCTTCAGTAGTCTGCCGTAGTTCTCCAACTCTGCTTGTGACTGAACACTTCGACATCGATCAGTAGCATTCGTGTAACATCGTACACTCTTTGACGCATGGATACAGACTTGCCTTAGGTTCTGAGCAACATGCAGCAGCAAAATGAAGAAAAGAGTTTTATGGAATCTGTGCGACGCTGTGGACTCTTTCTATGCACTTGGGTGATAGTCAAAACCATCCCCATCGACTTCTTGTGCAGTGAAAAGTGAGAACTTTTTTAATCTTACACATAAAGGATGGGAAACATAAAACTGGCCTAGGAAACAGTTCTGTAAGCTTGGCGTTGAACTGACCTACTGACCTTCGTTAAAGATCAGGAGACCTGCTCATCACCGAAAATGCTGGAATCGTGACTTCAGCGTATCATTCGGTTTTTGGCAAAGCATGTGCACACCCACCATCATACTTTGTCTGCATTCTTATTTCATGTATTAAGGTCTATATAAAATTTTCGCTGATTTCCTTTTCAAAATTTCGATGTTAAATTTCCTACATTAAACTCATAGTATCCAATTTATCCAAATTGTAGAAACAATTTTCCCCTCCAAAACTTTGTTACTCATATCACGCAGTTGGTTGCCCAGATTGCAATGAGAAAATTACTTTCTCCAGAAATGATCGCAATAAAAAATTACTGCAATTATAAAATTCTGTACATCTAATCATTGGAGGAATCTAATGACCTAACAGGGAAATTCGGATGGAAATATCTATTTCAGATTAAAGAGCTGTTACTTCTCTTTCCAGTGACGTATTTACATTAGCCTAAACTTAATTTGTTCAAAATATGTTATTAATTAAAGATTTCACCTGGTCCAAACTTTCAGTGCCAGTTATAGACAAACTACTGTAAATTTTCGGGATCTGTTGGTACACTTTTTACTGCCTGGTTTTTTAATCTACTAACACCCGTAGTAGTCAGCAGGAGTCCTTAATTAAACATTACCAAATTTTCAGTAACTAAATTTTGACATATAATATGAATCCCATGGTCATAAACCCGGAGTTCCCATAGCGTAGGAACCTTAATAGGTTCTGCTCATGAGAAATAACAGACGACCGGCCGGAGCGGCCGAGTGGTTCTAGGCGCTACAGTCTCTCGCTCATTAGTTCACATTGCGTTAAATCTCCTCTTAGTTTTAATGTGGTGTTGCTTCGGATTAGCTGGTCTGTATTCTAGATCAGCCTCTGGGACTGTTGATGTTGCCTCTATGTCATTGCACTCAGGCTGAGAAAATGTACGAGGTGCATTCAAGTTCTAAGGCCTCCGATTTTTTTTTCTCCGGACTGGAAAGAGATAGAAACATGCGCATTGTTTTAAAATGAGGCCGCATTCATTGTCAATACGTCCCAGAGATGGCAGCACCGTACGGCAGATGGAATTTTACTGTCAGCGGCGAGAATGAGAACTGTTTTAAATACTTAAAATGGCGACGTTTTCCTTACTTGAACAGCGTGCAATCATTCGTTTTCTGAATTTGCGTGGTGTGAAACCAATTGAAAATCATCGACAGTTGAAGGAGACATGTGGTGATGGAGTTATGGATGTGTCGAAAGTGCGTTCGTGGGTGCGACAGTTTAATGAAGGCAGAACATCGTGTGACAACAAACCGAAACAACCTCGGGCTCGCACAAGCCGGTCTGACGACATGATCGAGAAAGTGGAAAGAATTGTTTTGGGGGATCGCCGAATGACTGTTGAACAGATCGCCTCCAGAGTTGGCATTTCTGTGGGTTCTGTGCACACAATCCTGCATGACGACCTGAAAGTGCGAAAAGTGTCATCCAGGTGGGTGCCGGACGACCACATGGCTGCCCATGTGGCATGTTGCCAAGCAATGTTGACGTGCAACGACAGCATGAATGGGACTTTCTTTTCGTCGGTTGTGACAATAGATGAGACGTGGATGCCATTTTTCAATCCAGAAACAAAGCGCCAGTTACCTCAGTGGAAGCACACAGATTCACCGCCACCAAAAAATTTCGGGTAACCGCCAGTGCTGAAACAATGATGGTGTCCATGTTCTGGGACAGCGAGGGCGTAATCCTTACCCATTGCGTTCCAAAGGGCACTACGGTAACAGGTGCATCCTACGAAAATGTTTCGAAGAACAAATTCCTTCCTGCACTGCAACAAAAACGTCCGGGAAGAGCTGCGCGTGTGCTGTTTCACCAAGACAATGCACCCGCACATCGAGCTAACGTTACGCATCAGTTTCTTCGTGATAACAACTTTAAAGTGATTCCTCATGCTCCCTACTCACCTGACCTGGCTCCTAGTGACTTTTGGCTTTTTCCAACAATGAAAGACACTCTCCGTGGCCGCACATTCACCAGCCGTGCTGCTATTGCCTCAGCGATTTTCCAGTGGTCAAAACAGACTTCTAAAGAAGCTTTCGCCGCTGCCATGGAATCATGGCGTCAGCGTTGTGAAAAATGTGTACTTCTGCAGGGCGATTACGTCGAGAAGTAAGCCAGTTTCATCGATTTCAGGTGAGTAGTTAATTAGAAAAAAAATCGGGGGCCTTAGAACTTGAATGCACCTCGTATTTTATAATAACGAGCAACAGACTTCAAAATGTGTAATTTGAACCATTTGTATAATATTTGTGACTGTAGTAACAGTTATGTGACTTCTGCTTAATGACGTGTAGCACGTTTTTATCACTTCATCTGTACTGTGTGTTCTTTTAGATTCTGACGAGAGAAGAACCATCAAGCTCCGCATATATCCGTAATAACTACCTGCTTGTAATCATTAGAGACTGCAAGAGACCTGGTCATCACTGGAAGGATTTTAAAGATGTGATTAAATATTGGTAAACTTTCAATTTCCTACTTTAAAAAAAGCTGTTTCTGGCAATTCATTTTAAGGACAAGTCCTACAACAGCAAAGATAGGACACGTTGCTGGTTGGTGCTACATGTGTGCACAATAGCATCCCCCACATGCTCTGTCCTGTGTACTTCGCTGTCCCATTACATTTGAGTGAGGAGGCAGACGTGTTTAGTGACACAAAATGATGCTCTCGATAAAATAGCGCCTGTTGATTGCCGTGTGTTATCCGAAGCACGATTAATAGCGAACTGCTTACCCAAGAGTTTAAGACTAGAAGTGTTTTGGTGAAACCTCCAGAAAAACCTACAGTGCAAAACCCAGTGGCAGAATGGTGTGAAACGCGCTTTATGGCGAATATAAACAGTAACTATTCGAAAAGAGCTCGAACACCTGAAAAAAAGGTTTAACGTCACTCCACCTCACCGCTGTATCTGGAGCCAATAAGTCACATGATAATATTAAACTTTGACTTTTCATGGAAAACAATCGGGTGACTGAATTTCGTTATTAATTATGCGCACCAGACAAAAGTGCGAGTGAAGTACACTATAAATGAAAATGCACATGGAACTGACGGCTCGTTGTTGAAATTATATTTGAATAGCTGAAAGCTATTAATTTGATTACATATTAATTTGATTACATATATTGTAACCTCCCCCTCAATTATCGACCTTAATGACAGTGAAAAATTAAACCGCGTGTACCTAATGGAAATTTGGGAAAAGCAATCGTCACCGAAGTTAAACTGTCCGTAAAGAGGGAGGAAAGGGTTACATCTAAATGAAAGGAAAAATGCAAATGAAACTGGTGGAAATTAATTTTGGAAAGGGGTAAAGTTAATAAAGAAAGTAAATGTGCGGCCATTACGTTAACAATTAACTAGCGGTAATTAGATATTTGAGATTTGGGGGAAATTACGGTCGCCAGTCCTAAGGACAGTTACTGTAGTAACTGAAAAAAAAGGTTGTTACACATATAATTAGCACTAGAAGCGTGGCAACTGAAGGTTGACACGTGCAGTGTGAAAACTGAAAGTTTGTCAGAAGTAATAAATTTCGCTACACTCTGACTTAATTTAGCAAAAGAATTAATAAAACAGGAAAATCGAAAGTTAATTTAGTGACTGAAGTTAATAGTGAGCTTTCTTTCTGAAGCACATCGAAATTCAGTAAAATACGGTTAGTCTTGGACTACCTCAACAATCATTTCAAAAGCTACCTGAATCTATGCAATTTAGAAATAAGAGATTTAACTTTGAACTTGAATTAAATGATTCTGAACAATTAACAATAGTAAAATTTAGTACGTACCAAGCTGAGCTGAAGTCACAGGTAAGCTAAAATATGGTAACAAAATTCGCACTCTTAATTTGTGCTTGTGTAATCTAAGTATTGTAGCCAGATATGAATACTTTAACTGAACTTTGAAATTAAAGTAGTGAAATGGAATGATTGTACTTTAATGCTGGCGTCTGAATTTGAACGACACTCGGGTTCATTCCGGAAAAGGAAGGGACCCTGCTTGGTAATGCAATTGGGACAATGAGCAACAAAGGTTAATGCTAAGTAGCTGTAATTTTGTGATGCAACAATTTTAAAAGTTTGCAAAGCTGAGGTCTGCCATACAGTTCTAAAACTTTACGTGCTTCCAGTCTTCCTTGTTGGTTGATTGAAGGTTTGAAGCCGTCGATCGAGGAGGTGGCGACAGTCATTCATTGTCGGCCGTCGCTGTTGCAGAAGCTGGATGTTGGCGCGCCTTCTTCTCGACACGGTCACCAGACGAAACGGGCTCTTGATGTGCGCCAGCTAATGCTTCCCGTCCGCGACACCATGTCAGAAACTATCATCGCAAGTAGAGCGCAATTACATGCTGCCAAACCCCGAAAGCGCGGCAACTCGCGGGAGCTTCACACAACACACCTGCTCCACTCGCTACTCCAGCCAGACTCCCTCTGCCCGCGCTCCACGCGGCAGAGTTAACACTACCGAAGATCCTACACACTTTGATTCTTCACACGATCTATCGATGTAATCGTTCGATAGCAGTTTCCCCTAGGCAAGACCCAGCGTAAAAATACAAATAATATTTACGAAACAAACCAATTATACATCGACATAAATGCATAAATATATATATACAAATAGTAAAACAATTACAATATGTAAAGACACAGAAACGTCATATATTCAGGTAACAAAAATAAGGAAAACAAATTTATAGTACAATTGATGGAAATAGGAGGGTATGCATTTCCGGCGTTACAATATCACAGAAGGTGATATTGCAACTCAGTCGCTAGAATATGGGTTTAGGTTGATTACTACTTCTCATTATTAAGAACACGAACGAAACACTACCGTTTTTATTATTTCTTTAAACATCGCATCTGAATAATCACAACGATATTCATGGAAAAGTGATCATAAAACTGGAGACAACGAGAAGTGAAGCTTCAAACCCTGTTACGTGTTATTTTATAACACGTAAGGAACCAGAGAGCCCGCGGCATTACCGGCACGGAACTTTATATTGCCACTATTTACAGGCTGGAGCAAATAAAAGTCGCCCTAACGAGTGGGTACAACTGGACGTGAATGTATGCATACAACCGCACCCCGTGACCTAGGTACTCCCAACAGTACGGAGCAGCTGCCCACACAGCCACCGAACCTTGGAGCACATTTACGCAATCTTCGTGTCTGACCGAGTTGATAGCAGAGGTCAGTCAGTACGCGGCCCTAGCTGTCTAGCCAGATCACTCGATCTCTCGCTGTGTGATTACCTCCAAGAACTGCAGCAGAACATTTCGGATGAGACTGTAGCAATTGCAGCATTCCAGTTTCGATCTCCCTTGAGAAACTTGCTGACCAGGGCCCAGAAGTGCAGCATCTTTCCGCTGCTGTGTTTCATTGTATGCCGGAAATCTGTTCTTCGGGTCACTTTCTCCTGTCCCATTCTGTACAGTTTCTTTGGATGGCAGCCGCTCTCACAAAGATATCTATTCCGCGCTACTTGCACATTTGTACAAAAATTTAAATAAAAGTCAACACAGAGGTAAAGGAGTGAAAGAAAGCCTGACACAAAGTCCAATGAAATCTCAACGCCGTTTATATGTGTAAGTGCGCATTAAGAGGTTGGACACAATTTTGATCCTGCCGACACTATGAATCGAGAAACAAATGGAATTAAAAAAACATCATCTGCGAGTGGGCATTGATTTATATTGTAAGTAGGCTGTTTAGGTTTTCTTATTGGTAACGTTACGTAGCGCTCTGTATGAAAATCACTGGCTGTGCTGTGTGCAGTCTGTGGCTAGTTTGCATTGTTGTCTGCCATTGTAGTGTTGGGCAGCTGGATGTTAACAGCGCGTAGCGTTGCGCAGTTGGAGGTGAGCCGCCAGCAGTGGTGGATGTGGGAAATGAGATGGCGGATTTTTGAGTACAGAATGGATATTATGAACTGCTATGTATATTATGCTTTTTCAACACTATTAAGGTAAATACATTGTTTGTTCTCTATTAAAATCTTTCATTTGCTAACTATGCCTATCAGTAGTTAGTGCCTTCCGTAGTTTGAATCTTTTATTTAGCTGGCAGTAGTGGCGCTCGCTGTATTGCAGTAGTTCGAGTAACGAAGATTTTTGTGAGGTAAGTGATTTGTGAAAAGCATAGGTTAATGTTAGTCAGGGCCATTGTTTTGTAGGGATTTCTGAAAGTCAGATCGCGTTGCGCTAAAAATATTGTGTGTCAGGTTAAGCACAGTCGTGTACAATTGTTCTAAGGGGACGTTTCATAATATCAACGGGGAAAGTTTAAAATTTGTACCGAAACGTGGTTAGAACCCTGTTCTCCTGCCTGTTAGGCAAATGCGCTGATCACTACGCCATCCGGACACAGTAGTCGCGACAACTGCAAGGACTACTACAGCACGCCTCCCGCTATACCTAAATACTAAACTTACAACACACACTATCGATGTTGTGGCCCTACTCATTCGCCTCATTACTCACGTCGTCTCGCCAGTGCCCGTAAGAGTTCCTGCTTGGTGTGCATCTGCTCTGAAGGGATCATTGGCAGACGCCACCTTAATCATATAATGTTGTGTGTGTTTTTCCGGACATGCGTGAGGCTAATGAGCAAGGGCACTATATCAGTGGTGTGTGGTATAGGTTGAGAATTTGGGTCTGATGCGAGACGTGCTAGGGTAGTCCATACAGTTGTGGTAACCACTTTGTCCGGATGTCGTAGTGGTTAGCGCTGTGCCTAATAAGCTGGAGATTCGGATTCGATCCCGGTGTAACACAAAATTTCAACCTGACCCATTGATATAAATCAGTGCCCACTGGCAGTTAATCCCTTTAATTCCTTTGTGTCTCGAATTAAAAGATGATCACGTCAAAAAATCATCAAAAAGTATTTGCGTTTGTATCAGTATAGATTTACTGTTGTGCACGAGAAATTGTCGTGACGATCTTTCGCGTGTTGAGTTCTGACACTGGTTTCTGAGTAACACGCAATAAGGATTTACGGGTCCTCAGTTTTTGATTTCTTCTGAAGAGATCTGGTTCAGCCTGTCAAGACATGTGAATTCACGGAGCATGGGATATTATGTATCAGAAAATCCCTTTCTATGACCCGTTATATAAACTCAAGGATCGTATTTGGTGTGCATTGTCTGGTGTTGGTATCATAGCACTATTTTTCACGAGTCCGTTAATGTTAACATGTATGTCCAGACACAGTTTAATCCATAAGTGCAACTGACAGAAGATAAACGACTGCACAAATATTTCCAGTACGGCCGGTGTGGTCGAGTGGTTCTAGGCACTACAGTCTGGAACCGCACGACCGCTACGGCCGCAGGTTCGAATCCTGCCTCGGGCATGGATGTGTGTGGTGTCCTTAGGTTAGTTAGGTTTAAGTAGTTCTAAGTTCTAGGAGACTGATGACCTCAGATGTTAAGTCCCATAGTGCTCAGAGCCATTTGAACCATCTGAGATATTTCCAGTGAAAGGTGGCTACACTGAGCCACAGCGCCAGAAATCGCGCCAGAGAGTATTGTTCCGCCGCCTCCACTGGCAGTGATTATTGAGACGCAGCGACAAGTGTGCTTGCCGAGAAGTTGTGGTGGACACTGCTTGTAGCTGAAGTCAGAGTGAGATGCGGTAGTGGAGAGTGTTGTTCCATGTTTATGCAGTTATTTGATGGGAGAGATAGCAGATGTTGTTCCAATGGAGATATTGTAATGATCTGAGTGCTTTTCGTCAATATAAATTAAGGTAACTAACTACTGTTCTTTATTTTCTTATTATTTGTGTGTCATAATAATGCTTCATTACAGGTTCAGTCAACAAAGCATCTGGCGTGTGTTCTTGTATTAGAGTGTAATTCTGGTTTTCTTGCGCAATTATAGTATTTCTAATTTTCTTTTATCACGTCAGTATAATTGGTATTTAAAAATTCTTGTCTTGTTGAAGAAGAACCGTGCCAGATGTGCGTTGAGTCATACTACCACATACAGAACAGCTACACTTGTGTTTGTTGTTTCGTAGGTTTTATAGTTGCTGGGGACTTAATTAATTGATTGTGCTAACAGAAATTTTCTTACATTCTTGTTGTCATTCTAAGCAGTCAGATTGCGTAATAATACTAGTCAGGGCCAGCCGTTTGCGAGACTTGCGTAATCGGACATACAGCGACAGAAAATTAAAAAGTATTTGCATTGCATTCTTATATCTTTATTTTAAATAAGCCCCCATGCACGTGGCGACCGCTGCTTCGGATCGTCCCTTGGAATCTTCTGATTGTAAAAATAGTAGACCGTAGCATTGTTGTAGTAATTTGTAGTTTAGTAATTGTAGTCTATTTTGCATGTGTAGATTTGTTAATTGTCATTCTTCTAATGGTATTTTTTTCTCAGAATTTGATTTGTTGTCTTGTATACGCATTAGACAATTTAGTGCAATTATTTCAATTGTTCGATTAATCGTGTTTGAGGGAAACATCGCATGTAAATGGTATTGTTGGAGATAAAGAGTCATTGTGTGTAATTTTCGTACAGTGACGAATTTTTTTATGTTTTGTAAATGATTACGCGATCTATGAAAAAGGCAAAAATGATGAATAGTGAGAATGACGAAATTGTTAACATGGTGAACTCGCCAACAGAGGAAAACAGTGTGATGAATAATGAAGTGGAAAACAATGTAATAAGTCGGGAAAATAGTCCGGAACCATTTCAAAATTTTTCTCAATCAGAAAATTCGCAGAATACGAGATTAACGATAGAAGATTCTGAAATAGTATCGAACACAGATAGCTTTACAGCTATGACGAAGGAAGCTGGTTTTGTGGGAAATGTTAGGGGCGAAAGGAATTTCGAACAAGTTAATATGGAGCAGTTGATGAGTGTAATATTAAATTTTCGATCTGAATTTGAAACAGAGATAGGAACAATTAAAACTGAGATGGGAACAATTAAAACTGATATGGGAACAATGGAAACACGGTTAGACTCACTTGGATCGCAGTTAGGATCTGAATTAAAAACAGAGATGGGAACTTTGGCAACACGATTAGAAACTGATACGGGAACAATGGAAACACGGCTAGACTCACGAATAGGGACATGTTTCAAAAACATGAAAGATGGATTAAAGAAACAAATTAGAGAAGAAGTACAACCGATTTTGAATTCTCACAATAACAGATTAATTGCAGTAGAGATTAGGCAAAAGGAACAGGATAGAGAACAGGAAGAAAGAGATCGCGTGATAGTACAGAAATTTTCAGAGTTAAATTTACAACGTGCAAACGATAAGGAAGAAATATTTGAAGGAATCGAAGAATCCGTACCAAATGACAGGTTGAATAACCTAACACAACAATATGAACAGCTAGCTACCAAATGTGTCAATACTGAAACCCGAGTCGCGACACTTACGGAAGACGTAAATAAACAGAAAGAACAATTAGGTGACTTATCGGAAAGAGTTGAGGAAATTTCAGATAAACTGACAAATCTTAGTTTACATGGGGACAGAGATTCGGATGATACAGCACCATTGCCATTTGCAGAAACCGAAGAGTATCAGAACATAAATAAACATGTTGAAAATCAGGGAAAATTTAATGAACGCGTGAAAAGGGAATTTGAGGCTTTAAAAAAGCAAGTCAAACAGATCGAAGGCGAAATTGTAGGAAAAGACAGCAAAAGAAATTTGGAATCACAGATAGCAGAGGGGTTTGAAGAAAACAATTTGTTTCATTTACGGAATGCGACAAGAGAGCGCCAGGCGCGCGAACTTGACAATAATCGTCATTGGGACTGGGACAGACGCGGTAGGTCTTTGTCGCCACGAGGCGAAAACTTTTGACTATAAACACTTTTTGACTGTTCGGAAATTTAAGATCTTCCGCAATTCTAAGAATGACATACATCCATGTGCATGGTTAGATCAATTTATGTACGCACTTCCACCAAATTTGCCACTAAGTCACAAACTGAAAATTATGTGCAGCTATTAATGTCCTCAGGGGATTCACTACTCTTAAGTGAATATGTGCCGTAGCGAGCATAGGGCCCCGAGCTGTAGTGGTGCTATTTCTCTTTTAGTTTTCTGTACCGCTGCCTACTCTTTTACTATTCTTTGCATCTGTCAATACAACCCTTCAACTATCAATCTATCTAGAGAGTAAGCAAACAATAACCTGATATGACTATTTTACCCAAAAGTGATTTCGGAAATTACCGTTTGGACTTACTGTATCTTCAGCAGCATTCATTCGTAGTTTAAATGAAATTTTACCTGTTTATCTTCGTGACAATATTACTTCTTATGTCGACGACATTCTTATTGCTAAACGTTCTTGGAGTGAGCACAACAAAATTTTGGATTCATTATTACGTATCTTTGCAAGAGTTGGCATTACAGTGAACTTAGAAAAATCCGAATTTGGTCGTTCTCAGGTGAAATTTCTCGGTCACATTATTTCTACAGAAGGTATTCTTCCTGATCCAGAAAAATTAGACGCTATTCGTAATTATGCTGTTCCTACTACAAAATGTGATGTTCGTAGTTTTCTTGGTGTCTGTAATTTTCTTAGACGCTTTGTTAGATTGGACGATTTGGCCACACCTCGTTTATGTGAACTATCTGGAAAGAAATCTAATTGGTGTTGGGATGAGGAAGCTCAGTCAGAATTTGAACAACTCCGTGATGCTTTAGTTGCTGCTCCACTTCTTTCACACCCGGATTTATCTAAAGATTTTTGTTTGGCGACGGACTCATCATACAAAGGACTAGGTGCACATTTATTTCAAGAGATAGAAGAAGACGGCGTTGTACTACAAAAGACTATTGCATTTGGAAGTCGTGTTCTGTCTAAATCAGAAAAGAATTATTCGATTACGGAACTTGAAGCTTTGGCTGTTGTTTGGGCTTTTACAAAATTTCGCACATTTTTGTTTGGCAGACATACTAAGGTTTACACCGATCATCGAGCTCTTGAGTTTTTTATGTCGACAAAATTAACTCATGGCAGATTGCCACGATGGGCGTTGTACTTACAGGAATTTGACTTTAGTATTGTTTACATACAGGGTTATTCAAATATTGTTGCTGATGCTTTATCACGTGCACCTATGGGTTTGAAACAAAGTGCTGAAGAGGACTGCAAGGAAAACAATTATTGTTTGATGTATATTCAAGGTGTTGCGTTTGAGAACTTTATTTCGTCTTCGCTCCAGGACATCGCTAAGGAACAAAATAAGGATCCAATCTGGAAGGACATTAAGGAGAAGTGGAAGAGAAAGGAAAGCGTAGCGATTAGACAGCATTATTTAGTTCGCAATGACATTCTTTTTAAACGAAAATCGGTCGACAACTCTGTTTGGTTAGTTTCTATTCCTGATGAGTGGGTTAATAAGCTGATTTGGTATACGCATTTCAGTTATGCACACTTTGGTCCCAGAAAATGCTTTCATAAATTACGAGAAAATTGCTACTTCAATAATATGGAAAAACGTATTCGATTTGTTCTTGCCAAATGCAAATTATGTCAAAAGGCTAAGCCGCCGACAGTTTCTCACAGAGCACCGTTGTTTCCTATCATTCCAGCAAAATTAAAGGAGATGGCTGCAGTTGATTTGTTCGGTCCAGTGGTTCGATCTACTAATGGTTTTGGGTACATTTTCGTAGCAGTGGAGTTGACATCAAATTATGTGTGTTTTACACCGTTACGCAAAGCAACAGCTCGTTCAGTATCTAATGCTTTCATTAACCATTTTCTTAAAGAAGTGGGTCATGTTGATAAGGTTATATCAGATAATGGATCACAGTTTCGTTCTAAAATTTGGCTTCGTACTCTACAGCGTCGTAAAATTAAACCAATTTTCATTTCACTTTTTCACCCTCAATCTAACGCTTCAGAGAGATGGATGAAGGAAATCAATAAATTGTGTCGTCTTTATTGTCATCAGAATCACAGAACTTGGGATCAGTATCTTCATATTTTTCAAAACTTTCTGAATGAACTTCCTAACGACTCAACTTCTTTACCACCTATACTGATATTAAAAAATAAAGCACCGACAAATCGCATTTCTGAAATCGTTCCTTTTCCGCCTTCACGGAGGCATTCTGAAGTTGTGAATCTGGCTCTACAAAATATTGCATCTGCGGCTGCTAGAAGAGAGAAATCAGCAAAGCGTCCTGGTCGTTTAAAAATCTTGTCAGTTGGTCAGAAGGTGTTAATTAAGTCTCATCGATTGTCTCACAAAGGAAAAGGCTTGTGTCGCAAATTTTTTCTGCTTTATAACGGCCCATATAGAATTCGCAAAATTATTCATGATAACACTGTAGAAGTAGAAACTCTTAAATCACGACGCTCTAAGGGAATACATCGTATATCAAACGTTAAAATTTTTGTGGAATGACATACTTTTGAGAAACTAACAGTTGTATGTAAACACACGGAGAATGCAAGGATACCGCGCCGTGTTCCGGCGGCGGCAGATACTCAAAGCAACAGTCAAGTCTGCTCGCCGCACAAGGCAGTCGTTGACCGCAAACAATCACTTCCTACGTCACGCGCCTACAGCTGATCGAGCGCTCAGTGCGAATTCACTGACAGCCGTAAACAAATACAGTCTTTCTCCGAATAAAATCAGTATAAAGCTATAATGACCTGATGAATTATGTTATTAACATTCAGTATTTTTCAGGATACGGTTCTATAAAATATTTAAGAACTTCAGGTAAATTCTGTGCGTGTCCGACGTTAAGACGACTTGCTATCGAGAAAATTTCAGGAAAAATGTCATTTCGAAGAAGAAAGTAATAAACTAAAAAGGTAATTATTAATTGAGTTTATTTTTCAGGTAACATATTTCCACTTAGGTACGTACTTTAGACGTAATTTGCTGCTCGCGATTACGTGATTCATACTTTGTGCTAAATTTCATGTTCTATGAAATTACTTGTGAAGCGACGTGCTTGCGTACGTTAATTGATTTTGACAATGATTATTAATGAACTGGGTTGTAACTTGTGTATATTATGCATCGCTTGACTGCACTTCTTTTTCACTGATGTTATATTTTTTTTATTATGTGCCTGCTGTGCCTATTTATTTAAATTATAATTGTCACCTGATTAATTGTGCTGATGTGGTTAGGTATGTAAGTTATACTTTGTGATTTATCTGCTTGCGCCTTCATGTTTACTTATTAAGATACGATGCTAATGACCTGTTTAGAACGTAAGATATATGTTTACTGCTATGCGTATGGATTGCACATTTACACATTTCTGCTTGTTGTCATAACTATACTTTAATTTGGTATATAGCAATGCTGATGTACAGTGTACGGACATGGAGTGTGGGTTACGATGTGGTATGGGTTACGGATTGTTCGCTTGGCGAAGCCTCGTTATAGAAATTGTGCTGCATCCACTTGTTGACATTCTGTTCACTACTGGTATATTTACTCGCTATTGCTTGCCTTGCTTACGCTCAGTGCCTTATATTTTTAAGATAAGAAAATGAACTGCTATAATTCGACGAACGACATTAGTACAAGAAACTTCATAGAAGTCACATGAGCTGGAGGTTTTATGAAAGCTGTATACATGTATGCCAATAGGAAGGAAGCTAACGACATGACATACCAACACAGTTATTACACTGCATTTTTCGTGAGCAATTGAAATAGGAAGTGACACTTGACACAAGAAATACTCCACATGTTTGCTTCTGTTTGCCATAATTCTTGAAGTGGTGTACACACTGTGAAATATTAGGATCATTCACACTCCGTAATCGTACTTAATTACTGAGAGTTATTCGAACTAAGTCTGTTAGAGGTCATGTATGCATTCTTTGTTTATAATTCATAATGAGTAGAAGATTTTGGTCAGATGGATTACACAGAGGTTGTGTGTTGACAGTGTGTCTTCGGATTGTATGGGATGAGGAGGTTTGCATTAGGATTTTATCTGTACTCGATCGAGGAGACTGACTAGAGGAAAGAGTTGTTATGGAAGTGAAATGATACTGGCAATAAGGTTTATATGTATCGACGTATTGAAGAGGTATTATGGAGGTATTGAGATTATATGAAGTTGATTGGAGTTATGGTGTATAAGAGGTAAAATAAGTGAGGTGCATATTTTTTTTTTTTTTTTTTTGGTTGGTCTATATGGAACAAGGAGGATGAAGATAGCAGACTAGAACACTAAAATGGAAGGAAGATTGTCTACACACACTTTGTTAAATCACTAAGCAGTATGTACTTTTTTTTGGAGAGAGGAAGTTGCATATCTTGGCACACTGACAGTTGCTCAGCAACCGTACATTTTGATCTGGCTCGGCAAACATTGGTCTTGACATGATGACTATGACGTTGACTTAACTATTATTGACTGTTATACACTGCTGCCACTACTACTTGATACACAAGTTGAACATAAAATTTTGACAGAATTGAATTACACAGTAACACTATTCAATTACACAGTAGTACTTAATGTGGATGAAAGATGAGTGAGTGTGTTTTGTGTATTTTCCTTTCCTAATCCTACCCACCTATCTCCTAAATATTATTTTATTTGTTTGTAGTGGCTTGCACTGACACCCATAAATATTATAGGTTTACTGATGTTTGTGTATTTGTAATAGTTAATATGACAATTATCTGACATCATTTGTGTGTTTGTTATGATTTGTATGTTTAGTGTAAAAGCATTTGTATGTGTATTCAAACTATTGTTCATGCTTGAACTGTCTGATCAGTGATAGTAGATATTATGGACTGTTACTTGTACTTTTTCTACATGATTGGTGCCACTAGGACATGTTTAATTTCTGCTGAGGAACAGTGTGATCAGTGATAGTGAATATGATGGACTGCTCTCTGCACCTGATCATCATTGCTGGGTGCAACTGATGGAACTGCTTTTATTGAAATGATGTCACTTGTTACTCTCTGCACCTACTCAACAATACCAGGTGCACAGATGGAGCTACTTCTATGGAGATGATGTCATTTGTTGGTGTCTGCACCTACTCAACAATGCTGGGTGCCACTGATGAACTGCTTCTACTGAGAAATGTGACTTGTTGCTGTGTGTACCTCTTCAACATTGCTGGGTACCACAAATGGAACTGCTTCTACCGAAATGATGTTACTTCTTGCTGTCTGTACCTCTTCAACATTGCTGGGTACCACAAATGGAACTGCTTCTACCGAAATGATGTTACTTCTTGCTGTCTGTACCTCTTCAACATTGCTGGGTACCACAGATGGAACTGCTTCTACTGAAATGATGTTACTTCTTGCTGTCTGCACCTACTCAACATTGCTGGGTGCCACTGATGGACTGATTCTACTGAAATGATGTCACCTGTTGGAGTCTGCACCTGTTCCACAATGCTGGGTGCCACTGAGGGACTGCTTCTACTGAAATGATGTCACCTGTTGGAGTCTGCACCTATTCCACAATGCTGGGTGCCACTGATGGACTGCTTCTACTGAAATGATGTCACCTGTTGGAGTCTGCACCTACTCAACATTGCTGGGTGCTACTGGTGGAACTGTCAACCACTTGTTGTGTAAACATTTTATGTGAATATTTGTATAAACTGATTTTTTGTGTATTACTGTTTGTGAAAAGTTATGAGACTCTTACCTGTACATATTCGTCATTGCTGACGCTATTGATTGAACTGTTTAACCACATAATACTTGTGTAAACTATTATGTAAAGTCACATGTATGAAAGAATTTGTATTGCTTAGTGTATTTTGTATATTAGGCTATTGAAAGGTCAGTGCAAAGCCAAAATTTTATCTAGTTATATGATATTTACGTATTAATATTATCTTTTATTTTTGTCTGTATTTTTTTTGACGAATTTGGTGGTATTTTCACCACCAATGCTGGCAAAAATACCATCAAATTCTAGCCCGTGGAGGAAGGGCATATGAAAGGTGGCTACACTGAGCCACAGCACCAGAAATCGCGCCAGAGAGTATTGTTCCGCCGCCTCCACTGGCAGTGATTATTGAGACGCAGCGACAAGTGTGCTTGCCGAGAAGTTGTGGTGGACACTGCTTGTAGCTGAAGTCAGAGTGAGATGCGGTAGTGGAGAGTGTTGTTCCATGTTTATGCAGTTATTTGATGGGAGAGATAGCAGATGTTGTTCCAATGGAGATATTGTAATGATCTGAGTGCTTTTCGTCAATATAAATTAAGGTAACTAACTACTGTTCTTTATTTTCTTATTATTTGTGTGTCATAATAATGCTTCATTACAGGTTCAGTCAACAAAGCATCTGGCGTGTGTTCTTGTATTAGAGTGTAATTCTGGTTTTCTTGCGCAATTATAGTATTTCTAATTTTCTTTTATCACGTCAGTATAATTGGTATTTAAAAATTCTTGTCTTGTTGAAGAAGAACCGTGCCAGATGTGCGTTGAGTCATACTACCACATACAGAACAGCTACACTTGTGTTTGTTGTTTCGTAGGTTTTATAGTTGCTGGGGACTTAATTAATTGATTGTGCTAACAGAAATTTTCTTACATTCTTTGTTGTCATTCTAAGCAGTCAGATTGCGTACTAAAACTAGTCAGGGCCAGCCGTTTACGAAACAGCGTAATCGGACATACAGCGACAGAAAATTAAAAAGTATTTGCATTGCATTCTTATATCTTTATTTAATTAAGCCCCCATGCACCAGGAAGACAGAGCAGCAGCGCACAGAACCTCGACAAGTTTGTCACGAGTGAAGAGGTGTCTGGTAAGGAGAGGGTAATAAGCAGAGGCAGTGCAATCTCCTTGCCACCTCGATCACCTGGTCTCTTTCTCCCATTGCTTTGCACCTGCGAGGCAAACTGAATGCTCAGTTGCACTCGACTGAACCACACGCACTGGAAGAGCTACAGCACTACAGAGAAAACTCTATTGCTGCTACCCCTCTTTCAGATCTGCTACGCGTATCTCACAGGTTGATAAACAGACTAAGCATTGCATCGACATCAACGGCGGCCCTATCCAGCATCTTCTGTGATGTTCGTTCACAAGGATCAGTCTTCACGTCAATACTTTCTGGGCCAGTTTTTTTTCCCCGCCCTCTATAAGGCCGTTTATACTGGCGCGGGCCGTTTTCAAGATGCATTATACTGAAGCGTGAATTCCCCTGTTAAGTCTACCTGAGTACAGAGAAAGGCCCTGCAACGCGAGCGAAAAGTCAGATGTTTCATTACCGTAGCAACACAAATACTACTGTGAAGTAGCGTTTATTGCGAATCTCTTGCCCAGTGCAAAATCCCAAGTGACTGGATAAAAGCGCAAATGAATTCTGTATATTAAAAGGGTAAAAGAACGGACCCACCACATTACAAATATGCCTAACATCGGTTTGCTTTAGAATCCTATATTCTGAATCTGAAAATAATAAATTTTCTTGAGACCGAGAATGTTACGTCTACGAGTCAATATGGTTTTATAAAGCACCGCTCGTACGAAACTCAGCGGTCTCTTTCTCCATACGATAACTACTGAGGAGGTATTGGATAGGATTGGGGAGAAGAGAAGTTTGTGGCACAACTTAACTAGAAGAAGGGATCGGTTGGTGGGACATGTTCTGAGGCATCAAGGGATCACCAATTTAGTACTGGAGGGCGGCGTGGAGGATAAAAATCGTAGAGGGAGACCAAGAGAGGAATACACTAAGCAGATTCCGAAGGTACTGGGAGATGAAGAAGCTTGCACAGGATAGAGTAGCATGGAGAGCTGCATCAAACCAGTCTCAGGACTGAAGACCACAACAACAACATACTGCGAACTATAGCTGAAGTGTAATAGGCAGATAATCCATTTGCACATTTCCGCAAAGAATTTGACGCAGTGCCCCGTTGCAGACTGTTAACGTAGGTACGAGCATATAAAATCCGTTCCAGATATATGAGGCGTTCGAAAATCTCTAAAGTAACAGAACGCAGTATGTTGTCCTCAGTGGCGAGTATTCATCAGAGACAACGCTTTCGTCAGGAGAATCCCAGGGAAGTGTAATAGGACTGCCATTATTCATTTATGCACGCAAAGGATCTGCCACATAGGGTGGGCAGCAATCCGCGGTTGTTTGCTTATGATGCTGTGGTGTTCGGGAAGTTGTTAAAGTTGAGTGACTGTAGGAGGATACAACACGACTTAGGCAACATTTCTAGTCGTTGTGATGAATGGCAGCTGGCGTAAGTGTAGAAGAATGTAAGTACATGTGGATGAGTAGGAAAAACAAACCCGTAATGTCTGGGTACACCGTTAGTAGTGCTCTGCTTGGCACAATCACGTCGATTAAATATCTAGGAGCCCGCCCGGTTAGCCGTGCTATCTAACGCACGGCTTTCGGGGTTGGGAAGGAGCGCCTAGTCCCCGGCACGAATCCGCCCGGCGTAGATGTGTCGAGGTCCGGCGAGCCGGCCTGTCTATGGATGATTTGTAGGCGGTTTTCCACCTGCCTCGGCGAATGAGGGATGGTTCCCCTTATTCCGCCTCAGCTACACTATGTCGGCGATAGCTGCGCAAACAAGTTTTCCAGGTATGCGTACACCACCATTACTCTACCACGCAAACATATGGGTTACACTCGTCTGGTGTGAGACATTCCCTCGGGGTTCCACCGGGGCCGAACCGCACAATAACCCTAAAAGAGTGGTTCGGTGTGGGGCGGCGGAGTGGTGAAGTGGACTGCGGTAGTCGTCTTGGGGTTGTGGACCACAGCGGCTGCGGCGTGGATGGAGCCTATCCGTCGTTTCTAGGCCCCCGGTTAACATACAACACAATACAATACAAATATCTAGGCGTAACGCTGCAAAACAATACGAAATGAAATGAGCGTATAACGATTGTAGTAGAGAAGGAGAATTCTTCAAATGATTCTGAGTACTATGGGAGTTAACTTCTATGGTCATCAGTCCCCTAGAACTTAGAACTACTTAAACCTAACTAACCTAAGGACATCACACACACCCATGCCCGAGGCAGGATTCGAACCTGCGACGGTAGCGGTCGCGCGGTTCCAGGCTGTAGCGCCTAGAACCGCTTGGCCTCTCCGGCCGGCGCGAATTGTCCACTACGGTTTATTGGGAAGATTTTGGGAAAAAGGTTCAACTGTAAAGGAGACAGCATATGGAACACAAGTCCGAAATATTACTGAGTACTTTTCCAGTGTCTGGGATCATATGAGGTCGGATTAAAGGAAGACATCGAAGCAATTCAGAAGAGGGCAGCTAGATTTCTTACCAGTAAGTAACGATCGTATAGGGAGACCAAGAGATGAATACATTAAGCAGATTCAGAAGGATGTAGGTTGCAGTAGGTGCTGGGAGATGACGAAGCTTGCACAGAATAGAGTAGCATGGACAGCTGCATCAAACCAGTCTTAGGACTGAAGACCACAACAACAACCAGTTCGAACAACTCACAGGTGTTACAGAGCTGCTTGAGGAAGTCCTATGGGAATCTATGAAGACAAGGCGAAGATCTTTTCGAGGAACACAATTGTGAAAATTAAGAGAGCTGGGATTTGGAGCTGACTGTAGAACGATTGTACCACCATCAACGTACAATTTGCCTAAGGACCACGATGATGAAATTAGACAGCTTATGGCCTGTATGGAGGCGCACAGACTGTCGTTTTTTCCTCATTCTATTT
Source organism: Schistocerca cancellata (assembly GCF_023864275.1). Taxonomy (NCBI): domain Eukaryota; kingdom Metazoa; phylum Arthropoda; class Insecta; order Orthoptera; family Acrididae; genus Schistocerca; species Schistocerca cancellata. Next base: position 93,553,909 of record NC_064628.1, on the reverse strand, counting down.
GCGAATGGAAGCAGGAAAGGAAATAACTAGTTGTGGTACAAGGTACCCTCCGCTACGCACCGTCTGGTGTCTTGCGGCGTTTGTACGTAGGTGCAGATGCAGAGAAAACCGTGGAGGAGAGCATCGAACCGGCCAGAAGAGCGATGACGGCCACCCCCACCACCTGGTCCCCGGAACTTATTACACGACTGGCCATTAAAACTGCTACACCCCGAAGATGTGCTGCAGACGCGAAATTTAACCAACAGGAACAAGATGCTGTGATATGCAAATGATTAGTTTTTCAGAGCATTCACACAAGGTTGGCGCCGGTGGCCACACCTACAACGTGCTGACATGAGGAAAGTTTCCAATCGATTTCTCATACACAAAAAACAGTTGACCGACGTTGCCTGGTGAAACGTTGTTGTGATGCCTCGTGTAAGGGGGAGAAATGTGTACCATCACGTTTCCGACTTTGATAAAGGTCGGATTGTAGCCTATCGTGATTGCGGTTTATCGTATCGCGACATTGCTGCTCGCGTTGGTCGAGATCCAATTACTGTTACGAGAATAAGGAATCGGTGGGTTCAGGAAGGTAATACGGAACGCTGTGCTAGATCCCAACGGCCTCGTATCACTAGCAGTCGAGATGAGAGGCATCTTATCCGTATGGCTGTAACGGATCGTGCAGACACGTCTCGATCCCTGAGTCAACAGATGGGGAAAGTTTATAAGACAACAACCATCTGCACGAACAGTTCAACGACGTTTGCAGCAGCATGGACTATCAGCTCGGAGACCGTGGCTGCGGTTACCCTTGACGCTGCATCACAGACAGGAGCGCCTTCGATGGTATACTCAACGACGAAGCTGGGTGCACGAATGGCAAAACGTTATTTTTTTCTGATGAATCCAGGTTCTGTTTACAGCATCACGATGGTCGCATCCGTGTTTGGCGACATCGCGGTGAACGCGCATTGGAAGCGTGTATTCGTCATCGCCATATTGGCGTATCACCCGGCGTGATGGCATGGGGTGCCATTGTTTACACGTCTCTGTCACCTAGTCTTCAAATTGACGGCACTTTGGACAGAGGACATTACATTTCAGATGTGTTACGAACCGTGGCTCTACCCTTTATTCGATCCCAGCGAAACCATGCATTTCAGCAGGATAATGCACGACCGCATGTTGCAGGTCCTGTACCGGCCTTTCTGGATACAGAAAATGTTCGACTGCTGCCCTGGCCAGCACATTCTCCAGATACATCACCAATTGAAAACGTGTGGTCAAAGGTGGCGGAGCAACTGGCTCGTCACAATACGCCAGTCACTACTCTTGATGAACTGTGGTTTCGTGTTGAAGATGAATGGGCAGCTGTGCCTGTACACGCCATCCAAGCTCTGTTTGACCCAATGCCCAGACGTATCAAGGCCGTTATTACGGCCAGAGGTGGTTGTTCTGGGTACTGATTTCTCTGGATCTATGCACCCAAATTGCGTGAAAATGTAATCACATGTGAGTTCTAGTATAATATATTTGTCCAATGAATACCCGTTTATCATCTGCACGTCTTCTTGGTGTAGTAATTTTAATGGCCAGTAGTGTAGATGACGCGGCCGCACACTTAGGAGGACAGCAGTGAAGCCTTGTGGATTGTCATGAGTGTGGTCCGAGTTTCGGTAAGAGCAGCGGCCTCTGCACCTGTCTCGGAGTGCGCCCGCACCGTGTGAATGAGCGGGACGGGGCGCAGCTGGCGCCGGAGACGCCGTGTGTTCGCCGAGGGCGGGAATAGTCGGGCTGGCTGGCGCGCTGCCGGCGGCGGGCGGCGGTCGGGCGGTCGGGCCGTGACCCGGGGCGCTGGCCAGCCGGCAGCGCTGCGCGTGGGAGTGGCGTGGCCGCCTCCTGGCACACGGCGCGACACGCCTAGCAGGGCCCTCCCCCCGCCTCACCTCGCCACTGGCAGCGCTCCCCATCCGTCAAGAAACGGTACTCCACATTCTCATCAACACCGTTTTGTTACGTGTCGGCACTTGCGAGAAGGAGCACTCTGAGAGTCCAGGAAGTGCATTTTATACACTACTGGTTATTAAAATTGCTACACCAAGAAGAAATACAGATAATAAATGGGTATTCGTTGGACAAATATATAACACTAGAACTGACATGTGATTACATTTTCACGCAATTTGGGTGCATAGGTCCAGAGAAATCAGTACCCAGAACAACCACCTCTGGCCGTAATAACGCCCTTGACACGCCTGCGCATTCAGTCAAACAGAGTTTGGATGGGGTGTACAGGTACAGCTGCCCATGCAGCTTCAACTCGATACCACAGTTCATCAAGAGTAGTGACTGGCGTATTGTGCCCGCCAGTTGCTCGGCCACCATTGACCAGACGTTTTCAATTGCTGAGAGATCTGGGGAATGTGCTGGCCAGGGCAGCAGTCGAACATTTTCTGTAACCAGAAAGGCCCGTACAGGACCTGAAACATGCGGTCGTGCATTATCCTGCTGCAATGTAGGGTTTCGCAGCGATCGAATGAAGGGTGGAGCCACGGGTCGTAACAAATCTGAAATGTAACGTCCACTGTTCAAAGTGCCGTCAATGCGAACAAGAGGTGACCGAGGCGTGTAACCAATGTCACCCCATACCATCACATCCGTCAGTATGGCGATGACGAATACACACTTACAGTGTGCGTTCACCGCGATGTTGCCGAACATGGATGAGACCATCACGATGCAGTAAACAGAACCTGGATTTATCCGAAAAAATGACATTTTGCCATTCGTGCACCCAGGTTCGTCGTCGAGTACACCATCGCAGGCGCTCCTGTATGTGATGCAGCGTCAAGGGTAACCGCAGCCACGGTCTCCGAGCTGATAGTCCATGAAGCTGCAAACGTTCGCGAACTGTTCGTGCAGATGGTTGTTGTCTTGCAAACCTCCCGATCAGTTGACTCAGGGATCGAGACGTGGCTGCGCGATCCGTTACAGCCATGCGGGTAAGATGCCTTTCATCTCGACTGATACTGATACGAGGCCGTTGGGATCCAGGACGGCGTTCGGTATTACCCTCCTGAACCCACCGATTCCATATTCTGCTAACAGTCATTGGATCTCGACCAACGCGAGCAGCAATGTCGCGATACGATAAACCGCAATCGCGATAGGCTACAATCCGACCTTTATCAAAGTCGGAAACGTGATGGTACGCATTTCTCCTCCTTACACGAGGCATCTCAAGAACGTTTCACCCGACAACTGCTATTTGTGTATGAGAAATGGGTTGGAAACTTATGTCAACAAGTTGTAGGTCTCGCCACCGGCTACAGCCTTGTGTGAATGCTCCGAAAAGCTAATCACTTGCATATCACAGCATCTTCTTCCTGTCGGTTAAATTTCGCGTCTGTAGCACGTCATCTTCGTGGTGGAGCAGTTTTGATGGCCAGGAGTGTATGTATATAGACTGGAAGCGACGAATAAAAATTTGTTCCAAGGCTGCCATTTGAACCCAGGTCTCGTGATGACTAGCCAGATGCGCTAACCAATAAGCCACCCTAAGGGCGAATACCAAGTGGGCTGAGATGTGAATGGGATGGGGACTGAGGAGGGAGGCTTGCCATTGTAGTCCATGCTGTTGTGCAAAGCTACTGTGCCACGGTGCTGTAGTGGCTACCGTATCTCTCTAGCGCTCAGGAGAACCGGGTTCCAAGTCCTGGCTTTGGGTCAACTTTTAATTCTTCACTTCAGTTTGCATATACGCTGATGTGACAAAAATTATGGGATATCGCTATGCGCATATACACATGGTGGGATAGGATGGCGTATACAAGGTACAAAAGGCCAGGGCGGTGGCAACCGCGTCGTTTATACTGAGGTTATTCATGTGAAAAGGTTTCCGACGTGATTACGGCCGCACGACGGGAATGAACAAAATTTGAGAGCGGAATGGTGCTAGCTGCACGCATAGAACATTCTATTTGGAAATCGTTAGGGAATTCAGTGTTCCAAGATCCATAGTGTCAAGAGTGTGCCGAGAATATCAGATCTGAAGCACTTCCTCTCGCTAAGGGCAACGGACTGGCCGATGGCTTTCACTTAACGACTAAGATCAGCGGCGTTTGCGTAGAGTTGAGAGTTCAGACATACAAGCAACAGTGCGTAGATAACACTAGAAATCAGTTAGGACAGTGCAGCGACGTTTGCCTTAATGGGCTATGTCAGCAGACAACCGACACGAGTACTTTTTGCTGACAGCACGAAATCGCCTGCAGTCCCTCTTTTGAGCTCGTGACCATATCGGTTGGACTCTACTGGAAAACCGTGGCTTGGTCAGTTGAGTCCTGATTTCGGTTGGTAAGAGCTGATGGTAGTGTTCGAGTATGATGTCAACAAGGCACTGTGCACGCTGGTCACGGCTCCATAATTGTGTGGGCTGCGCTTATATGGAACGGACTGGGCCACTGGTCCAACTGATCCCCCTGCAGGCCATTACGTCTTTCGTGACTCGGAAGGTCATGCGTTGGTGGGAGACTCAGTGGCTGGACGTGAGGGATAATAAGTTGCGAGCGGTGAAGGATTCTGTCCGACCGTGGCTCACCTCCTTCCGACAACGACGCGCTGAGGAAGTAGCCCTTACACGGCTTAGAATAGGACATTGTCCTTTGACACATGGTCTTCTGTTACGTCGTGAGGAGCCACCAACGTGTCAGACATGTGGGACACAGCTGTCGATACGACATATTTTAACTGAGTGTGTTTTATATGCGGGTTTGAGGGAAGATTTCAGTTTCCCACCAGACCTACCCTCTCTTTTAACTAATAATGAGGCGAGTGTCGCTAGAGTTTTACGTTTTTGTGTGATGTCAGGCCTGCTTCCCAAAATATTGGGATTGAAGTCTTAATGTGCTGTCCAGTGGTTTGGTCACCCATTATTTGGAAGTGGTTACTCAGCCACCGTTAATTATTTTTACCTGTTTGTACTGCTATTTTATTTTTAGTTTTATCTCCCTGTTTTGATGTGCTGTGTCCAATCTTGCCATTTGAACGATACCAATTCCCTCACCATTTGGGTCTGAATTGAACATTTGGGAACGGGCGCTGATAACCTCGCTGTTGTGCGCCCTAAAACACTAATCATCATCATCATCATCATCCGATCGCTGACGGGAAACGATTATGTTCGGCTGCTTGAAGAGAATTAGCAGCTATTCATGGACTTCATGTTCCCAAACGAAAATGGAATTTTTATGCATGACAGAGGCCGTGTGATCGGACCACAATTGTTCGCGATAGGTTTGAAGGACAATTTGGACAGTTGGAGCGAATTTTTTGGCAACCCCGTACGCCCGACATGAATCCAATCGACCGTCTGTGGGACATAGACGAGAGGTCAGTTTGTGCACAAAATCCTGCTTTCTCAACACTTTCACAATTATGGTCGGATATAGATAGAGTATGGTTCAATATTTCTGCAGGGGACTTCCAACGACTTACTATGCCCTCTGTGGCATTGTAGCGACGGGAGGACGACGGTTCAATCCCGCGTCCGGCCATCCTCATTTAGGTTTTCCGTGATTTCCCTAAATCGCTCCAGGCAAATGCCGGGATGGTTCCTTTGAAAGGGCGCGGCCGACTTCCTTCCCCATCCTTCCCTAATCCGATGAGACCGATGTCCTCGCTGTCTGGTCTCCTTCCCCAAAACAACCAACCAACCATTGTAGCGAGAAGGAAGTGACTCTGCCTTACTTCTCTCGTTTCTGTATTACTAACCTGGTGTCTTGCTGCTTCGTTCGTCCCTCGTAGTACAGTAGTAGCGCTCCGGCGTCAGGTTCAATGTTGGCTTGTGATCCTGCTGAGCCGGCCGGGGTGACCGAGCAGTTCTGGGCGCTACAGTCTGGAACCGCGCGACCGCTACGGTCGCAGGTTCGAATCCTGCCTCGGGCATGGATGTGTGTGATGTCCTTAGGTTAGTTAGGTTTAAGTAGTTCTAAGTTCTAGGGGAATGATGACCTCAGAAATTAAGTCCCATAGTGCTTAGAGCCATCTGAACCATTTGATCCTGCTGAAGTGGGGTGTGTCGGGATGCCAGTTGTTATATGTTAACATCTCTTGTTAATATACTCGTTTTAATGAAGAATCCTTTGAAACACACATCACACACTTTCCAACATGGCGGCTCTTGGCTACGCCGTTATACTCAACCCCCTTTTACAACACATTTATCACTATCAGTTCTCGTTATACGCCAGCCGCTGTGGACGAGCGGTTCTAGGCGCTTCAGTCTGGAACCGTGCGACCGCTACGGTCGCAGGTTCGAAACCTGCCTCGTGCATGGATGTTGTAAGTAGGCTGTTTATGTTTTCTTATTGGCAACGTTACGTAGCGCTCTGTACGAAAATCACTGGCTGTGCTGTGTGCAGTCTGTGGCTAGTTTGCATTGTTGTCTGCCATTGTAGTGTTGGGCAGCGGCAGCTGGATGTGAACAGCGTGTAGCATTGGGCAGTTGGTGGTGAGCCGCCAGCAGTGGTGGATGTGAGGAGAGAAATGGCGGAGTTTTGAAATTTGTAAAAATGGATGTCATGAACTGCTGTACATATTATGACTATTAAGGTAAATACATTGTTTGCTCTCTATTAAAATCTTTCCTTTGCTAACTATGCCTATCAGTAGTTAGTGCCTTCCGTAGTTTGAATCTGTTATTTAGCTGGCAGTAGTGGCGCTCGCTGTATTGCAGTAGTTCGAGTAATGAAGATTTTTGTGAGGTAAGTGATTTGTGAAAGGTATAGGTTAATGTTAGTCAGGGCCATTCTTTTGTAGGGATTTTTGAAAGTCAGATTGCGTTGCGCTAAAAATATTGTGTGTCAGTTTAAGCACAGTCTTGTATAATTGTTCAAAGGGGACGTTTCTGATTTTTTCTTGTAGTTTGTGTAATTAGTGTAGATTTTGTTTATTGCTATTGCGTAATTGTAGAGAGAATCTTCTTTATAGTTGCAGCCTTTCATTGTTGTACAGTAAAACAGTTGTGGCATGCATGTAGATTTGCACCAAGTATTTCGCAGCTGCGCTTGCAATTAACTAGATATTATTTTCAGTGCTATGTTAATGTGTTCTCTTATTTTTGCTCTTCAAATTGTGTTTTTCTGTGTTGTCGTGTGAAATATTGTGACAATAATGGCGTGTGAAAAACGTAATACTAGGCTCCAAAGTAAACTGAGAAATGACAGTGAAGACGAAATCAGTGTGTTAGCGCCACCATGTAATGAATTAACAAATATTCGAAGTAGTAATTTGATAACTGTGCATAGGGAAATGGAGCGGGCGTCAAACAATGGTGTAGACAGTGAAACAGGTAGTAAACAGGGAAGCATTATCGATCGATCGGTCGGCAACAGCTCGCCTCAGGAATCGGGAATGACAGAACACAATATTGCAAATACTGTAGACTCAGGTTTTGGGTTCTCACCGTTTTCTCAAATGAGTCAAGACACATTTTCCGCTTGGCAAAATGTGAATGTTGCCGGTGCAAATTCACTGCCGAAAAGCACTGAGGAACATGTTTCAGACACCAGTGCATTGTTATTACAATTAATGCAACAAATGGGACAAAAGCTTCAAAAGTTAGACACAATGGAACAAAATCTTCAAAAGTTAGACACCACGCTTGAACAAACACGTGAAGATTTAACTACTGAGTTACATAACATTGAATCGAAATGTCAAAAAGTCTGTAATGACGTAAAAACACAAATTTGTGAGCATTTTCAACCTATTTTTTCGCGGCATGAAAATGCATTGCAGAATCACGAAGCAGCCATAAAAGAACTGTAAACCATTGTTCATGAAAATCATGAGACCTTGTGGGCTAAAATTGACTCAGTTGCATCTACCGATTCGGTTACGCAACTTGCAAAAACTCAGGAAAACTTAAAGGACACAGTAGATTCGATTTCAACACAAATGGACACTCTGAAACTTGGTTCAGAAAAACACACTGAGGAAATGTGTTCACTATCGGAGAAAGTAGCCGAACTTTCGGATCAGTTCACTAACTTATCTACGAAGGTAGAACGACACAAAACCGGTAGTCTTTAATGACACAGAAGAGTGCGAACAAATTAGAAAATTCAAACAAAATCAAAATCAAATCAATACACAGTACAAAAGAGAACTCCGGGAACTACAAGATCAGTTGACGCAGGTAATACAAGAATTACATATTTCAGAGGACACTCGCGCCCCAATACGGGAAGAGGGACATAGAAATACGGAACAGCCACAAAATAATAACACAGGACACTTCGGAAATTATGAAAGAAATTGGCAAGGCGCATTGGATTTTGAGATGGAACCGCCGAAACGAAGTAACAATGAGCGATGTGCGACTCGCCGACACGATGATTTCGACTATAAGCTGTTCATTACTACACGTAAATTCAAAACATTTAAGAATTCTGGCAACGACATTCAACCACAAGCGTGGCTTCATCAATTCTCTCATTGTTTTCCTCCCAACTGGTCATTGGAGCACAGGTTAGAATTTATGTGTGGCTACTTGGAGAATGAACCAGCTGTAAAAATGCGATCGGTCATTCACGATTGTCACAGTGAAGGAGAATTTTACCATGCCTTCCTCTCAGCGTATTGGTCTCAAGCTACACAAGACCGAGTAAAACATAGCATCATAATGATCAAATGTTTCGAACAATCTGAATTTCCCAGTCTTATGAAATATTTTGAAGACATTTTGCAAAAGAATCAGTACCTATCAAACCCATACAGCCCCTCAGAACTCATCCGCATTTGCTTAATCAAACTGCCTGAACATTTACGACACATTATTTTAGCAGGACGTTGCAAAGACGACATGGAAGCTTTTCAGGGACTGTTACAAGAACTAGAAATTGACACTGACAATCGCGGAACGCGAAAACTGGAGTACAACAATTACAGGTCACATCTGTCACAATTCCGCGATGACAGAAATAATAAATGGACACGACAAGGCTATTCTTACAATGTAAATCGTGACCAAAACAGACACCACCCGTATGACAACCATTGGCAGAGTAGTAATAATTACAGGGAAAGATCACCTCTCTGCGGTAATGACTATCACAGAGACAATTAGAGAAACAGACAATATGGGAACCAAAATAATTATTATAAAGGGAGACAGAATAACTTTAGACGCAACGGTCCATTGCGCAGTTACGACTCAGGGAGAAATTCTCCACCACGTGACCGACAAGAAAGAAACTATGGAATCTACCGACATGACGACAGACGATATGATCGTAACGACAGACCTGAACTGCATCAGAACTGGCGGGATTTAAACATGGCAGGGCCCTCTCGGTAAAGTGAATCTGTAGAAGTTAGGTCTCCAAATCCCAATAACGACGCGCGCCAACAAAGGAACAGATAATGACTCGCACAGCAGGTAGCCGCGTGCGCCAGCTGGGCTTGAGAAAAATAACATAAGCTAACCCTGAGAAAAATTTGAGCATTCTTTACCGATGTACCATATACCTCATGATAATTCCGTTGAAGCTGGAGCTCTGCATAGTAGGAAGAGTAAAGGTTTACACCACATTTCACATGTAAAACCGTTTATTGAAAGATAATCTGCTTTATAACTTAGTCTTTGCCATAAAACTTTCCACTTCACATTTCTAGTATGCTTCGTCAGACTTAGAATCTGTTAATATGCAACAATGTTTGAAATTAAATATCCAGTCAAGAACCAAGAGAACTTATTTCAACAGAAATTACGAATGCATTGTTATTGTGAACAGATGACACAGTGTAATTGTGTGTGTACATTCTTGTTTGTCAGTTGCACGATTATGTAACGACTATAAGGCTCACATACTTAGAACATTTACCAGTACTGCTAATGAGATTTTAATGCAACATTTTGGTTTACTTGAAAATACATTCCGAATTAAAGTAGTTTCTGAGAGATACCAGATGACACAGTGATTAGTTTATGTGACAGCTACACGATTATATCATGACGTTACTAATGAGCGACAATTTACAATGTTGCTTTTGCGGTGTATCTGTTTTAAATCTGCACAGTTTTTCTGAATTCTTCTGTAAAGTAAAACATGTTTTAGTAGTAACTTTTGTGGTATAGCTACAATGAGACAGCCTTTTCCATAGCACAACAATACGTTACAGTACAGTAATTTCTTCATCACAACAATAAGCGTAATAACTAAGATATCTACACGCAAAGCATTTCACTTTTGTTTATCATGAGGTAAGTACATTGACTTCAGCAGAACTTTGCTTACAGAGAACGATAACTACGACACTTCCACAGAATTATCTTACAGCAAGACGCACATTTAGCGCTACAGGACACGCATTTGAGTGCTTAATTTTGTACTGAAACCATTTATTTTTCAAGATTTTTGAAATACAAAGGTTTTCCGTTATACATTTCATTCCATTGCTGTAATCTGTAACATCTGAGGGTATAATTACATTAATCCTCAGGGGGGTACACGCCTACTTTGTGTACTATGTGTTTGGCAAGCACAAGGAGCCCTAGCTAATATGGTATTTGCTTATACAACTTTAGACATCGGTACCATATTTCTCTAACACAAATTACACAGCTATCTGATCATTTAACTGAGAGAGACAAACTTTTTTATTACGTCAGTGACACATGTTTACGCAATTACACCGTTGGATAACTTCACACTTACGAAATTGTATTTTGTCTGTACTTTGTGAACTGTTCATATTTTGTCAGAACCATTGTGATAATATGAGAGCTTTGAATGATGTATTTGGTATGGGATCATGATATTTAAAGTACGTTTGAGGCAGATGACACTTTTGACATGAACAGAGAATTTTTTTAGGTTTTGAAATTATTGCAGAAAGCTACGACGTTTTTGAGATTTGACTGAGGTGTTATGATGTTATTTTTATGATGACGATGGGTATTATGCTGTTGAACTATGTTTATGATCAATAAGCCGATGTTATATGAGGAATTTGATTATGCTACATATTTATTAAGATGAAATATTGAAGAAGTGTCGACGAATATGTATATGTGTAGTAAGGTAAGGAATAAGGAGTAATGGTTAGGGACTCTGGTTTGTGAAAAAGGATGTTGGAAACCAAGAATCGTACTTTAGAATTATGAAATGTGTGTACATGTGTGAATGTATTACAATGACAACGAAAAATTTTTTGCACACTGTTATATTCATAGGATTTTGTTTCTACACATTTGTCACGTAAATTTTCGACCTGGGAAATTTTCATATGAGACTGTCACTGTAGCGGAAACGTGTCGTAAATATTTCCGTAAGAAAGTTAAGTGACCACCTGCACGTAATGAATCGTGGGCACCCAGCTGGGCGGCAGACGCCCGAAAAATAAAAAGCCATTAATGTGCCTTTCAGAGGCGAAGGTGGAGAAGAAAAAAAAAGGGAGGCCATTATCCTCGCTATTGACATTCCTTTGTAGAAAGCACCGCAAATACGACACGCTCATTACTTGGAAAGATACTTACATCTGCACACCTGATTATGATAAGCGTCTTTCTCGAGAATTGAGAGAATTTTTACTGCTTTATGAAATGCCATATGGCTAATGAATGATGTTTTATGCCGTCCTCTGTACATATTTGCTCATTTTTTTTAATATCTAGTTCCTAGCTGCACTGCAGCATTGGTTAAAATAAAATTTTATAGAAGTACTAATATAAATATTTTCTGTCTACAGATCCAGTAAATACTAATTTTATAATACATTTCCCAAAAATGGGGGAGCACAAAGACATTTCCCTTCACAGGAATTGCATATGGAATTTTCTTTTCAACTACTTGGTAATTTTTTTTGTAGAATAAGTTGTGGTGCACCACTTTAATTACATAGACATTAAGATGTGAATATACATTTCCCTTGTCTGCATTGTTGTCTTTAGTGTAATGTTCTTTTTCTGCTTGAGCTATGTCATGTTTAGATATAAGTTGCTGCTGCTGTTTGCCAGGCATAGTGCTACTAAATTTCACTTTGTATTACTCTGTTAAGCTAGTTTTACTACTGATTTATTTTTCTTGTTGCTGCAAATTGGCTCATATTAGTTGTAATGTTGCATTTTCTCTGTTAATTTAGATTTACTGCTGCTGCCAATTTGAAATTTTTTGTATTGCTGTTTGCGTTAATTGTTTTGTGCTGCTGCATTGCCTCGTCCCTTAGTTTAGCATCTGAGCTCAGTAGATTTAAGTTAGCTTAAGAAGGGGTAGACTATATAAGAGAATGAGTTGCGATGAATTTGAAGAAATGCACTGAGAGGTTATACGAGAAAAATACAGAAAGTATGTTTGGATAGGATTTTTTTGGTGGAAGCAAAGGTTGAAATAAGATGAACGATCTATGGAATGAAGTTTTGGGTTGGACTGCAGTACCAAATGTAACACTGAAAACGAACCCTGTCCTTTCCTTTTGTGTTATCCCACTATGTTTTTGTGTACCCTTGTGTATTTGTTTTTTTCCTGTCTCTGTGTAGTTTCATAGAAGTTTTTCTTCTTCTAATACTAAGCTGTATTCACTATGATGAGGAATACTGTTATCCTCAAATGTAATTGGTATTAATAATATGTTATTTACCTTGTAAATAAGCTTAGACATTATTTATTCTGTTTTGTTTTAATGCTCATGTGTAAAGTTGATGTTTCAAAAGTTATTTTGATCTTTTATGTATTTACTTATGTCATAATTCCTGTAACACTGATGTATATGTTAGTTCAATTCTTTTGTAAAGCCCATATTACCACAAATGTTATCTGTATTGTTATGTCCTTTAATGATGCATTTTGTACCTTTCTTATTGTATTCTTATGTAATAAAATTGTAATTGACACCAGTTCATCAAATTAAGTAACTTGTAAGCATTCATTTCACTGCACACATTTCTGTTGGTCATAGTAATGAACAAAATGTGAGAAGTTGGGACTGTTAGTGTTTGCACGTGTGTTAATAATTCAGCAAGGGACTGGATAACAGCATTGCTGGTTCTAAGGACAATTCCAAAAACTTTGTGAGTGCACAAGTGGTGGTTATGGACTTGCTATATTATCTGCAAGACTCTTCACTGGTGATTGTGCACCCACACAGTTACAACATATGGCTGCTGGCCATCTCTACAAGGACTACAGTGGGTCTGCATCTTTGATGACCCACCAATACCATTATTTCTACAAGGACTACAGTGGGTCTACACCTTTGCTGACTCACCAGTACCATTATTTCTACAAGGACTGCAGTGGGTCTGCACCTCTGGTGGCCCACCAATACCGTAATCTCTACCAGGACTACAGTGAATCTACTCTGTGATGACCTACCTACCAATATTCTTCGAAACTTCGACTGACTCTGCTGTGGGTTTGCTCTGTTGTGGCCCATTACCTGTCTGCATGTCAAGAGTCAGCACTGTCTTTCCGTTGGAAAGGCAACACTACTTCTTCAAGACTGCATGGAAATCCACTACTTCTGTGTGCAATTTCTTTTAGTAATGAGACTTTGTAAAAAAAAAACTGTAATTACTACTATGATGAATGATCAGGACTGTCTTTATGGACTGTGAGAAAATTTTAGCTTTTGACCAACATTGTATTAATAAGTGTGTGCATTTGATATCTTTATTACTGTAATTATGAAAAATTTTATCAAATCATTATTGGCCACTGCCCAAAACAATTTGTAAAATTTTTTTGTGGGGAGCATGGGGGCTATGTAAGTAGGCTGTTTATGTTTTCTTATTGGCAACGTTACGTAGCGCTCTGTACGAAAATCACTAGCTGTGCTGTGTGCAGTCTGTGGCTAGTTTGCATTGTTGTCTGCCATTGTAGTGTTGGGCAGCGGCAGCTGGATGTGAACAGCGTGTAGCATTGGGCAGTTGGTGGTGAGCCGCCAGCAGTGGTGGATGTGGGGAGAGAAATGGCGGAGTTTTGAAATTTGTAAAAATGGATGTCATGAACTGCTGTACATATTATGACTATTAAGGTAAATACATTGTTTGCTCTCTATTAAAATCTTTCCTTTGCTAACTATGCCTATCAGTAGTTAGTGCCTTCCGTAGTTTGAATCTGTTATTTAGCTGGCAGTAGTGGCGCTCGCTGTATTGCAGTAGTTCGAGTAATGAAGATTTTTGTGAGGTAAGTGATTTGTGAAAGGTATAGGTTAATGTTAGTCAGGGCCATTCTTTTGTAGGGATTTTTGAAAGTCAGATTGCGTTGCGCTAAAAATATTGTGTGTCGGGTTAAGCACAGTCCTGTATAAATAGTACAAAGGGGACGTTTCAATGTGTGTGATGTCCTTAGGTTAGTTTTAAGTTGATGTAAGTTCTAGGGGACTGATGACCTCAGATGTTAAGTCTCATAGTGCTTAGAGCCATTTGAACAATTTGAACCATTTGCAGCTAAGAGTGAGCTGCTGCCCTGCGGATTTTTAGTGAGCTGGCATCCACTTCACATTTAACTAAACGATTTTTAAATGAGCCATTCGGCGTTCTTCTTATTCTCCAGTACAGGCCCTATCTCCTTATGGCGAAACAATAATATTCCACAATTTAACTAGTCAACAGCCAGTTTACACGTGGTATGTGACATGATTCCTGTACATTTTTTGTTGTAGAATCAAAATTCACCCTTAAAATTGTGGTACCGTATAAATTAAGTTCTTCCAGATATTTAAAGTTCTGTAGCACTTTTCTGCGATTTCGTGTATTGTTATTTTATTCAAAATAAAAATGGCAATAAGATTTCATTAGTAGTTTTCCCTAATTCAGTTCCTAAGAAAGACAAATATGAAAGCCCGATCCTGCAACTGAAGGGAATCAAATACAAAGACCATGAGTGGACGAGCTGCTGCGATTTGGAAGTGGATGCAATATTTACAGATTACAGACTGATTTTACGAAACAGTGTTGTCTTCTGTAAACCGAAGTGATCGTGTGGCATTGTTGATCGCGAGGCCCCACCGAGGCTGCCGAATTGCAAGTCCTATTGCAGGTGACGCCACACTGGGTGACTTGCGTGTCGGTGATGATTATGTGGACAACACAACACGCAGTCCACGAGCGGAGAAAATCCCCAACCAGCCCGGGAATCGAAACCGGTCCCGCGGCATGGCAGGTAAACATGGTACCACTCAGCTAAGCAGGCGGGCTTTGTTTTCCGTGTTTGTGGTAGAGATGTGGCATCAAAAACTACTGGACCATTAAGGAAAGGCTTGTGCTACAACGATATTGTGATATGACAGTCACATATCGCTGTGCAATATTTTATTATTTTTCTGCTGGTGTGTTGGCTATTTTTCAGGAGAGTACATGGCCTGCTAACTCAGGAGGGAAGCTACAAGTTTCTTGTTAAAAATGGTTGGAACCAGATGTTGGTTCCGTCGTCTTGCTTGACCACAGGGGGTCAGTTACAGAGGCTCTAGAGAAGGTGCGCGGGTCGCCAGGCCCGCAGCTCGTGGTCGTGCGGTAGCGTTCTCGCTTCCCGCGCTCGGGTTCCCGGGTTCGATTCCCGGCGGGGTCAGGGATTTTCTCTGCCTCGCGATGGCTGGGTGTTGTGTGATGTCCGTAGGTTAGTTAGATTTAACTAGTTCTAAGTTCTAGGGGACTGATGACCATAGATGTTTAGTCCCATAGTGCTCAGAGCCATTTTCGGGTCGCCAGGGCACTGCAGGTTTCAGAAGTCGCTAGCGATAACCCCCTGTTTCGCACTTTGTCGGAAAATGCAATTTTCTCTTTTGAATGCAACCTGCCGTTAAGCCACTGCATGTCCCTACTACATCACTGAACGTAACGAAATCACCTCTCTGTATGCAGTTGCAAGACCGGGCCACAGCAGTTATGCTCAGCCACCCTGAGGGAATTCGTGGCCTTCAACTCAAGATTCCGTTATCCAATCCGAGACTGTGCCTCCGCACGCAGAGACCGACCTATGAGTGGCACGTGGCTTGTAGCCGATACAAAATTCTTGGATGTTAAGATGCGTTCTGTAAGCTAAGAACGAGAAATATCTGCAGGGTTACCCTGTATTCAAGTAAATAGCTCAAAATTTCGGTGGTCACATTAGCAATGGCACTGATTATCCACTCCACGAGGAGTTTTCTGAAAAATGGGTAGTCAGGTTTAAAGGAGAATAATTTCGGACACTTGCGATCCAGCCACGAAGGCAGAGAGGATTTAGCTCCAAGCGCAGATCGGGTCGCATGCTGTTTGGAGATGATCCTTACACGATGGCGATTGATACGATCTGGCGCATGTTTATTGATCTTGGTTCAGATGGTTCAAATGGCTCTGAGCACTATTGGGCTCAACTGCTGTAGTCATAAGTCCTCTAGAACTTAGAACTACTTAAACCTAACTAACCTAAGGACAGCACACAACACCCAGCCATCACGAGGCAGAGAAAATCCCTGACCCCGCCGGGAATCGAACCCGGGAACCCGGGCGTGGGAAGCGAGAACGCTACCGCACGACCACGAGATGCGGGCTATTGATTTTGGGTAAGTTCCGCATTTGACAAGCAGCTCACAGGTTGCAGAGTTTGCTATGTAGCTTGTTTTGCGTATTTAATTGTATTGTTTTGTGGGTCTCGGACGCGTTTGCTTTGCATCTGCGAGCTGCACAGATTAGGAAAGCTTGTAGCGTTTCCCAAGCAGTCCTCCACATGAATGAGGTACCTCGGCACAGTGTTAGCGGGATATTCTTGATTAAATTGAATCTCTAGGGAGCTTTATGTTTCAGTATCTTAGGTGACTTTGAGCTCGAGGTCTCATTTTCGTGAGACCTTATGTTCATTTCACTGGAAACTTATTCTGTTGTTTTACTATGATATGTGTCGGTGTCTTAGTATAAATAAATGACTAAACTCGGACTTCATTCGAATCTGGGAACAAACTAATGTCTTACAGCTGATCCCGTCTAGGCGAGCCTCTAAAAATAAAAAGAAGCAGGTTATATGCATTTTGTCTCGCTGTGACGATGTTGCATTGCACGGTGGCCAAACTTTGAGATCATTCAGTTTAAATGCAGGTACTGTGATCAGTTGTTTAAGTGATGTATAACGAGCATTGCACTAGCTCGTCTAGCACGCTTCTGATGATGTCTTAAGTAGTGTCTGACAAACAAACAAACAAACAATGGTTACATTTCATTTAGACGCATATCCTCGATAGTTAGTTGTGGAATTGTCCAATATTCTGCAGTTAGAGCGGATTAGTGATACACATCTTACAAGGGAACCTCCCCATCGCACCCCCCTCAGATTTAGTTATAAGTTGGCACAGTGGATAGGCCTTGAAAAACTAAACACAGATCAATCGAGAAAACAGGAAGAAGTTGTGTGGAACTATGAAAAGATAAGCAAAATATACAAACTGAGTGGTCCATGTGCAAGATAGGTAACATCAAGAGTAATATGAGCTCAGGAGCACCGTGGTCTCGTGGTTAGCGCGAGCGGCCGCGCAGTGAGAGGTCTTTGGTTCAAGTCTTCCCTCGGGAGAAAAGTTTACTTTCTTTATTTTCGCAAAGTTATGATCTGTCCGTTCGTTCATTGACGTCTCTGTTCACTGTAATAAGTTTAGTATCTGTGTTTTGCGACCGCACTGCAAAACCGTGCGATTAGTAGACGAAAGGACGTGCCTCTCCAATGGGAACCGAAAAAATTTGATCGCAAGGTCATAGGTCAACCGATTCCTCCACAGGAAAACACGTCTGATATATTCTATACGACACTGGTGACGGCATGTGCGTCACATGACAGGAATATGTTGTCGACCCACCTGACTTGTACACTTGGCGAATGGGTAAAAAGATTCTTCTACCTTGCCCGATTTAGGTTTTCTTGTGAATGTGATAATCACTCCCAAAAAAGTGATGAAAGTATAAGCGTTTGTCACATAAACTCAAAGTAAGAAGTTAAACTTTTCACCTGAGGGAAGGCTTGAACCCAAGTCCTCTCGTTCCGCAGCAGCTCACGCTAACCACGGGACCACGGCGCTCCTTATCTTACTTGTTACTTGATATTGCCTATCTTGGTCACGGACTACTCAGTTTGTATATTTTGCTTATTTTTTCATAGTTCCACACAACTTATTCCTGTTTTCTCGATTGATCTGTGTTCAGTTTTTCAAGGCCTATCCATTGTGCCAACTTATAACGAAATCTGAGGGGGGTGCGATGGGGAGGTTCCCTTGTTAGAACGCAAAATTAATTGTTGCGACCATTTAAGGTCCCAATTTTGACTCTCCTGCACATTGTCCAGCAGCTGTAGCATATGTATTTTATTTTCTTGTAAGTGAATGCATTTTGTGGCATTTTATGGAGATATATTGTGTGTGAAGAAATTTCTGACTTTCGAGTGACGATTTTTGAGTGTTTATTTGTATCTGATAGGTGTTAGCGACTGATCGCTGAGTAGCAGATTTTCTAATTGCACTTTTTAACACGTAATAGGGCTCTTAGAGCGCTTTCTGGAGAGGTTTTGAAAATCACAAGACAGAGGAATCAACGGAATTAGAGGATATAGTACGAGAACTTTGTGAGGGGGAGATGGCAGCAGCAATTGCTT
Source organism: Schistocerca cancellata (assembly GCF_023864275.1). Taxonomy (NCBI): domain Eukaryota; kingdom Metazoa; phylum Arthropoda; class Insecta; order Orthoptera; family Acrididae; genus Schistocerca; species Schistocerca cancellata. The sequence continues at coordinate 93,535,307 of NC_064628.1, read as the reverse complement.
TACCAGAAATCCTGGAAAATTCGCTGACAGCCGATCAGAGCGGAAGTAACATTGCTTGCAAATGGAGTCAAATGTTACATAAAATAGCTCTATATAATTCTGTAGGCTTCCGCGGCCAGAGTCAGTCGACATAAAAGTTTTCTGTGTGTGATACCGCGTCATAATGTATAAAACTACTGCTGCTGGAGAGAAACCAACGTTTTGGCCACGGTTGCAGCGGCCTTCTTCTGCGTCAGAAGCTGCAACCGTGGCCGAAACGTTGGTTTCTCTACAGCAGCAGTAGTTTTATACATTATGACGCGGTACCACACCCAGAAAACTTTTATGTCGAGAACAGCTCGAGTTTAGGAACTATGAGTGAGTTTGCTTGCTGGCTCAAACAATCGTTAGAAAAAGCGCAAGCAGTTGGAAGAAACTCAGAAGCAGACAGGAAAGAACCGCAGAAGACAGGAAAGTCGAAACTGATACTAAAAATGCAAAGGTGGAATGATGCAATGATTTAAAAAAATGACGGACAGTAAATTTGATTCACAATTGAAATCAATTGGCGGGAGGATGGTCGAAGTTTCAAAATCGGTGGTAAGTAGCGAGGCCAGGCTGGTCCGGGGAATCGTACCTGAAAAATATAGTTTCACGAAGGGTAAAGATGGTATAAGAAATTAATACTTCGATATGTGAAAAGGTGCAAACTCCGGAGGAGCGAACATTTTCGGAGGTGGCAGAACCAGTGCAGTTTACACAAATGGAACAGTTTGTCTCACTCATATGCAATGCAGAGATGCTAAAGAAAGAAACAGAGTGATCACAAGTCGCGGAGCCATTAGTCCCTTTAGCGGACGCTAGAATGAGGAACAAAAATGAGCGGGAGATTTGCAAGAGTTTGCACTCTGTTTGTATCCTCCATCTGTAACCGAGAGGATTAATGTGACAGGATGAAGTGCAGCATCGGGGTCCGTGCCACGCAATCGGCAGAACTTTAATGATAAACATTTCTTGAATGAGATTTTCACTCTGCAGCGGAGTGTGCGCTGATATGAAACTTCCTGGCAGATTAAAACTGTGTGCCCGACCGAGACTCGAACTCCGGACCTTTGCCTTTCGCGGGCAATTGCTCTACCATCTGAGCTACCTAAGCACGACTCACGCCCGGTACTCACGGCTTTACTTCTGCCAGTATCTCGTCTCCTACCTTCCAAACTTTACAGAAGCTCTCCTGCGAACCATTCTGGAAACAATCCCCAGGCTGTGGGTAAGCCATGTCTCCGCAGTATCCTTTCTTTCAGGAGTGCTAGTTCTGCAAGGTTCGGAGGAGAGCTTCTGTAAAGTTTGGAAGGTAGGAGACGAGATACTGGCAGAAGTAAAGCTGTGAGTACCGGGCGTGAGTCATGCTTCGGTAGCTCAGATGGTAGAGCACTTGCCCGCGAAAGGCGAAGGTCCGGAGTTCGAGTCTCGGTCGGGCAAAAGGTTTTAATCTGCCAGGAAGTTTCATAAACATTTCTTCTTGCCGAGATAATTTCGCAGGTGGAGGCATACATGGTGGTTGTTGTTCTTGTGGCCTTCAGTCCTGAGGCTGATTTGATGCAGCTCTCCCCGCTTCTCTATCCTGTGCAAGCTTCTTCATCCCCCGGTACTTACTGCAACCTACATCCTTCTGAATCTGCTTAGTGTATTCATCTCTTGGTCTCCCTCTACGATTTTTACCCTCCACGCTGCGCTCCCATGAACATGTGCTACCAACCAGTCCCTTCATCTTGTTAAGGTGTGCCACAAACTCCTCTTCTCCCCAATTCTATTCAATACCTCCTCATTATTTGTGTGATCTACCCATCTAATCTTCAGCATTCTTTTGTAGCACCACATTTCGAAAACTTCTATTCTCTTCTTGTCCAAACTATTTATCGTCCATGTTTCACTTCCATAGATGGCTACACCCCATACAAATACTTTCAGAAACGACTTCCTAACACTTAAGTCTCTACTCGATGTTAACAAATTTCTCTTCTTCAGAAACGCTTTCCTTGCCATTGCAAGTCTACATTTTATATCCTCTTTACTTCGACCATCATCAGGTATCTTGCTCCCCAAATAGCAAAACTCCTTTACTACTTAAATGTCTCATTTCGTAATCTAATTCCCTCGGTATCACCCGACTTAATTCGACTACCTTCCATTATCCTCGTTTTGCTTTTGTCGATGTTCATCTTATATCCTCCTTTCAAGACACTGTCCATTCTGTTCAACTGCTCTTCCAAGTCATTTGCTGTCTCTGACAAAATTACAATGTCATCGGCGAATCTCAAAGTTTTTATTTCTTCTCCATGGATTTTAATACCTACTCCGATTTTTTCTCTTGTTTCCTTTACTGCTTGCTCAAAGTACAGCTTGAATAACATCGGGGAGAGGCTACAAACTTGTCTCACTCCCTTCCCAACCACTGCTTCCCTTTCATGCCCCTCGACTCTTATAACTGCTATCTGGTTTCTGTACAAATTGTAAATAGCCTTTTTCTCCCTGTATTTTACCCCTGTCACCTTTAGAATTTGAAAGAGAGTATTCCAGTCAACATTGTCAAAATCTTTCTCTAAGTCTAAAAGTGCTAGAAACTTAGGTTTGTCTTTCCCTCATCTTTCTTCTAAGATAAGTCGTAAGGTCAGTGTTGCCTCACGTGTTCCAACATTTCTACGGAATCCAAACTCAGTTTCCCCGAGTTCGGCCTCTACCAGTTTTTCCATTCGTCTGTAAAGATTTCGCGTAAGTATTTTGCAGCTGTGACTTATGAAACTGATAGTTCGGTAATTTCCACATCTGTCAACACCTGCTTTCTTTGGGATTAGAATTATCATATTCTTCTTGAAGTGTGAGGTTATTTCGCCTGTTTGATTCAACTTGCTCACCAGATGGTAGAGTTTTGTCAGGACTGGCTGTCCCAAAGCCGTCAGTAGTTCTAATGGAATGTTGTCTACTCCCGGGACCTCTCTTCTTCTCAGGTCTTTCAGTGCTCTGTCAAACTCTCCACGCAGTATCATATCTCCCATTTCATCTTCATCTACATCCTCTTTCATTTCCATAATATTGTCCTCAAGTACATCGCCCTTATATAGACTCTCTATATACTCGTTCCACCTTTCTGCTTTCCCGTCTTTGCTTATAACTGGATTTCCATCTGAGCTCTTGATATTCATACAAGTGGTTCTCTTTTCTCCAAAGGTCTCTGTAATTTTCCTGTAGGCAGTATCTATCTTACCCCTAGTGAGATAAGACTCTACATCCTTACATTTGTCCTCTAGCCATCCCTACTTAGCCATTTTGCACTTCCTGTCGATCTCATTTTTGAGACGTTTGTACCCCTTTTTCCCTGCTTCATTTACTGCATTTTTATATTTTCTTCTTTCATCAATTAAGTTCAGTATTTCTTCTGTTACCCTAGGATTTCTACTAGCCCTCGTCTTTTTACCTACTTATTCCTCTGCTGCCTTCACAAATTCATCCCTCAGAGCTACACATTCTTCTTCTCCTGTATTTCTTTCCCCCATTCCTGTCAATTGTTCCCTTATGGTGTCCCTTAAACTCTGTACAACCTCTGGTTCTTTCAGTTTATCCAGGTCCCATCTCCTTAAATTCCCATGTTTTTTGCAGTTTCTTCAGTTTTAATCTACTGTTCATAACCAATAGATTGTGGTCAGAGTCCACATCTGCCCCTGGATATGTATTAAAATTTAAAACCTGGTTCCTAAATCTCTGTCTTACCATTATATAATGTATCTGATACCTTCTAGTATCTCCAGGATTCTTCCATGTATACAACCTTGTTTTGTGATTCTTTAACCAAGTGTTAGCTATGATTAAGTTATGCTCTGTGCAAAATTCTACCAGACGGCTTCCTCTTCCATTTCTTACCCCCAATCCATATTCACCTACTACGTTTCCTTCTTTCCCTTTCCCTACTCTCAAATTCCAGTCACCCATGACTATTATATTTTCGTCTCCTTTCACTATCCGAATGATTTCTTTTATCTCGTCATACATTTCATCAATTTCTTCGTCATCTGCAGAGCTAGTTGGCATATAAACTTGTACTACTGTAGTAGGCGTGGGCTTCGTGTCTCTCTTGGCCACAATAATGCGTTCACTATGCTGTTTGTAGTAGCTTACCCGCACTCCTATTTTTTATTCATTATTAAACCTACTGCTGCATTACCCCTATTTGATTTTGTATTTATAACCCTTTATTCACCTGACCAAAAGTCTTGTTGCTCCTGCCACCGAACTTGACAGCAACGCCGTTTTGGTTAATGTTACAAGGCCAGATCAGTCAGTCATCCAGACTGTTGCCCCCGCAATTACTGAAAAGGCTGATGGAGCTGTCAGCGTCAGAGTACGCACACAAACAAACGCGCGGCACAAGGCACTTCCTCAGTTTGCGTCCGAAACGCCCAACCTCAGTGTCTCCATGAGGCATCGCGCGCTAGTGGTAAAGCTCTTTTATAAGAACGATGACTGTGCGGCAGTAGTCCTGTAGAATTTCCGTGCACTCAATGGTATGAAAAAAAGGTATTGGCCAGATGACATCAGGCTAATGGTCTGGAGAAAATGATTATAAAATTTGAAAAGAGAGGTTCCTTTGAAGAGCAGTCTGGCAGAGGAAGGAACGGAGTTGAGGGGCACACTTTTGCTGACATAAATTGCGGTGATCTTCATCCAGTGGCTGTCGGCGCGGTGATCTTTATCCATTGGTGGTCGGCGTGGTCTGGCACGTATTTGCTGAGCTTGGTGTAAGTTTGGCATTCCAGATTAGTGCTAAACAGTTCCTGAGCAGCTCACAATTTGCGGGGTTTGCTACGCAACTTGTGTTGCCTGATTAATTTGCACGTAACTAAGGTACTTCGTGCAGAACTAGCGGGACATCATTGATTAAACCGAGCTTCTAGAGAACTTGGAGTTTCAATATTTTTGGTGATTTTAACGAGACTTTATAGTCTTGATAATCTATTCTCTTTCATTTTAAAGTGTTACATTTGGAGTTCTTAGAGTAAATACGTGACTTACTAACCTGAGACTTGATTTGAATCTCAGAACCAAATTACACTCCTACAATTGATCCTGGCTAGGCAGGCCTCTAAAAATAAATATGGTCAGCTTATCTGCCTTTCTAATTCGTTTTCTTAATTGTGACGGTTTTCCTTCGCAATACAGTGGGCAAATTTTCACATCATTCAGTTTAAACGAAGATATTGTGATCAGTTGTTTAGCTGATGTATGGTTCAAATGCCTCTGAGCACTATGGGACTTAACTTCTGAGGTCATCAGTCCACTAGAACTTAGAACTACTTAAACGTAACCAACCTAAGGACATCACACACATACATGCCCGAGGCAGGATTCGAAGCTGCGCCCCTAGCGGTCGGACGGTTCCAGACTGTAGCGCCTAGGTGATGTTTGATGAGCATTACACGCACTCGTCTAGCGTGCTTTTGTTGATGGAAGTAAAGAAGAATAGTTTCAAATTTCCGTGACAAAAAACATAAAACGGTTATGTGGGTTGGGGTTGGTTTGTTTGGAGGGGGGGGGGGGAGGGGGTGAGATCAGGCAGAGAGGTCATCGGTCTCATCGGATTAGAGAAGGACGATGAAGGAAGTCAGCCACGACCTTTCAAAGGAACCAACCCGGAATTTGCCAGGAGCGATTTAGGGAAATCACGGAAAAACTAAATCAGGATGGCCGGAAGCGGGATTGAACCGTCGTCCTCCCGAAAGCGAGTCAAGTGTGCTAGACAATGCACCACTTCGCTCGGTCAAAACGGTTAGTTTTCAGTATATTGTAGGAAATGAAACTGTTAAGAACGAACCATTATGTTTCAAGTCTTACTGCCTCTGACTGAAATTAAGTTAGGCCAGATGAAGAGATTTGCGAAGGCTCTAGATAAACAAGAGGTGATCTTTGGACATTTCAATGAAGTTTTTGCAAAACCCGTGAGGCAAAGTTGAATGAAGTTTTGTTCATAGATCGGAAATCATACTTACGAACATTGAGTTACTTGCTTAGACTCAAGTTCACGGATTTTTGGGCAACAGAAGAGAAGAGATTTACGTCTCTGTAACAACTGAACTGTTGGACAATTTAAATAAATGAGTTGTAGATTGTTACTAAAAAACATGCTTGTTACATTCACACTTTGATTTTTTTTGTGTGTGTAAATTTTGTGCTGATAGCTATGAACAGAATGAACACTTTGGCCAAGATGTTCTTACTGTGGAACAGAGCTGTGAACGCGCCGGTAGCCTATTATGAGCCACTACTGCTGGGCTTTGTTTAGGCTGATTATTAGGACAAAAAAAGAAAGGGGCACCCTCATAACATTTCGCAAATAAACTGACATTACACTTCGTAATACATTAACATTTCCAATTGTGATTACTGTTTCATGGTTCGTACGACTTTTGTGTAATACTATATTTTTTTTATATTTTATGTAAGGGTTTGAATAATTTTTGAGTTATATTTACGATGGGTTTTGTTTTATCAACGTTCGCAGCATGCCGAAGATAATATCCAGACTATTGTATTATAATTTGGCATCTGAGAAATGTGTAGCGACTGTGAAAATACTGGTTGCACTTCTGAATTCAGCGTCTCAAAATTGAGTTAATCCAACTACATAGAACTCAGATGCAGAAAAATGTTTCAGTGCATATTCCAGTGACTCTTTTAATTCGAGACTTATATATCCCTTTATATTGAGTCTTTGTCGGTTCTTTTTTTCCTCTGGTATTTAGTACGTCAGATCTTACACTTTATTAACTAGCTGTTCCGTGTCGTGATTTGCTGGCGCTATTATACAGAGCATTCGAAATGTCTCCCTCCAGTAGAGGGATAGTGGGTGGGAGTAATTGCCGACGCGTCCAGCAACCACCGTTTGTAGAGAAACAGCTCAGGAATGTGCCACTCTGGCTCTTCGCGGAAAGCCTCACTGCCCTTTATGCTCCACACAGATCCCGCGAACTCGTTACCTGGCAATATGTAAACACGGTACAGTCAGCACACTTTAGCCTCTACGAAAGGTGATGTTTTACTTATCGCGGTGAAAAATTTTAATGTTTGCACTCCTCCTGTATAACTTTCGTGTATCTATGTTGGCATAGCCTTCTACATGTATAATTTTTCTGTATTAATATTCTGAATATAGAATGAAAGGCTCTAATTGTGATTGCAATGCAATCTTTAGCTGTGTAACCCTAATCTTGTGATGTCAACATAGTATGCTGAGTAGTTTTCTGAGTAAGAAACGTGACTATGCAAGCCTGTGAATGTAGAACGCTACTGAAATTTTCTGAACTGCAACAGCAAGTGTAAAGTAACATCTCAGACTGATAAGGTTTCAACTATCAATATTTTAATATTACTTGATGTATAGAACGACCATGTGCAGTTACTCATACTCATGTAAATATACATGGAGACAGATAAATGTCTACCGTCTCAAAGTCACCAAATACTTTTGTTATGGCCCTAATACTAATTCTCGCTTGCGCAACAAGATTAACGAAGCTCGGTTCTTCACTGCCACCCTGCACTATGATGCAATCCGAAATAAAACACGCCAGTTTTTGCTAAAAGTATTGTTAAGTAGTATGAAGTAAGGCACTCAGGTTGCAAAGCGTGTGTCCATGTTGCACGTCACGCAGTAGCGCAAGGCATGTGAGCATGTCAGTAGTCAGTAGACTTCAAATCTACAAAACCTATCCGTGAAGGCCCAGTATTAAATAAAAGAACGTATTTCTAATAGGCTACTGCATTTTAACTGAGAAAAAAATAAACGACTATAAGACTGTTATACATGCAGACACAAGCGACGAATGATAATTTATAAGAAGGCTAGGATTCGAATCCGGGCCTCTTGTTGACTAGGCAGATGTGCTAAGAACAATGCCACCTGGCACAGTGGCTTTGCATAACTGTACGGACTACACCAGGACGCCTCTCTACTCAGTCCAAATTCCCGTGGTCGCCTCAGCCCAGTTGGTGTTCCCCTAAACTCGAACAGCATTGCAGAGGTTCTCCAACTGTATTGGAATGGCACCTCAGTATCGAACGAAATGGGGATACTGCCTGAAACCCAGGCAGAGGTGCCTTTAATCAAATGAAACTACTGTATGTGGTTCCAGAAACCTTTTCAAGTCTCAAAGACCTGTGATGCATAAATGCAGACTGCAGTGGCGAATAAAAATTTGTACCTAGACCGGGATTCGAACTGGAGTCTCCTGCTCACTAGGCATATGAGCTGATTGCTACACAACCACGGCACACGCACAGACTACCCCAGTACACCTCCGTTCTCAACCCAAGTTCCCAATTACGCCTCAGCCCACTTGGTATGCCCCCTAAACTCTAACAGCAGATTGTTTGAGACTTGAAAAGATCCCTGGAATCATATACTTTGTACATCAATTTTTCCGCCCATGGTAGCTGAGTAGTCAGCGCGAAGGAATGTCACACCTAAAGGACCGGGTTCTTTTTCCGGCTGGGTCGGAGATTTTCTCCGCTCAGAGACTGGGTGTTGTGTTGTCCTTACCATCATTATTTCATCCCCGTCGACACACAAGTCGCCGAAGTGGCGTCAACTCGAGAGACTTGCACCAGACGAACGGCCTACCTGACGGGAGGCCCTATCCACACGGCATTTCCATTACATAAATTTGATTAAAATATTGTTATTTGAAAATGTGAACTCTATTAAGTACTGTTGTGTTGTTGTGGTGTTCAGTCCTGAGACTGGTTTGATGCAGCTCTCCATGCTACTCTATTCTGTGCAATCTTCTTCATCTCCCAGTACCTACTGCAACCTAAATCCTTCTGAATCTGCCTGGTGTATTCATCTCTTGGTCTCCCTCTACGATTTTTACCCTCCACGCTGCCCTCCAATGCTAAATTGGTATCCCTTGATGCCTCAGAACATGTCCTACCAACCGGTCCCTTCTTCTAGTCAAGTTGTGCCACAAACTTCTCCTCTCCCCAATCCTATTCAATACCTCCTCATTAGTTACGTGATCTACCCATCTAATCTTCAGGATTCTTCTGTAGCACCACATTTCGAAAGCTTTTATTTTCTTCCTTTCCAAACTATTTATCGTCCATGTATCACTTCCATAGATGGCTACACTCCATACAAATACTTTCAGAAATGACTTCCTGACATTTAAATCTATACTCAATGTTAACAAATTTCTCTTCTTCAGAAATGCTTTCCTTGCCATTGCCAGTCTACATTTTATATCCTCTCTACTTCGACCATCATCAGTTATTTTGCTCCCCAAATAGCAAAACTCCTTTACTACTTTAAATGTCTCATTTCCTAATCTAATACCCTCAGCATCTCCCGACTTAATTCGACTACATTCCATTATCCTCGTTTTGCTTTTGTTGATGTTCATCTTATATCCTCCCTTCAAGACGCTATCCATTCCGTTCAACTGCTCTTCCAAGTCCTTTGCTGTCTCTGATAGAATTACAATGTCATCGGCGAACCTCAAGGTTTTTATTTCTTCTCCGTGGATTTTAATACCTACTCCGAATTTTTCTCTTGTTTCCTTCACTGCTTGCTCAATATACAGATTGAATAACATCGGGGATAGGCTGCAACCCTGTCTCACTCCCCTCCCTACCACTGCTTCCCTTTCATGCCCCTCAACTCTTATAACTGCCATTTGGTTTCTGTACAAATTGTAAATAGCCCTTCTTTTCCTGTATTTTACCCCTGCCACCTTCAGAATCTGAAAGAGAGTGTTCCAGTCAACATTGTCAAAAGCTTTCTCTAAGTCTACAAATGCTAGAAGGGTAGGTTTGCCTTGTGAACTAGCAATCATGAAGACATAAGAATGGAAACATAAAACTGTTTTAGTACATTCAGACTGTTGCTGCATTCAGTGAATTTAAAAGAGTAAAGAGTTATGTACTGTTCCATTGAGTACGTGTGTGGTGGTTGTGAAATAATTACCCAAACGATGCTCTGTTAGCCATGAACGGAATTTCAATATAATGACTCGACAAGCGAAAAAGGTATTTTCTAGCCACATTCCTCGAGCATTTGTGTCTACATCCAATGTAAATGGAAAATTTGGTAATTTGTGGTAAGGTCTTATGATACCAAACTAGAGAAGCCATCGGTCCCTAAGCTTACACACTTCTTAAACTAACTTTCGCTAAGGACGACACACACACTCGCGCCCGGAATTTCAATATAATGACTCGACAAGCGAAAAAGGTTTTTTCTAGCCACATTCCTCGAGCATTTGTGTCTACATCCAATGTAAATGGAAAATTTGGTAATTTGTGGTAAGGTCTTATGATACCAAACTAGAGAAGCCATCGGTCCCTAAGCTTACACACTTCTTAAACTAACTTTCGCTAAGGACGACACACACACTCGCGCCCGAGGGAGCAGTCGAACTTCCGTTGGGGAAAGCCTCGCGGATCTAACAAGGCGCCTCAGACCGCTCAGCTACCCCACGCTGCTTTCAATGTAAATGCCTTGGCAGCTATTACCTCATTCAGCATGCCCGACGATGCAGAAAACGGCATCTCGACAGTTAAACTCCACACCGTCACTTCCAAAGGAACAACCCAGAGTAAAGCAGATGCCCGGCAAGATGCAAGACTGCCACTAGTCTGAGTTATCTGCCCGAAATAATATTTACTGTTGTAATCGAAATAGATATCATCGACATCTACTCACGAACCAAGCTCCTGTGCCAAGGATTACAGAAACTACTTCCACTTTTCCTCATACAGCCATCTTACATCCTAAAAAAGAAAGTCGAGCTGCAAACATGAACCTTGCTGTTTGGTTGGTCCTCCGTTACGTATTCATCTACATCTACATCTACATCTACATACATACTCCGCAATCCACCATACGGTGCGTGGCGGAGGGTACCTCGTACCACAACTCGCATCTTCTCTCCCTGTTCCACTCCCAAACAGAACGAGGGAAAAATGACTGCCTATATGCCTCTGTACGAGCCCTAATCTCTCTTATCTTATCTTTGTGGACTTTCCGCGAAATGTAAGTTGGCGGCAGTAAAATTGTACTGCAGTCAGCCTCAAATGCTGGTTCTCTAAATTTCCTGAGTAGCGATTCACGAAAAGGACGCCTCCTTTCCTCTAGAGGCTCTCACCCGAGTTCCTAAAGCATTTCCGTAACACTCGCGTGATGATCAAACCTACCAGTAACAAATCTAGCAGCCCGCCTCTGAATTGCTTCTATGTCCTCCCTCAATCCGACCTGATAGGGATCCCAAACGCTCGAGCAGTACTCAAGAACAGGTCGTATTAGTGTTTTATAAGCGGCCTCCTTTACAGATGAACCACATCTTCCCAAAATTCTACCAATGAACCGAAGACGACTATCCGCCTTCCCCACAACTGCCATTACATGTTTGTCCCACTTCATACCGCTCTGCAATGTTACGCCCAAATATTTAATCGACGTGACTGTGTCAAGCGCTACACTACTAATGGAGTATTCAAACATTACGGGATTCTTTTTCCTATTCATCTGCATTAATTTACATTTATCTATATTTAGAGTTAGCTGCCATTCTTTACACCAATCAAAAATCATGTCCAAGTCATCTTGTATGCTCCTACAGTCACTCAACGACGACACCTTCCCGTACTCCACAGCATCATCAGTAAACAGCCGCAAATTGCTATCCACCCTATCCAAAAGATCATTTATGAAGATAGAAAACAACAGCGGACCTACCACACTTCCCTGGGGCACTCCAGATGATACCCTCACCTCCGATGAACACTCACCATCGTGGACAACGTACTGGGTTCTATTACTTAAGAAGTCTTCGAGCCACTCACATATTTAGGAACCAATCCCATATGCTCGTACCTTAGTTAGGAGTCTGCAGTGGGGCACCGAGTCAAACGCTTTCCGGAAGTCAAGGAATATGGCATCCGTCTGATACCCTTCATCCATGGTTCGCAAGATATCATGTGAAAAAAGGGCGAGTGGCGTTTCGCAGGAGCGATGCTTTCTAAAGCCGTGCTGATGCATGGACAGCAACTTCTCTGTCTCAATCAAATTCATTATATTCGCACTGCGAATATGTTCGAGAATCCTGCAACAAACCGATGTTAAGGATAATGGTCTGTAATTTTGAGGATCCGTCCTTCTACCCTTCTTATATACAGGCGTCACCTGCGCTTTTTTCCAGTCGCTCGGGACTTCATCTTTCAATGTGACACATTTTTCCCAAAGACGGACATCTTGTTGGTGACCTTCGTTGTGAAGATCTGCAATTCGGCTGACCGCGTTGGCATTCTGGAAACACCTGCCTCGCAATGGTTCCTTGTGACATTTAAAACTTTCCTGGCGTATAGACTATTTCAGAAGATTTGGGGCGAACTGCAGGAGGTCAGTAGCTTACAGCTACGATTTTGCGGTGCAGAGCGTTTTGGCCATCCTCAGGTACATACTAGCAACAGCACGACGATCTCCCCTATTTAAGACCCCACCGGCGCATGCATGACACACCCAGTTCTCAGTGTGGAAGTGTTGCTTGAGCGTACTTGATTCTGTTCCGAGGCTGCGTACTGCTGAGAGAGTCAGCCGTGGTGGAAACTCGTCTCAGCGATGTCAGATACATCGTAGAGTGACACCGGCTACGTACAGCACGAAGACCTTCTATAACAGGATTCCATCGAGAAATCGAATAGAAACTGCCATTGTGATAGAAAAGAGCCTCAGGCAGTGGTATTTATAATGATTCATTAATAACGGGGTTCCTGAAGTTTGAACTATGGGCCACAGCTTTGTTGCAATATACACTCCTGGAAATGGAAAAAAGAACACATTCACACCGGTGTGTCAGACCCACCATACTTGCTCCGGACACTGCGAGAGGGCTGTACAAGCAATGATCACACGCACGGTACAGCGGACACACCAGGAACCGCGGTGTTGGCCGTCGAATGGCGCTAGCTGCGCAGCATTTGTGCACCGCCGCCGTCAGTGTCAGCCAGTTTGCCGTGGCATACGGAGCTCCATCGCAGTCTTTAACACTGGTAGCATGCCGCGACAGCGTGGACGTGAAGCGTATGTGCAGTTGACGGACTTTGAGCGAGGGCGTATAGTGGACATGCGGGAGGCCGGGTGGACGTACCGCCGAATTGCTCAACACGTGGGGCTTGAGGTCTCCACAATACATCGATGTTGTCGCCAGTGGTCGGCGGAAGGTGCACGTGCCCGTCGACCTGGGACCGGACCGCAGCGACGCACGGATGCACGCCAAGACCGTAGGATCCGACGCAGTGCCGTAGGGGACCGCACCGCCACTTCCCAGCAAATTAGGGACACTGTTGCTCCTGGGGTATCGGCGAGGACCATTCGCAACCGTCTCCATGAAGCTGGGCTACGGTCCCGCACACCGTTAGGCCGTCTTCCGCTCACGCCCCAACATCGTGCAGCCCGCCTCCAGTGGTGTCGCGACAGGCGTGAATGGAGGGACGAAAGGAGACGTGTCGTCTTCAGCGATGAGAGTCGTTCTGCCTTGGTGCCAATGATGGTCGTATGCGTGTTTGGCGCCGTGCAGGTGAGCGCCACAATCAGGACTGCATACGACCGAGGCACACAGGGCCAACACCCGGCATCATGGTGTGGGGAACGATCTCCTACACTGGCCGTACACCACTGGTGATCGTCGAGGGGACACTGAATAGTGCACGGTACATCCAAACCGTCATCGAACCCATCGTTCTACCATTTCTAGACCGGCAAGGGAACTTGCTGTTCCAACAGGACAATGCATGTCCGCATGTATCCCGTGCCATCCAACGTGCTCTAGAAGGTGTAAGTCAACTACCCTGGCCAGCAAGATCTCCGGATCTGTCCCCCATTGAGCATGTTTGGGACTGGATGAAGCGTCGTCTCACGCGGTCTGCACGTCCAGCACGAACGCTGGTCCAACTGAGGCGCCAGGTGGAAATGGCATGGCAAGCCGTTCCACAGGACTACATCCAGCATCTCTACGATCGTCTCCATGGGAGAATAGCAGCCTGCATTGCTGCGAAAGGTGGATATACACTGTACTAGTGCCGACATTGTGCATGCTCTGTTGCCTGTGTCTATGTGCCTGTGGTTCTGTCAGTGTGATCATGTGATGTGTCTGACCCCAGGAATGTGTCAATAAAGTTTCCCCTTCCTGGGACAATGAATTCACGGTGTTTTTATTTCAATTTCCAGGAGTGTACATTCATGTTCACACACACACACACACACACACAAAAGAGAGCACCTTGAACGCCTAGAGATAGGACGTCCAAATTCACTGGAAATGTACATTACTGGCCATTAAAATTGCTACACCACGAAGATGACGTGCTACAGATGCTACATTTAAGGGACAGGAAGACGATGCTGTGATATGCAAATGATTAGCTTTTCAGAGCATTCACACAAGGTTGGCACCGGTGGCGACACCTACAACGTGCTGACACGAGGAAAGTTTCCAACCGATTTCTCATACACAAACAGCAGTTGACCAGAGTTGCCTGGTGAAACGTTGATGTGATGCCTCGTGTAGGGAGGAGAAATGCGTACCATCACGTTTCCGACTCCGATAAAGGTCGGATTGAAGACTATCGCGATTGCGGTTTATCGTATCGCGACATTGCTGCTCGCGTTGGTCGAGATCCAATGACTGTTAGCAAAATATGGAATCGGTAGGTTCAGGAGGGTAATACGGAACGCCGTGCTGGATCCCAACGGACTCGTACCACTAGCAGTCGAGATGACAGGCATCTTATCCGCATGGCTGTAACGGATCGTGCAGCCACGTCTCGATCCCTGAGTCGACAGATGGGGACGTTTGCAAGACAACAACCATCTGCACGAACAGTTCGACGACTTTTGCAGCAGCATGGACTATCAGCTGGGACACCATGGCTGCGGTTACCCTTGACGCTGCATCACAGACAGGAGCGTCTGCGATGGTGTGTACTCAACGACGAACCTGGGTGCACGAATGGCAAAACGTCATTTTTTCGGATGAATCCAGGTTCGGTTTACAGCATCATGATGGTCGCATCCGTGTTTGGCAACATCGCGGTGAAAGCACATTGGAAGCGTGTATTCGTCATCGCCATACTGGCGTATCACCCGGCGTGATGGTATGGGATGCCATTGGTTACACGTCTCAGTCACCTCTTGTTCGCATTGACGGCACCTAGAACAGTGGACGTTACATTTCATATGTGTTACGACACGTGGCTCTACCCTTCATTCGATCCCTGGTAAACCCTACATTTCAGCAGGATAATACACGACCGCATGTTGCAGGTCCTGTATGGGTCTTTCTGGATACAGAAAATGTTCGACTGCTGCCCTAGCCAGCACATTCTCCAGATCTCTCACCAACTGAAAACGTCTGGTCAATGGTGGCCGAGGAACTGGCTCGTCACAATACGCCAGTCACCACTCTTGGTGAACTGTGGTATCGTGTTGAAACTGCATCGGCAGCTGTACCTGTACACGCCATCCAAGCGCTGTTTCACTCAATGCCTGGGCGTATCAGGGTCATTATTACGGCCAGAGGTGGTTGTTCTGGGCACTGATTCTCAGTATCTATGCACCCAAATTGCGTGAAAATGTAATCACATGTGAGTTCTAGTATAATATATTTGTCCAGTGAATACCCTGTTTTCCATCTGCATTTCTTCTTGGTGTAGCAATTTTAATGGCCAGTAGTGTACAATAGTACATACTACAGACATGATTAGCATTTCAGAGACCTCGGTTCAGCAAGCGTCTTGTTGCCTAAATAGGCAAAAGGACCGCCATGGGCCCTAGTAACTTGTTCCATACGTGATGGCATCGACGCGTAAGACGCGAATGGCATCCTGTAGTATAGCCGTCCACATTGCATTCACCTGGTTGCAAGGTTTGTCTGTGGTGGTTGGCATTGGGCCACAGTGCCGCTCCCATCGTTTCACAAAATCCCACACATTTTCGATTGGCGTCAAGTTGGGCCTGGCGGGCCAGGGCAAAAGGCTGACTTCCTGTAACACCAAGAAGGCACGAGTTGGTGCAGCAGCATTTGATCATGCATTGCCTTGCTGAAAAATGGCTTCTGGGGTGTTGTGCAGTAAGACTATGGCTACGGGTAGCAGGAAGCCATTCACGTAGGTCTCACTGATCACAGTGTCCTGGATGCGCACCGGCTCTGATTTGCTGTTACACCCAGCAGCACCCCACACCATAAGGCCTTAAGCTGGCGCTGTATATCTTGTGCAAATGCAGTCACTGTGATGCCGCCTCCCCTGCCTGAGGCAAACCAAAATGCGACCATCTTTCTCAAACAAACAGAACCTGGATTCGTTCGAAAACAGTCTCTATTGCCATTCCTATCCCCAATGACGTCGTTCCATACGCCCTTGCCGTCTAGCATATTTCTGCACATTCGTCCAAAGGTAGGAGCGGAAGCGAACGATGAACACGTAACCCAAGCCATGATAAACGACGATGGACTGTCACACCTGATAGTGTACGATGTGTCACACTGTTCCACTGTTGCGCCAGAGCCGAGGAGGACGTAGACCCTTCCTGCAGTGCCATTCCGACAAGGTGTTGATCTTTTCGGCGGGTGGTCTGGGTGGTGCGACCTGTCCCATCTCGCCCTGTTCTACGACCTTCCTGAATCATTCTGAACACACTCGTTGCCATGCCGAAACACTTCGTCGCACACGAGTAGCGCTTTTCCCGGACAGATGTGTCACATTCTTTCATTACAACAATGCGCCCTCTTTAAAACTCACAGATCTGACGATATGGTTCGTGCATATGTCTGCGAGGCATCCTGTACGACTGTTGATGTAACACAGATCCATTACCTTCGGTTTAAGAGCGACATCGAGTGCTGCAGGCACATTTCACCGGTAGCTGGTGTTGCGGTGCGATATCGAGGTTGACCTTGAAACCGGGGGCCGACATGGACCAAATTCTAATCATTCTACAGAACATACTAATGTATATGTCCTGTAAATATGAAAGTCCTATCTCTAGTCATTCAAAATATTCTTTTTTTCTGAACAAGAGTGTATCGCATGGACTATCTAGTAGATACACAATGATCTGCAATGGCAGATTTGTTGCTGATAGTGTTCCCGAACTATGCACTCCGTTTGCCGTATGTTTGACTTTCCTTACTCACAACTTTTTTTATTTTTTTTTCCTTTTCTGTAAATACTTACCCCCAAGCCATGCACAGCACAACACTAACACCTCTTCCTCTTTCTGAGCTCAATAACTCATTCATTATAGAGGGCAGCTGATTCAGTTTTTCAGGATAGAAAATGGGAAGTTTTGCTACGTAAAATGGCCCAAAGATCATGTGTGTGTGTGTGTGTGTGTGTGTGTGAGTGTGAGTGTGTGTGTGTGCGCACGTGTGTGTGTGTGTGTGTGTGTGTGTGTGTGTGTGTGTAGTGCGTGAAGTGTTACGAAACAATGTGTGTACAGTGTGAGCAGTGACCGATAGTGAGATATGAGTGAGCAGTGTGGCATTACATTATTTAATAAGTTATTTGTAAAAAAAAAAGTATTGTATACCAGGAGAAAATCTAGAGATTTTCTTTAGCTAGAAGTCTGTAAATGTACGTGTACACGATCAGCTTATTCTAAATTGGTCTAAACTTGAAAATACTTTGACGTGTCCTATACCCTTGTAAAAGGAGTTCTACGGATGAATAAACCTACTACTACTACTACTGCTGCTGCTGCAATAAGGAATCTTATAAAGACAAGTATTCCTGCAACATCTAAACTACATAAGTAAAAAATCAGATTTACTATGGACACGGAGAAAGAATATTACTTGTCAGTTTTAGAAGTCTCAGTGCGACGTAAGACGATGACACATTGCACATACGGGTTTTCGAAATGCTACTCATTGAGGCTGTAAACCCGCGTGGTGAATGTAACATGTTGGAAGTGTATGTGTGGTTACCTAATGTTGTCTCTGCAATGAAATTCTTTCTTAAAAATTATTAAAAGGACTCTGCCATTGACAGCCTACACCTAATAATTTCCATAAATTTAGGTATCGTGCTGTGGTTTTACTTCATTCAAACTTGTCTGACCACACAGAAAGCGAACAATTAGTTTAACACACGTAGGTCATGTTTGCAAAATATTGACACGAATTATAAGAGAAAAAGTACCACCACAACTGTATGCTGAAAGTCTCATTATCCTATCACACGACTAGTTTCGGCGGCACATAACTGCCATCCTCAGGTCCCACCACTAGCAAAGGAGTATTTGATTAGCTTAGTGAATTCGCTATTGGATCCTTGTTGCACGGTGTCGAGTATAGACTCCTGATGAAAGCTAGCCCAGGTGTGCTAGTAACAAGAATCCCATAGTAAATACTCCCAAAAAAAACTATTCTTTTGGCAATGGTGGAGCCTGAGGATGGTGGTAATGTTCCCTCGAAATTAGTCGTGTGACAGAATGCAGGCATTTTCAAGGTACATCTGTAGTGGTACTTTTTCTCATATACATCGTCAGTTGTAGTCCTTTGTCCATGCAATACGACGTAAATCCAGAAAATGACACGAATTATGTACAGCAGCATAGAAATGCCAATGAAAACCAATTTCGGAGAATATAAGTTTGGTTCAGGAGGTATGAGGGTAGTAACTTAAATACTGGAACTTGAATAGTCACAAGGAATTAACTCGCATTACTGTTCGATTTTGGAGCATCACCTGCGACCAGCTTTGCGAAAGAAGCGGCGACACTTTCAGCGCAACCCACCCATCATTTTGCACGACAATGCGCGGGCGCATACAGCGCAAGCTGTGGCTGCCCTGTTCGGTCGATGGGACTGGGAAGTACTGTACCATCCACCATACTTTCCGGACTTAAGTTCTTGTGACTTTGACTTGATTCCGAACATGAAGGAACCACTTCGTGGTATTCACTTCAGAACTGTTCCAGAGATTCGACAGGCAATAGACAGCTCCATTCGCACCATCAACAGAACAGGCTCTGCTAACGGTATACTACGCCTTCCACATCGCTGGCAACGGGTTCTGCACAACGCTGGTGACTACTCTGAAGGACAGTAATAGATGCAAAAATGTAACTCTTTTGTATCGGTTGTGAATAAATAGTTGCCACTACTTATGTTCCATCGTACGTATGACGCCATACTCACATTACGACTTAATTTAGAAGAAAACTGAAATAAATGCAAGCCAGACCTATGTTTGTAAAATTTGTAGATTTAGAGAAAGCTGTTGACATTGTTGACTAAACTGCTTTCTGTCAAATTTTGGAATTCTGAAAGTGGTAGTGCTAAAATACATGGAGAGAATAGTAATTTATAATTTGAAAATAAATAAATAAATAAATAAAATAAAAAAATTAAAAGAAAGCAAAACAATTGTTATAAGAGTCGAAGTGCTTGAAACGGAAGCAGTAATAGGGAAGGGAGGTGAGAAAGGGTTCTAGCCTATCCCCAATGTCATTCAATATGTATATAGAGCAAAGAGTAAGATAAATCATTCAGAAATTTAGAAAGAGGGTTCAATTCAACGAGAAGAAATAAAAACTATGTGGTTTCCTGGTAACAAGACGTGAAAGGACTCGGGAGATCATATGAATTGAATGCATATTTTGTTTCTTTGAGTCATCAGTGTGACTAGTTTGATACGGCACGCCACGAATTTCTCCCTATGCCAACGTTTTCATCTCAGAAAAGGAACTGCAACCTAGGTCCTCAATTATTTGCTGGATGTATTCCAATCTCTATCTTCCCTACAGCTTTTGCTCTCTATAACTCCCTCTAACATCATGGAACTTATTCCCTGATGTCTTAAAAGATAACCTATCATCCTGCCTCTTCCTTGTCAGTGTTTCTCATATACCTTTCCTCGTCGATTCTGTGGAGAACCTCCACATGTATTTCCTTATCAGTCCACCTGACCAGCTTCTCTCCAACTGAAATTCGATATAACACATATTTCACATAGTTGTATCATGACGTAAATTATTTCTTGAAACTCAGCTATATTGGGAACGATCTCCCCGTCACCCACCCTTCCCATGAAAGAAATTTTATACTTTGTTTACGTCCTCCGTCTCTTCAACACAATGGAGTTAGAGCACCAATAACTGATGGACGGTTTGGGCGTGTGTCCACGCACTCTTTCTGCAATCAGGACTCTGGTATATCGTTGTAAATAGTTAATTCCTTACCAATCATCGACTTCATTACATAGGACTGGCTACTTCTCCACTTTGTTATGACTGCCAGCTCGACGACACCGAAGAGCATCGTCTTAAGTGCCCTCTGAGACGGGCGTTTGGCTCCTCATCCAATGTATTGTGGGCTGTTACCTCCACGTCCTACCTACAACGGTTACCTTGGAGTTCCTGCTGTTGTGCCAGAACTTAAACTACCTTCTTGTGAAACACCACACACCTATGTTATTTAGAGGTCAGGCTTTAGAATGCCTCTTCCACAGTACCCTCGCCCTCTCACCCCATTACCGACGAACCTTCTCAGGATATCTGCATATCATCTTTCTCGCCTTCCTCCACTGCTAACAGTTGAGATATACCCTGTCTCCCCATTTTATGACTTATCCATGACCACCTTACATGGTACGGTACCCCGAAATGTATAACATAAAGAACGGAGATAATACACGGGAAAAAATCCGTCTTTACTATCCCTCATTCCTATCCCCCTTACGGATTGACGCCCGAACAATTGGCGCTTTTAGTTAAACACATCAAAAAAAGTTTTGCATCACCCCGGTTCCCAGAACTCCTGAAGATAAATGTTGACTGTGGATATTGTATCACAGACACAGTCCCTTTTACTGTTCAGAGATGTCACTAAACACGCCCAAAGATGTAAACAACCATGCATGAACAGCGCCTATTAGACGGTGGAGTCCAACAGCCGTTCAGTTCCAGTCATTCCACCAGGAAGAAGGTACACGGCTCGTGTTGTCTGTAGCTCAATTATGCCTAGACGACCAATACCACGGTTCGATCGCGTCCTCATTGTTACTTTGTGCCAGGAAGGGCTCTCAACAAGGGAAGTCTCCAGGTGTCTCGGAGTGAACCAAAGCGATGTTGTTCGGGTATGGAGGAGATACAAAGAGACAGGAACTGTCGATGACATGCCTCGCTCAGGCCGCCCAAGGGCTACTACTGCATTGGATGACCGCTACCTACGGATTATGGCTCGGAGGAACCCTGACAGCAATTCCACCATGTTGAATAATACTTTTCGTACAATCACAGGGCGTCGTGTTACGACTCAAACTGTGCGTAATAGAGTGCTTGATGCGCAACTTCACTCCAGCCGTCCATGGCAAGGTCCACCTTTGCAACCAAGACACCATGCAGTGCGGTACATATGGGCCCAACAACATGCCGAATGGACCGCTCAGGATTGGCATCACGTTCTCTTCACCGATGAGTGTCGCATATGCCTTCAATCAGACAATCGTCGGAGACGTGTTTGGAGGCAACTCGGTCAGGCTGAACGCCTTAGACACACTGCCCATCGAGTGCAGCAAGGTGGAGGTTCCCTGCTGTTTTGGGTTGGCATTATGTGGGGCCGACGAACGCCACTGATGGTCGTGGAAGGCCCCGTAACGGCTGTACGATACGTGAATGCCGTCCTCCGACCGATAGTGCAACCACAACGGGAGCGTATTGGCCAGGCATTCGTCTTTATGGACGACAATTCGCGCCCCCATCGTGCACATCTTGCGAATGACTTCATACAGGATAACGACATCGCTCGACTAGAGTGGAAGGAATGTTCTTCAGACATGAACCCATCGAACATACCTGGGATAGATAGAAAAGGGCTGTTTATGGACTACGTGGCCACCAACCAATCTGATGTATCTACGCCGAATCGCAGTTGAGGTGTGGGACAATGTGGACCAACAGTGCCTTGATGAACTTGTGGATAGTATGCAACGACGAATACGGGCATTCATCAATGCAAGAGAGCGTGCTACTTGGTGTTAGACATACCGGTGCGTGCAGCAATCTGGACGACCATCTCGGAAGGTCTCGCTGTATGGTGCTACAACATACAATGTGTGATTTTCATGAGCATAAAAAGGGCAAAAATTATGTTTATGTGTTGATCTCTATTCCAATTTTCTCTACAGATTGCGGAACTCTCGGGACTGAGGTGATGCAAACCTCTTTTTGATGTGCGAATTTTATTTTCCTTAAGTGGAGGGATGGAGCGTTTAAGTGTAGTGAAGATAGTAATGCCTGGAGAGAGATCAATTTTTTTTTTTTGGTAGGGTAATGAGTGGTGGCACCCCAGAGGATTAGTCCTGCTTCTTTTTCTTTTCTTTTGCTAGAACCATTAATGCGCCATTTAAAAAAATAGAAAAACAGAGAATAAAAAGAAAAAAGAACGGAAATACCCGTAGCCAACTATGTGAACATGCCGCTTCCTTGAGTCACAGAGGCCAATTTGCCAGGAATAAGATCCTCCTCGTGGATTGATGATGAGGGCTGATGGGTTAGTCAACTAAAATAAAGGGAGCGTAGTGCCTTTGATCAGAAATCAAACCGTACTTAGCCCCGAGTTCGAAACTTGCCACAACTTAAATTTTGAATAAAAATCACCAACATTGGCGGCTGATGACTTCTGACATAAGAAGTCACCACCGTTCTGCTTCAGCCTTGTCAAACAGTGGCACAAGAGAGGACAGACCTTGAGAACATTCTCTTTCCCTTCAGGTGGGAAACTGCCCCTGAAAGGTGGAAGAATCAGCAATGATCAATGACATGAGGATGCAGAAGGCAATGGAAACCGTTGCATTAAAGACACATGATGTGCATCTACAGTATATGTGACCTGCAATTGAAAATCTTTAGGAGGAGACTGCCAAGAGGGAGGTGACGATGAGATGAATAACCAACGAAAAAGTAACTATCTACGAGATGGGGCATGAATGTCAGAAGTCTGAACGTGGTAGCGAGGCTGGAAAATCTGAAAAGAAAAATGCGAAGCTCAATCTAGATATATTGGAGGACAATGAAGTGAAATGGAAGGAAGACAAGGAGTTTTGGCCAGACAAGTATAGGCTAATATCAGCAGCAACAGAAAATCATATAACGGAAGTAGGATTCGTTATGAACAGGAATGGAGGACAGAGACTGAGTTACTGTGAACAGTTCACTGGTAAGGCTGTTCTCACCAGAATCGACACCTAACCGATGCCGACAACAATAGCTTAGGTAAATAACGGGACAGACAGTGTGTTGAATTGTTGTAGTAAGATGTATGTGAGCGAAGTGTAATTAAAGGAAGTCGAATTAAATCAAGTGATGCTGAGGCAATTAGAATAAAGAAAGAGGAACTAAACTGATCGATGAGTTTGCTATTTGTGCAGCAAGGTAACTGCTTATGGTGAAAGCAGATGTAATACAAAATGCACACTGGCAGTAACAAGAAACACGTTCCTGAAAAAGAGAAATTAGTTCTAAGATAAATTTAAGTGTTACGAAATCTTTTCTAAATTTATTTGTTTGAGTGTAGCTATGTACCAAAGTAAGAAATAGATGGTAAGGGGTTCAGACGAGAAGAGAAGCTTTTAGAATGTAATGCTACTGAAGAATTTTGAGAATTAGATAGGTAAGTATAACAAAATATCACGAGGTACTGTACCAAATGGGGTAAAAATTAGTTTATGACACAGTATGTATGACTAAAAGAAGGTTGATAGAAGACAATCTTGAGGCATCAAGGAACCGCCTATTTCGCAACGGAAGGAAGTGTGAGGGTGAAAATTGTGTAGGCTTGAATACAGTGAGCAGGTTCAGATGTAGGTTGCAGTAGTTAGGCAGAGATGAATAGTCTTGCACGGAATAGTCATCAAACAAATCTTTGAACTGAAACCCACAACAACAAAATTTCAAGTGTTAGAAAGACTTTTCTGAAGGTACTTGTCTGGATCATTACAACGTTTTGTAACTGAATATAAATATCCCAATAGTTAGCCAAGTCAGTTCACTAACACTGCATGAAAACCGAAATAAATATTCGTTACTGCCAGTGACTGTATTCCTAATTATTTTGGTATCACCTTTCCTCTCGGTATTATGAGGGACTCTTATTATTTTAGCAGCGTTTGGGCTTTTAGCTGCCTCTCCAAAGGGAAGTTCACTTAAGGGGCCGTAAAGTTGTTTTGTGCTGAAAGCCATTCTCCAGGCGTGTGGAGAGCAGCGTGGAGGGCAGTCTGCCGTCCCAGCCTAGCAGGAGCGTCGAGGAGGCCGGGCAACTCGCCATAAAACTGCAATTTGCGAGAAACGCAAGGAATCCTTTTTAACAGAGAGTCTGAAAGGCACGGGAAAACATGAGGCTGTGGAGCATAAGAGAAGCCGTGTGTACTCCCTGACCAAAGCGCCTTCAAGGTGACATTGAGAGAAGGCAGTGAGCTGTTCCTTGGCACAATACACCATCGCCTGATGCTCTGGAAAATATGGTATCGTAGCACATTCCCTGAGAATGGTGAAGCAGAAATCCTGGGTTCATCGCCGACGCAACGCGACCTTCCTTCTGTAACCAGGGAGGGTAGGCTTCCACATATGACCCATTATGACAGGGGCAGAATAACATGCATGACAGCATCAGCGAGAAGTTGTCCCCGTGGTCTTAATGAGCTGTGGGCAGTGCGGTGTAACGCTCTGAAGGCAGTTTTTGACGGCACAGACGTATGTGTCACAGTCAGAGAACGCAGAAACCAAGACTTTAGCAGCCTGGACCCCACTGACAATATCGCAGGAGATATAAACATGATCGGGGCGACTGGAAGAAAAGCTAATGGAATGAGTAAACTCCAGACTATCATCATGAACAAGATCCCAGTAGTCCACAACGTTGAGATGGTGGACAATTGCCTCTAGCGCTGCGCCTGGAGAGTGATGCGGCAGTTGGTCTTTGGGCGCTTGGATGGAGATCAAGTGGTCACCCACGATCAAAGCATCCTACCGACCCAGGAAGAGAGCCGTGTCTGCCTCGGAGAAGGAAGTGAAATGTTTATGGTGGCGACCAAAGCCAGATGACCCACAGTCGTTGATGATCTTGACGCCACAAAATGTGACAGCCATATCTCTGGTATCGAGGAGATAGGTAACTGTATCAGTGGGGATACCATCACGTCAGAGTATCGCCACCCCATTATCAGCAGGGGAAGCATGGGAGACATGTGCTGTAAAGCCAAGGGGATCACAAAAGGTTGTAATATGCAGCTCCTGAAGCAAGGCAACGTCAACATCCGCAACATACAGCACTTCACAAAGTAATACCAATTTATGACATCCACGATGGATGTTGAAGTGGCAATGCGA
The DNA here is from genome assembly GCF_023864275.1 of Schistocerca cancellata. Lineage (NCBI taxonomy): Eukaryota > Metazoa > Arthropoda > Insecta > Orthoptera > Acrididae > Schistocerca > Schistocerca cancellata. The sequence continues at coordinate 93,509,896 of NC_064628.1, read as the reverse complement.
AAAGTTTGAAAATCTGCCATGACCAGGAGGGCGGTTGATGCATGGGGAGCTCCCCGTGGAAGGGCACATCACTGTGTCAGGGAGTGAGCCGACCCCACTAAGGAGATTCCATTGCTCTGTGCACCTCAACATCGACGACATCCACCCAGGAGGCAGACATCTCGTCAGGTAGGTTCAGTGGAACACTATCAGAGGTGCGCCCACAAATGACATCGGACACAGAAAGGGAGAGAACCACCACAGACGCAAGCGATGTGTCCGATCGGCTTGTGAACCAGTCAACGTTGGAGACCTTCAGAATGGACATGGCCTCCCTGGCCACAACCTTAACAAATGCTTGGCTGGCCATCACACGTGACGAAAGCCCTGCAGGTAGCAATACCCGTGTAAGAAAGCACATGTTTCTTCAGTTTAATTTTTATCTGACAGACACCACTGACGACACAACACGTTTTGAATGTCTTCCACATTCCAGCAGTGTGACTGACGACGTTTCCGTAAGGTTTAAAGACGGTCATCACCACGTCCGGCGCCATGTCAAACGGGAGTTGAGAGTCTTCTACGTTCGTAGGCCACAACCAGTGTGATCAACCACGACAGCAACTACATGGCCGTCAGACTATTGAAAGTTGAGATGGGCATCATAGCGCCATACAACGTCGACGCACAGCTGATCATTCCCAAACTTTTAAGTACACAGTGGCACTAATGACTGAAAGATGAATTCGAGAACATCTTGCGGTGGGAGACGCATTTAGTCCCATATAAACCATTCTGCTTCATATACTTTTGGCAGTTCATGACCCAAAGGAAAGGCGAATTTATACCTGGCTTGGGGAAAGGAAAACGCCAGGATGGTCCATGAATTCGGACACGAAGTAAGCTTCTACACGAAAGTTAAATGGGAGCTCGCTCGCAAGCAGAGGAATAGGTGGAGCGCAAACAGGGCCTGCTCACCACACCACTCCAGAAGGTACAATGCCTACTTGCGACCCTCGCACAAAGCTCCACGACCGCCAGTACCTCGTCTCCTACCTTCCAAACTTAATAGAAGTTCTCCTGCGAAACTTGCGCGACGAGAATTCCTGGAAAAAAGGATATTGTGAAGATATGGCTTACCCACAGCCTGGAGGACGTTTCCATACTAAAAATTTCACTCTGCAGTGGACTGTGAGTCGATCTGAAACTTTCTGATGGATTACAACTCTGTGCCGGACCGAGACTCGAATACAGCACCTTTGTCTTTCACAGGCCAGTGCCTTACCTACTGAGAGAGTTTCGCAAGAAAACTTCTGTTAAGTTTGGAAAATACGACGGTAAGCCAATTATTACCCGCAAAGTAGTTATAAAATTTTATTGTAATCAAATAGAAAACTTACAAGAACATCATTTTTCGACATAGTCTCCTTGCGTTTCAACGCACTTGGTCCATCGTTGTACAATCTTCCTGATGTCCTCATAAAAGAAGGTTCTCGGTTGAGCCGCGAGCCAGGAATGCGCCACTTCTTTCACTGCTTCTTCCGAAGCAAATCGACGGCCTTTAATGCCTGTTTGAGTGGACCAAACAAGTGACAGTCAGAAGGGGCAAGATCGGGACTACATGGAGGACGATCCAGTACTTCAAAGTTGAGTTTTTGGAGCGTATCAGCAGTTTGGGCAGTAATATGCCGACGATAACTGTCGTGCAACAACACAAGACCATTTGACAGCAATCCTCGGCGTTTACCTCGAAATGCAGGCTTCAGCCTGGGAGTAAGCATCTCACAGTAACGCACACTATTTATTGTTGTTCCCCTTTGCCCATAATGTTCCAGTACTGAACCTTATGCATCCCAAAAAACCGTAACCATCAGTTTTCCTGCGGACGGTTGGGTCTTGAACTTTTTCTTTCACGGCGAATTTGAATGTTTCCATTACATAGTCTGTCGTTTAGGCTGCGGCTCGTAATGCTGGAGCCATGTTTCGTCACCAGTAATGAACCTGTCCAAGAAGTTGTCCCCTTCGTTATCATAGAGATAATTTTTTTTTTTTGCAGATGTCCAAGCACGTGTGTTTATGCTACTGTGTGAGTCGTTTTAGGACCGATCTAGCACAAACTTCATGAAACCCAAGTCTGTTGTATGAAGAACCATATAGTTAAAACTAACCGGCCATTGACCTCCTTCTTCTGTGCTGGATGCACACACATTGCCCGAACTCTTATGGGACTCGGTAAGATTGTCTGCCGCGAGTAATGAGTGTAATGGGCAGGGGCACTACGATTGTAGTGTGTGGATATTAAGTTGGGAATGTGTGTCTCGCGAGAAGCGTGCAAGGGATAAATCTCTGCAGTCGCACTATCCTCTGTGGTCTCGGTGGCTCAAAAAAAAAATAAATAAATAAATAAATAAATAAAGGCTCTGAGCACTATGGGACTTCTGAGGTCATCAGTCCCCTAGAACGTAGAACTACTTAAACCTAACCTAACCTAAGGACATCACACATATCCATGCTCGAGGCAGGATTCGAAACTGCGACCGTAGCTGTCGCGCGGTTCCGGACTGAAGCGCCTAGAACCGCTCGGCCCCACGTTGATGTATATCAACGCCTGTCGACAGCTTAGGGTCTTGATTCAATTATCATTTCATTGCGGATAATTTCGTAGACAGAACCGTGAATAATTTGCAGACGATGTGCCACTTCGTCAATAGTTAATCGTCTGTCCAAGAGAATCATTTCACGTGAACGCTCAATGGCTTCTTCATTTGTGGCGGTAAACGATCGTCCGGCTCCTTCATCGTGCGTAACACTTGTGAGACCATTTCAAAATTTTTCAATCAATTATTAGACACTCCGTTGTGGCCAAACACTGTTCCCATACTGTATCGAAAGTCTTCGATGAATTTTTGCCCCTGATACGTCTTCCGACCACAAAAAACGGATCGCTGAACGTTGCTTTTCTTTGGTGCAAATAGACAGCGGAGCAGCCATGATTAACAGCACGACAGCGATAACGAAACTAACCTAAAAGCTTGAAAATTGGAAAGATATAACAACAAATAAACAAAGCACGCGTCATCAACGTAAAACGACAGTACTACCAAAATAAACAAAAATATAACTAAACTGCGGATAATTGACTTACCCTCGTAGGTGACGAGGTACTGGCGGAAGCAGAGCTATGACGATGAGTCGGAGTCGTGCTTGGGTAACTCAGTTGCTAGAGCACTTACCTGTAAAAGGCAAAGGTGCTGAGTTAGAGCCTTGGTCCAGCACATAGTTTTCACCTACAAGGAAGTTTCAAATGAATTGTTAATGGAGTAATGAGGGAAATTAGATTGTAGTAGTTACGTTCAGATGAAGGATAGACTACCATGGAAAGGTGTATCAAACAGATTAGAGACTAATGCTTACAACAACTACACCACATGAGACTTACACCTTGTGGATCTAGATATAACTAATAACGTTCGACAGATAGTAACGTTTTAACTTGTGGTATTGGATCTTGGTGCTCCTGCAGAGGTGTGTGCTGACAATAGCCTGGCGTGCACTATATGCAGCTTGTTGTTGTTGTTGTTGTGATCTTCAGTCTTGAGACTGGTTTGATGCAGCTCTCCATGCTACCCTATCCTGTGCAAGCTTCGTCGTCACCCAGTACCTACTGCAACCTACATCCTTCTGAAGCTGCTTAGTGTATTCATCTCTTGGTCTCCCTCTACGATTTTTACCCTCCACGGTGCCCTCTAGTACTAAATTGGTGATCCCTTGATGCCTCAGAACGTGTCCAACCAACCGATCCCTTCTTGTAGTCAAGTTGTGCCACAAACTCCTTTTCTCCCCAATTCTATTCAATACCTCCTCATTAGTTATGTGATCTACCCCTCTAATCTTCACCATTCTTCTGTAGCACCACATTCCGAAAGCTTCTATTCTCTTCTTGTCCAAAGTATTTATCGTCCACGTTTCACTTCCATACATGGCTACACTCCATACAAATACTTTTTTTTTTCCAGACACTTAAATCAATACTCGATGTTAACAAATTTCTCTTCTTCAGAAACACTTTCCTTGCCATTGCCAGTCTACATTTTATATCCTCTCTACTTCGACCATCATCAGTTATTCTGCTCCCCAAATAGCTAAACTCATCTTCTACTTTAAGTGTCTTATTTCCTAATCTAATTCCCTCAGCATCACCCGACTTCATTCGACTGCATTCCATTATTACAGAGTCTAAATCAGGAATGTTTAAGGCCGCTTGCTTGGTACGGCGAGTCCGGAGTGTTGCGGACGGGTCAGCTTGTTTAGCGGCGCAGCCTTGCTTGTAGGGAGACCTTGGAGGTACGGCAGGGAGCGGTGTGGGTCGCCGCGGAGCTCGCAGGCCGGCGGGCGCCGCAGATAGGGCGGTAATTAGGAGCGGGTCTGCGCTGTGTTGCGCAGGCAGATGCGCCAGATAGCGCCGCCATTAACCCTGCTGTTGTACACGAGGCGCCACGGAGCCGCCGGCGGCGCAACGAAGCAGCAGGTACCTGTTGTAAGCCTCCGTACGTCGAGAGTCCAAAGGTAGGGAGAGGAGCTATTCTTCTATACACGTTTGAAAATTATGGGATTCGGGAAAAGCCTAATAACAGGTCACTTCTCATATGGCTGGTTGCCTCCCAGTGTCAACAAACAAGGAAGAGATTTGAATGTCATCTGCGTCATGTTGTAATGGAACCTATTAAAGGCTTTATTATAACGAAGTATGCGATACCCTCCTAATTCAACCAGTTCAACTAGCAATTATGATAATAGAAAAGTAATTGTCTATGTTAGCAATGATAACATGTCTACATAAACAGTCAACCCATTAAAATATAATTAATAACTGACCCACATTATTTGAACACTGATGCAGCAGATGTCATTATGTAAAAACACTATATTCAACTGAAATAATTAATATTGTAAGACCTGTATATTTCTATTGTCTATTGTCAAATCACAATTCATGAAAGATGTTTATATTTCATTAATAAGATTAAGTAGGAATAATTAATATTTGTCATGTTGGAAATAATTGTGGTAGCAGGGAATGTCTGCAGCAAAGTATTGTTGGCGGGAGTCACCGCACATTGATATAATTTTAAAAAGGGCGGGAGACACCGCGTACGGATACATTTTAAGAAAAGAGCGGGAAAGACCGCGCATTGATGCATTTTGTAATGGTAGCAGGGATTCTCTGCACCAGAAACCATTGTTGGCAGGAGAGACCGCACTTTAGCGTTCGTAGGAAGTCAGTAGTAAGCGAGATGTGAAGCGAGTCGGTAGCAGGTCTGAAGCGAGAGGTTGAGAGGAGCGGTGTGCCTGCCAGCCACCAGCTATGATTTATAACAGATTATAAACGGATGTACAGAGACATCAGCTAACTATTATCATAGGAGGAACTAATATTATTGAATTATTTTTTTGGGAAACTCGAGACTACTGAAGGTATGTTTGCGCAATGTTTGTCGTAAGATTATTGTAAAAAGTAAGTCCCGTTTGAACATATGTAAAATCATTTCATTCAGAATATAATTAACTTTTGACAGCAATATTGCATTTCTAATTATAATCCATTCCAAAAACCATCAACGTAAAACTTCGCAAAATTTTATTGTTGTCAAGAAAAAGTTTAACTATGAATTACGTAACTTCAGTCAAATTAATTAAAGAATAACGTCAGTTTTGCTATTAAAGAATAACGTCAGTTTTGGTAATAAATACAGCCACTTATTATGAAAGCCCACCAGCAGCTAACAGAGTACAGTAAACCAGAGTAAGTGTATTCATGTCGCAGTTCGATGAAGCAGTCAGATGGCGATCCAGTGACAGTAAAAAAGGTAAGGAACAGTTTTGGGTTATTGCAGGTAACGACTGAGGGCCACGACGACGACTCATTCTCTGTTTCGTCGAAATAATCAGAAAATCACTTTTAATAAGCAGCAATTAAATTTGTATGCAAAGATTGAGAAAGAGAATAAATTTCAAAGGGAAGATTTCATTTGTTGTTATTAAGCAAGAAATAGAAATCCTAAGGAAAGGTTTCATAGTTTATTGTAAAAGGGGAGGTTATCATTAACAAAAGAGGTATAGAGGATACGGTTATTGCGTTATAAAAAAAGAGATATAGAGGAGACGGGAAGGTTTCAATATGAAATAAGAATAATATTGGTCAACTTACGTATTTTGGATCTCCTTAAATAAAAATTACCCAGTGAAACCTATTTATTAACGAGGACTGTTTTCACTCACTATTCACTGTAATTTTTAATAATTCACGTTATTTACTTATGTATGCAAATGAGAGAAGTAAATAGCCGTACCTTTGAAAAACGGCCGTTTTGCAACAAAGAATTGTTCTGACAAGTTGACAAATCTGTCTGTCATTTTAATGACCTGTTAAATTATGCCACTCGATGTAAATTAATAACTTTTTTGCACAAATTATGATAAAAGATGGATGCCTGACTTATATACCACATCTCTTCTTAGTAGTTCTTTGACGAGGTTGTAAATACAAGCAGCAAGAATCCTCGTCAAATCAGTCTTGATAGAACTTTTGTAAAGCGTGTATGTTATTGTCTTAAGTGGAAAAACAATGCAAAGATGTTGTAAAAGAAGTGTTACTCTGTACTGTGACAACGTCTTTGGGTGGTCAGCGGAATTAAGATGGCTACCATGCCAATAAATAGTTGAAGTTCACTTATACTGTCGTTCATTATTTATCAACGAGCACATGAACAACACGGGACCTCATCTTTTTACCCCTAGACGAATACATATAGAGCCAACATTAAAATCAAGATACAGCAGTGAACCAGCCAGCAGCAGCAGCAACTACTACAATACAATTTAATGGCGCCAACCCAATTCTCTACATCAAGTGCTAACAAGCTTGGTATATTTGAGTGATATAGTGCAAATATAGGAATATCAACGATTGGGCGACCATTATAATGTGTTATGGGGGTGCCACAGGGTTCTGTTCTAGGCCTACTGTTTTGCTTGAAATACAAACAGTGGTAATCTCTAACGTTCTAAGTTCCTTTTTTTTCACAAACTCGATTTCGGTGCTGTTGTGTCCTCGGTACTCCGTTGTATGTCCCTAGACATAATACACACGTCGAATCATGGAGAAGATGTTTCAAACATTCATTACAAGACGGCGTATAGTCTTCGTACCATGCAGTCCTTACTTCTGCACTTCCAAAGTCCTGGGAAAAGCCTACTAAGGGGTCACTTCTTATATGGGAGGTTTCCTCCTAGTGTCAACAAACAGAGAAGAGATTTGAATCTAATTTGCGTCATATGTAGTGGGGGTGCCACAAGGTTCTGTTCTAGGGCCGCTGTTTTTCTTGAAATATGAAGAGTGGCAATCTCTAACGTTCTAAGTTCCTTTTTTTTGTCACAAACTCGATTTCGGAGCTGTTGTGTCCTCATTAATCCGTTGTATATCTCTAGACTTAATACACACGTCGAATCATGGAGAAAATGTTTCAAACATTCATTACAAGATGGCATACAGTCTTCGTGAAAGGGTACAGTACCGCCCGACATTGAAAATAGGTATAACATACTTCATTATTCTTGTCAGTACAACATATTTTTTCTAATAATAACTCAATTTCAATTAATACAGCGAAGCCGGATACCAGTGTGGGAAAGAATGACAATTTATTTATTTAATTGATCACATGTGCACTCCCACAAAATAAATCCCTACATCCAGTTTGGTGAGATCTGTGAAATGAATGAATGTATGGTCGTCTGATAACTGCAGATAGTGAATGTGAATATATGATCATCTTTGAGACGTTCTTTTGGTCACGTTTGGTGGAACCAAAGAGATGAAACTTACCGGAGCTTTGATCGCCTGAAATGTTGCTGACCAATACGGTAGCAAGATGCTCCCTCACTTCGGCAGAGGTGCGAGTGGACCTGAAGAACGGCCATGTTTCAGCACTCTGCCGCTGGATCTAGTGTTGGTAAGACCTGTCTTAGGTGTGCTCCATAAAGACAAAAGAGTGGAGACATGGAGACATGGTATGCATGTGAAATACTTAAGAGTAGTTTGGAATAATAATTTCTCTATTTCAGGAACTTTTGTGGGGAGAATTAAATGTCAGGCAGGTAATATTAAGGGGATCGTAGTAATCTTCGGAAGTGACCAACGGTCACAATGAAACCACGTGTAGCAATAAGTTGAAATACTTCTGAGTGCTTAAGTTAAGCTGAATTACTAGCGTGTGTACTATAAGTGGAAATATTTAAGAAATGGCGTGTGCAGGACTTGAAATTAGAGACGAGTACTTCCACGTGGTGAGTACTGTGTGAGTCTCAACCGGTGTATGAGACAAAGGATAAAGAGAAGTGCTCGTCCATGGTATCAGTTGAGGACTCGCGTGTGTGATGAATATGTTCTTAATATTACTTTGCGCTTTATGTTTCCGTGTGATGATGATTCAAACTATAATACTCTGAGAGAGAAGCAAGGTGAGTCAGCCGTCTATCCAGCAACGCCACTTGGCTTGCATTGCACAGGAAGACGTGCATATATCTCAAGAGTTCATAGTAGGAAAGAAAAATTACGAAGTGGGGCAGTGTCGTGTGAAACTGGGATAAATACTAATTGAAGTGGGAAAGCTGAAAGTGATGTGATTATAATGTTGTGACTATTCCTTGTGTTGTACTCCATGTTGCACTGTGGTGTATGTCATGTGATTTAAGTATGTGTGGTTTGCGTGCGAGAGTAGCAAGGTAGTTTCAGAGGTAGTGGGTTATGCATGTTCCTTTTGTACTGCTCGGTCTGGAGGAAAGTTTCGTGATGATGGTTGTGAGAGTCGAAGTGTGAGATATAGCAAAAGATCCACCATCCTATCCAGAAAGTGCACTGTAGCGTTAAATAATTACGAGACCATAAGACAGACAATCACCAATGTAAAGCCATGCCCACTGGGCGGAATTTCTCATGTGTTATTGTTGTAGGTTATAGAATTTGCGTGCTTAGGTTATAGAATTTATCAGAATAAATAAGATAGTGAAAAGAAAAAGATTTGTGGTCTTTTCCTTCGAATAGTGTGATGCCATGATACCAAGAATTTATAATGTGTGCGCCATTCATATGCAGTGCGATGGCCACGTGTTGATCAAAGCCGTTGAATAAGAACGAAAATGTGGTATTGCCAGTGCGTAGTGAACAGTAAGAGTAGTGTAAATTACTAATAGTCAGATGTGTGTTTCCGTTGCGCAATATCCAAGCAGGAGAATAACTTTTAACTTAATTGTGAGTACTAGAGTTCATGTTACTTGATAAATAAGAATAAATCCACTCGCTTGGCAGACCACTCATCTTGCAGGCCTGACTGTTTGATGCAGTATGGGCAAGGCATGTGGGTGTCTCTCATTCGTACCACGCAGTCCTCACCTCTGTACCTCCAAGGGCTATCACAAAGCTCCTCTACATTTAGGATGACGTTGTTTGAAGAGATAACACACAAGTTTTTGGTGAGTAGGCACAGTTTTTTGACATTTCGTAGATATAGGGAAACGAAGGAAGGTCAGCTAGACCTTTATACTGCAAGACCTACACAGCACTGTTGAATTATCTAAACCTATGAATCCATTCTAAGCAACTCCAATGTATGCAACTTACTTATTTCATTCTAAAAGATGCTGCTAAAACTCTATTGTAAATACAAGCATGTGAGATCTTCAAATGCAGTAAGATCTAAGCGTCTCATACTCATCCTTTTGAAATAGCTGTTACAAATTCTTTTCTGAAACGGAAGAATGGAACAATGACAGTGTATTCAAAGGAGGGAAAACCTCGGCTGCCGTATGCCATGCCGTGACTCATCTGAAACAACAGACACGTTTATCAGGTGCAGAACGGGGAGCCCTGCTGGTCGTGTTGCCGTTCTCCCTCAGCAGCACACCGAGTTCTATAGGAAACTTTCCATACATTAGAGCTGTGTGCGAATCAGAAGTCAATACTGGGAAATTTTTTCTTGACTCTAATTTTATTATTCTCTTGTAAATAAATTTAAAAGTTGTGAGTCGCGGTATTTCTGTACATGAATTACCGTGAATAAAATCTTTTGCTTCAATATTAATCGTACCTGAAACAGAAAGTTTCTTATTGATACTGAAACGTCCCCTTAGAACAATTTATACAAGACTGTGCTTAAACTGACACACAGTAATTTTTAGCGCAACGCAATCTGACTTTCAGAAATCCCTACAAAGGAATGGCCCTGACTAACATTAACCTGTACCTTTCACAAATCACTTACATCACCAAAATCTTCGTTACTCGAACTACTGCAATACGGCGAGCGCCACTACTGCCAGCTAAATAAAAGATTCAAACTACAAAAGGCACTAACTACTGATAATCATAGTTAGCAAGTGAAAGATTTTAATAGAGAACAAACAATGTATTTACCTTAATAGTGTTGAAAAGGCATAATATACATAGCAGTTCATAATATCCATTCTGTACTCAAAAATCCGCCATCTCATTTCCCACATCCACCACTGCTGGCGGCTCACCTCCAACTGCGCAACGCTACGCGCTGTTCACATACAGCTGCCGCTGCCCAACACTACAATGGCAGACAACAATGCACACTAGCCACAGACTGCACACACCACAGCCAGCGATTTTCATATAGAGCGCTACGTAACGTTGCCAATAAGCAAACATAAACAGCCTACTTACATAAAGAAAACATGAACAGCCTACTTACATAAAGAAAACATAAACAGCCTACTTACATAACCCCCATGCTCCCCACAAAAAATTTTACAAATTGTTTTGGGCACTGGCCAATACAGATTTGAAAAATTTTTTCGTAATTACAGTAAGAAAGATATAAAATGCACACACTAATTAATACAATGTTGGTCAAAAGCTAAAATTTTCTCACAGTCCATAAAGACAGTCCAGATTGTTCATCACAGTAAAATTTCAGTATTTTTTTTTTTTAAAGTCTGAGCAGTAAAAGACAATGCACACGGAAGTAGTGGATTTCCATGCAGTCTTGAAGAAGTAGTGTTGTCCTTCCAACTGAAAGACAGTGCTGACTCTTGACATGCTGACAGGTAATGGGCCACAACAGAGCAAACCCACAGCAGTCATTCGACGTTTTGAAGAAGATTGGTAGGTAGGTCATCACAGAGCAGACCCACTGTAGTCCTGGTAGAGAGTATGGTATTGGTGGGTCATCAGAGATGCAGACCCACTGTAGTCCTTGTAGAAATAATGGTATTGGTGGGTCATCAGAGATGCAGACCCACTGTAGTCCTTGTAGAGATGGCCAGCAGCCATCTGTTGTGACTGTGCGGGTGCACAATCACCACTGAAGAGTCTTGCAGTTAATATAGCAAGTCCATAATCACCACTTGTGCACTCACAAAGTTTTTGGAATTGTCCTTAGAACCAGCAATGCTGTTATCCAGTCCCTTGCTGAATTATCAACATACGTGCAAACGCTAACAGTCCCTACTTCTCACATATTGTCCATATACTATGACCATCAGAAAAGTGTTCAGTGAAATGTAACTAACAAGTTAATAATATGATGAACTGGTATCAATTAAAATTTTATAACATAAGAATACAATTACAAAGGTACAAAATACATCATTAAAAACATAGTAATACAGATAACATTTGTAGTACAGGCTTTACAACAGAATAGAAATAAACATATACATCAGTGTTAAAGGAATTATGACATAAGTAAATACATAAAAGATCAGAATAACTTTTGAAACATCAACTTTACACATGAGCATTAAAACAAAACAGAATAAATAATGTCTAAACATCTTTACAAAGTACATAACAGATTATTAATGCAAATTATATTTGAGGATAACAGTATTCCTCATCATAGTGAATGTAGCTTAGTGTTAGAAGAAGAAAAAATTCTGTGAACCTACACAGAGACAGGAAGAAAACAAATACACAAGGGTACACAAACACATAGTGGGATAACACAAAAGGAAAGGACAGGGTTTGTTTTCAGTGTAACATTTGGTACTGCAGTCCAACCTAAGACTTCATTCCATAGATCTTTTGTCTTATTTCAACATTGGCTCCAGCCAAAAAAACATCCTATCCAAGCATGCTTTCTGTATTCTGTTCACATCCTCTTTCAAAAATAGTTTTTCTCCACTGTGCACTACTTTTTTGGCCAAACTACTTTCTTATAGCTTCTTAATGCATTTCTTCCAATTCATCATAGTTAGTTTCTTATATAGTGTACCCCCTCTTAAGCTAACTTAAATCTACTGAGCTCAGATATATATACCAAGGGACGAGGCAATGCAGCAGCATAAAACAATTAATACAAACAGCAATGACAAAAAATTCAACTTGGCAAAGCAAGCAGCAATATTACAACTAATATAAGGCAATGAGCAGCAAACAAGAAAAATAAATTAGTAGTAAAACAGGCTTAGCAGAGTAACACAAAGTCAAATTCAGTAACACTATGCCTGGCAAACAGCAGTAACTTATACCTAAACATGACAAAGCTCAAGCAGAAAAAATATTACAGTAAAAACAACAATGCAGAAAAGGGAAATGTCTATTCACATCTAAATGTTTATGTAATTAAAGTGGTGCACCACAAAAACTAATTCTACAAAAAATTACCAAGTACTCGAAAAGAAAATTATATATGCAGCTACTGTTATTAGTCCCTTCTTATTGTTCTTTCCATTCCAAAAGCTCCTTTTTCGAAGAATGTGGATCATAAAATAATTATTTAATAGATCTGTTGACAGAAAGTGTTCACATTAGCAAATGCATTTAAGTTTATTTTATAAAACCAATGCTGCAACACAGCTGGAAAACAGATATCAAATGAAATAAGCAATTATAAAAAGCAAAGTATAAAAATATCATTCAATATCTATGTGGCATTTCATAAGTCAGTAGCTCTCAACTCTCGTAGAAAGACACTTGTCATAATCAGGTGTGCAGATGTACGAATATTTCCCATCAATTCATAAGCATTTCAGTAATTAGCACAAAGTACGAGTAATCATATATTTTCAAGTAATCAGCGTGTCATATTTGCGATGCTTTCTACAAAGGAATGTCAATAGCGAGGTTAATGGTCTCTTTTTTTTTTTTTCCTCCACCTCTGCCTCTGAAAGGCGCACACACTAATGGCTTGTCCGCCGCTCGTGGTCTCGCGGTAGCGTTCTCACTACCCGAGCCCGGGGTCCCGGGTTCGATTCCCGGCGGGGTCAGGGATTTTCACCTGCCTCGAGATGACTGGGTGTTTGTGTTGTCCTCATCATTTGATCATCATCCAGGCAAGTGGCGAAATTGGACTGAGCAAAGATTGGGTAATTGTACGGGCGCTGATAACCACGCAGTTGAGCGCCCCACAAACCAAACATCATCATCCTCATCACACTAATGGCTTTCTTTTGTCAGAGGACTACCTCTCAGCTGGGCGCCCAAAACGCATTACGTCAAGGTCACTTACCTTTCTTACTGAAAATATTTATGACAGCAGTTTCCGCTACAGTGGCAGTCTCATATAAAAATATTTCACCGGTCGAGAATTTGCGTTGCAAATGTGTAGAAACAAAATCCTATGTATATAACAGTGTTCAAAACGTTTTCGTCGGCATTGTGATGCATTTACGCATATACACACATTTCATAACTCTTAAAGTACGATTCTTGGTTTCCAGCAACCTTATTCACAAACCAGAGTCCCTAACCACTACTCATTATTCCTTACCTTATTACATATATACATACTCGTCGACACTTCTTCAATATTTCATCACAACAGATATGTAGCATAATCAAATAACTCATATAGCATCAGCTTATTGATCATAAACATACCGCAACAGCATAATACACATAGTCATCGTAATAATAACATCAGAACACCTCAGTCAACTCTCAAAATCGTCGTAGCTTCCTCCAATAATTTCAAAACCTAAAAAAATTTCTCTGCTCATGTCAAAAGTGTCATTTGCCTCAAACGTACTTTAAAAATCGTGATCCCATACCAAATATATCATTCAAAGCTCTCATAATATCACAATGGGTCCGAAAAAGTATGAACAGTTCACAAAGTACAGAAAAAATACAATTTCGTAAGTGTGAAGTTATCCAACGGTGTAATTACGTAAACATCTGTCACTGCCGTAGTAAAAAATGTTTGTCTCTCTCAGTTAAATGATCAGATAGCTATGTAATTTATGTGTTAGAGGAATATGGTACCGATGTGTAAAGTTGTATAAGCAAATACCATATTAGCTAGGGCTCCTTGTGCTTGCCAAACACATGATACACAAAGTAAGCGTGTACCCCCCTGAGGATTAATGTAATTATACCCTCAGGTGTTACAGATTACAGCAATGGAATGAAATGTATCACGGAAAACTTTCTTTGTAATTCAAAAATCTTTAAAAATAAATGTTTTAAGTACAAAATTAATCACTGAAATGCGTGTCCTGTAGTGCTAAATGTGCGTCTTGTTGTAAGATAATCTCTGTGGAAGTGTCGTAGTTATTTTCCTCCGAAAGCTAAGTTCTGCAGAAGTCAATGTACTTACCTCATGATAAACAAAAGTGAAATGCTTTGCGTGTAGATATCTTAGTTATTACGCTTATTGTTGTGATGAAGAAATTACTGTGCTGTAACGTATTGTTGCGCTACGGAAAAGGCTGTCTCATTGTAGCTATACCACAAAAGTTACTACTAAAACAGGTTTTACTTTCCAGAATAATTCAGAAAAACTGTGCAGATATAAAACAGATACACCGCAAAAGCAACATTGTAAATTGTCAGTCATTAGTAACGTCGTGATATAATCGTGTAGCTGTCACATAAACTAACCACTGTGTCATCTGGTATCTCTCAGAAAGTACTTTAATTCAGAATGTATTTTCAAGTAAACCAAAATGTTGCCTTAAAATCTCATTAGCAGTACTGGTAAATGTTCTAAGTATGTGAGCCTTATAGTCGTTACGTAATCGTGCAACTAACAAGGAAGAATGTACAAATAACAACACTGTGTCGTCTGTTCACTATAACAATGCAGTGGTAATTACTGTCTAAGTTCCCTAGGTTCTTGACTGGATAGTTAACTTTAAAACATTGTTGCATGTTAACAGTTTCTCAGTGTGACAAATTGTACTAGTAGCGTGAAGTGAAAAGTTTTATGGCAAAGACTAAGTTAAAAAGCAGATTACCTCTCAATAAACGGTTTTACATGTGAAATGTGTTGTAAACCTTTACTCTTCCTAGTACACAGAGTTTCAACTTCAACGCAATTATCATGTGGTATGCGTCGGATTCTGTAAGGTCCATTGTAAACTAGAAAGAATTTGTGACTCAAGTGTTTCTTCTTATGTGACAATGAATGAGCTTTAATGAGAACTTTTTTAACAATATATAATTTCTTTGCATTTGCTTTACCGTGTAGTTTTCTCCTTTTGTCTGCTGCAGATTTTATATTTTTAAGAGCCAAATCAATTATGTCTTTGTGTCGAAGTTTACGTGTATTCGGGAAAGGTACAAGCTCTCTGATTCTGTTCGGTGGTTCTTCATTCTTCAGTACAAGAGTAGGTGGTAAAGCAGTGGAGTCATGAGGCATTTCATTCAACACGTTTTGAAATAAGTGTAAATATCTGTCCCAATGCTGATGCTTTCTGTGACAATAAAGTCTGCAAAGCTTATTGATTTCTTTCATAATCCATTCAGACGGGTTACAATGTGGTGAGTACAATGAAATAAAAACAGGTTTAATTTTATGATTCCGATGCATGCGTGACCAAACAGCAGATCTGAATTGCGGTCCGTTATCTGAAATGACTTTACTAACGTGTCCAACTTTACGTAAGAAATTTTTAACAAAGGCATTGGATACAGACCGTCCAGTGGCTTTACGTAACGGAGTGAGAGAAACAAATTTTGAAGTAAGTTCAACAGCGACTAGAACGTACGAAAATCCATTCGATGTTCTGACAAGGGGTCCCAAGAGATCAACAGCAGCAAATTCTTTTAATTTAGAAGTAATGATAGGAAACAACGGAGCACGATGTGAGATAGTAGATGGTTTCGCCTTTTGACAAAGTTTACAAATAGACAAGACTCTTTGAATTCTCTTTTCCATATTGTTAAAATAACAAGTCGTTCGAAGAATATGATAACATTTTCGTGGGCCAAAATGTGCATAGCTGAAATGAATGTACCAAATGAGCTTATTATCAAAATCGTGAGGAATGCACAGTACCCATAGCTTGTCATCAACAGTGCAGCGTTTGAAGAGTATGTTCTAACCAGGTAATAATGCTGAATCTGAGTGTGTGTCTTTTCATGCCATTTACTTTTGATGTCTTCCCAAATCGGATCTTTATCTTGTTCATGAGCAATGTCCTTTAAAGATGTGGTGATGAAGTTTTCAAAGGCGACTTTCTGAATGTAAAGAATACTGAAATTTTTCTCAAGGTTGCCTTCTGTGTTACTTTTCTCAAGCCCAGCCGGTGCGCGTGACAGTGCGTCCGCAACAATGTTCTCCTTGCCGGGAATGTAGACTATTGTGAAGCGGAATTCTTGCAGAAACAATGCCTAACGTTTTAACCTGTCATAATTTAATTTTGAAGACATAAGAAATTGTAATGCACGATGATCACTGTATACTTTTACGTGCTTGCCAAAAAGAAAGAAACGGAATTTGTTAAATGCCCAAACGATAGCTAAAGCTTCTAATTCAGTAACGGAATAATTTTTTTCAGATTTTGTTAGCACTCGGCTAGCAAAAGCAATGGTTTTCTGAACAGTAATGTCATTTTCTATGGCTTCTTGAAATAAATGGGCACCCAGACCGACTTTAGAAGAATCCGTGCTAAGGCAGAAATCTTGTGACAGATCTGGATGAGCTAGTATTGGCGCGTGAAGTAACGCTTCTTTCAGCGAATTGAATTCCAACTGTGCTTGTTCGTCCCAGTTCCAAATAGTATTTTTTCCAGTGAGAGAACAAAGTTTTGGTGTAACTAGAATTTGCATATTCAGAAAACGACGGTAAAAATTTACGAGACCTAGAAAACTGCGGAATTGTTTTTTTGTGGATGGAACTGGAATGGCTCTGAGTGCTTCTAACTTTTCAGGATCCGGCTGAATGCCTTCAGAAGAAATAATATGTCCCAAAAACCTCACCTTTGACCTACCGAATTCAGACTTTTCCAAGTTAACTGTAATTCCAGATTCTGCAAAAATACGTAACAAACTGTTGAGGATGCGATTGTGTTGTTCCCATGAAGCTTCTGCTATTAGAATATCGTCCACATATAAGGTGATGTGACGTTTTAAGAACTCAGGTAATATGGAGTTTAGCCCGCGAATGAATGCTGCTGAAGAAATGTTCAAACCAAAAGGAAGTTTCCGAAACTGATAACGAACGCCGAAACAAAGGAAAGCTGTGTATTTTCTACATTCTGGATGAAGTTCGATCTGATAAAAGCTGGATCTGAGATCAATGGAAGACAACATTTTTACACCATTAAAATTTTGAAGAAGTTCTTCCATCGTCTGCGGCCTGTCTGTTTCAGGAATAATGATAGTATTGATTTGTCTCGAATCTAAGACAAGCCTGATCGATCCATTTTTCTTCTCAACAACATGAAACGGATTGTTGTATGAGCTTACTGCAGGCTCAATAATGCCCTCGTCAAGCATAGATTGTATTTCTGTTCTAACACGGTCCCTATAATGTGCTGGAATTACGTATGGTCTAACACAAAATTTAGTATGCTCACGAACACGAAATTGGTATTGAAATCCCTTGATTGTACCTGTTTTGTGAGTAAAAACTGTGGAATGTGCTTGTAAAATCTCAAAAAGGTCCTGCCTATCAGTGTCATTTCAATTCTCAATTGTTTGAATTTTATTGTGAATTAACTCATTAGTTTCAAATATGCCGTCAATATCATTCCTGTCAGTACTTGCAGAGTGGTTGTTAGTGTCAAGTTCCGTCGAAAATTCCGAACTGTTGTCTAACAGGAGGTAAAGCCGATTAATTTCTTCGTCATGGTTTGAGAGCCAATCTTCAAATTTCAAAGCTACTGACTTACCTTCTTTCTCTAAGCTTATTTCTGCATCATGAAAGCTTAAGACTGCTTTGTATTCATTCAAAAAGTCTACTCCCAGTGTAATTTCCGTCGACAATAATGGAACAATAAGAAAGTTCATAGAGAAGCTGTGGCTTTGACAAAAGAATTCTAAGTTGGTTTGTTGGCGTACATCTACACTTTTTCCAATGCTTGCACCTTGTAATTTAATCTTACGTAACGGAAGTGTGGGGCAATCGTTCGATTTGTTGCACTTGCTAAAAGCTGTTTCACTAATTACTGAAATGGGACTGCCAGAGTCAAGTACTGCCGTAAATTTTACGTCATTTACAGTAATGTGAATCACAGGATATGCAATGTTGTTAAGTTTTACGTCGTGTTCCTGGAGTAAGATGTCCCTAATGTCTTCCATTTTTACGTAATTACTAGCTACGGCAGCTGCGTCGTCAGTTTCATAAGTACGTTTTGTGGCTGCCAGCGGTGTGAGTCATTGCCTAATGTCTCTTTGTTGGTGCGCGTTGTTATTGGGATTTGGAGACCTAACTTCCACAAATTCACTGTGAAGAGAGGGTCCTGCCCTGTTTAAATCCCGCCAGTTCTGATGCAGTTCAGGTCTGTCGCTATGATCATATCGTCTGTCGTCATGTCGGTAGGTTGCATAGTTTCTTTCTTGTCGGTCACGTGGTGGAGAATTTCTCCCTGAATCGTAACTGCGCGCTGGACCGTTGCGTCTAAAGTTATTCTGTCTCCCTTGATAATAATTATTTTGGTTCCCATATTGTCTGTTTCTCTGATTGTCTCTGAGATAGTCACTACCGCGGAGAGGTGATCTTTCCCTGTAATTATTACTGCTCTGCCAACGGTTGTCATACGGGTGGTGTCTGTTTTGGTCACGATTTGTGTTGTGAGAATAGCCTTGTCGTGTCCAGTTATTATTTCTTTCATCGCGTAATTGCGACAGATGTGACCTGTAGTTGTTGTGTTCCTGTTTTTGCATTACGCGATTGTCAGTGTCAATTTCTAGTTCTTGTAACAGTCCCTGAAAAGCTTCAATGTCGTCTTTGCAACGTCCTGCTAAAATAATATGTCGTAAATGTTCAGGCAGTTTGATTAAGCAAATGCGGATGAGTTCTGAGGGGCTGTATGGGTTTGACAGGTACTGATTCTTTTGCAACATGTCTACAAAATATTTCACAAGACTGGAAAATTTAGATTGTTCGAAACGTTTCATCATTATGATGCTATGTTTTACTCGCTCTTGTGTAGCTTGAGACCAATATGCTGAGAAGAAGGCATGATAAAAATCTCCTTCACTGTGACAATCGTGAATGACCGATCGCATTCTTACAGCTGGTTCATTCTCCAAGTAGCCACACATAAATTCTAATCTGTGCTCTAATGACCAGTTGGGAGGAAAACAATGAGAGAATTGATGGAGCCACGCTTGTGGATGAATGTCGTTGTCAGAATTCTTAAACGTTTTGAATTTACGTGTAGTAATGAACAGCTTATAGTCAAAATCATCGTGTCGGCAAGTCGCATATCGGTCATTGTTACGTCGTGTCAGCGGTTCCATCTCAAAATTCGGTGTACCTTGCCAATTTCTTTCATAATTTCCGAAGTGCCCTGAGTTATTATTTTGTGGCTGTTCCGTATTTCTATGTCCCTCTTCCCGTATTGGAGCGCGAGTGTCCTCTGAAATACGTAATTCTTGTATTACCTGTGTCAGCTGATCTTGTACTTCCCGGATTTCTCTTTTGTCCTGTGTATTGATTTGATTTTGATTTTGTTTGAATTTTCTATTTTGTTCATACTCTTCTGTGTCAGTGAAGGCTACGGGTCTTGTGTCATTGAGATCATCATCTACCTTTCTAGATAAGTTAGTGAACTGATCCGAAAGTTCGGCTACTTTCGCCAATAGTGTACTTATTTCCTCAGTGTGTTTTTCTGAACCAAGTTTCAGAGTGTCCATTTGTGTTGAAATCGTATCTACTGTGTCCTCTTAAGTTTTCTTGAGTTTTTGCAAGTTGCGTAGCCGAATCGGTAGATGCAACTAAGTCAGTTTTAGCTTGCAAGGTGTCGTGATTTTCATGAACAATAGTTTGCAGTTCTTTTATGGCTGCTTCATGATTCTGTAATGCATTTTCATGACGCGAAAAATAGGTTGGAAATGCTCACAAATTTGTGTTTTTACGTCATTACTGACTTTCTGACATTTCGATTCAATGTTATGTAACTCAGTAGTTAAATCTTCACGTGTTTGTTCAACATTATGTTCCACTGAGTCTAACTTTTGAAGCTTTTGTTCCATTGCGTCTAACTGTTGCTGTGTTTGTCTCTGGTGTTGTTCCATTGTGTCTAACTTTTGAAGCTTTTGCTGTGTTTGTCTCTGATTTTGTTCCATTGTGTCTAACTTTTGAAGATTTTGTCCCATTTGTTGCATTAATTGTAATAACAATGCATTAGTGTCTGGAATCTGTTCCTCTACGCTTTTCGGCAGTGCATTTGCACCACCAACATTCACATTTTGACAAGTAGAAAATGTGTCTTGACTTATTTGAGAAAACGGTGAGAACCCAAAACCTGAGTCTACAGTATTTGCAATGTTGTATTCTGTCATTCCCAATTCCTGAGGCGAGCTGTTGCCGGCCGATCGATCGATAATGCTTCCCTGTTTACTACCTGTTTCACTATCTACACCATTATTTGACGCCCGCTCCATTTCCCTATGCACAGTTACCAAATTACTACTTTGAATATTAGTTAATTCATTACATGGTGGCGTTAACACACTGCTTTCGTCTTCACTGTTATTTCTCAGTTTACTTTGGAGCCTAGTATTTTCACACGCCATTATTGTCACAATATTTCACACGACAACACAGAAAAACACAATTTGAAGAGCAAAAATAGGGGAACACATTAACATAGCACTGAAAATAATATCTAGTTAATTGCAAGCGCAGCTGCGAAATACTTGGTGCAAATATACATGCATGCCACAAATATTTTACTGTACAACAATGAAAGGCTGCAACTACACAGGAAATTCTCTCTATAATTACGCGCTAGCAATAAACAAAAGCTACACTAATTACACAAACTACAAGAAAAAAATCAGAAGATTCCAGTGAGATATCCTTGGCTAATGGTCGACATATGAAACGTCCCCTTAGAACAATTTATACAAGACTGTGCTTAAACTGACACACAGAATTTTTTAGCGCAACGCAATCGGACTTTCAGAAATCCCTACAAAGGAATGGCCCTGACTAACATTAACCTGTACCTGTCACAAATCACTTACCTCACCAAAATCTTCGTTACTCGAACTACTGCAATACGGCGAGCGCCACTACTGCCAGCTAAATAAAAGATTCAAACTACAAAAGGCACTAACTACTGATAATCATAGTTAGCAAGTGAAAGATTTTAATAGAGAACAAACAATGTATTTACCTTAATAGTGTTGAAAAGGCATAATATACATAGCAGTTCATAATATCCATTCTGTACTCAAAAATCCGCCATCTCATTTCCCACATCCACCACTGCTGGCGGCTCACCTCCAACTGCGCAACGCTACGCGCTGTTCACATACAGCTGCCGCTGCCCAACACTACAATGGCAGACAACAATGCACACTAGCCACAGACTGCACACACCACAGCCAGCGATTTTCATATAGAGCGCTACGTAACGTTGCCAATAAGCAAACATAAACAGCCTACTTACATAAAGAAAACATGAACAGCCTACTTACATAAAGAAAACATAAACAGCCTACTTACATAACCCCCATGCTCCCCACAAAAAATTTTACAAATTGTTTTGGGCACTGGCCAATACAGATTTGAAAAATTTTTTCATAATTACAGTAAGAAAGATATAAAATGCACACACTAATTAATACAATGTTGGTCAAAAGCTAAAATTTTCACACAGTCCATAAAGACAGTCCAGATTGTTCATCACAGTAAAATTTCAGTATTTTTTTTTTTTTAAAGTCTGAGCAGTAAAAGACAATGCACACGGAAGTAGTGGATTTCCATGCAGTCTTGAAGAAGTAGTGTTGTCCTTCCAACTGAAAGACAGTGCTGACTCTTGACATGCTGACAGGTAATGGGCCACAACAGAGCAAACCCACAGCAGAGTCATTCGACGTTTTGAAGAAGATTGGTAGGTAGGTCATCACAGAGCAGACCCACTGTAGTCCTGGTAGAGAGTATGGTATTGGTGGGTCATCAGAGATGCAGACCCACTGTAGTCCTTGTAGAAATAATGGTATTGGTGGGTCATCAGAGATGCAGACCCACTGTAGTCCTTGTAGAGATGGCCAGCAGCCATCTGTTGTGACTGTGCGGGTGCACAATCACCACTGAAGAGTCTTGCAGTTAATATAGCAAGTCCATAATCACCACTTGTGCACTCACAAAGTTTTTGGAATTGTCCTTAGAACCAGCAATGCTGTTATCCAGTCCCTTGCTGAATTATCAACATACGTGCAAACGCTAACAGTCCCTACTTCTCACATATTGTCCATATACTATGACCATCAGAAAAGTGTGCAGTGAAATGTAACTAACAAGTTAATAATATGATGAACTGGTATCAATTAAAATTTTATAACATAAGAATACAATTACAAAGGTACAAAATACATCATTAAAAACATAGTAATACAGATAACATTTGTAGTACAGGCTTTACAACAGAATAGAAATAAACATATACATCAGTGTTAAAGGAATTATGACATAAGTAAATACATAAAAGATCAGAATAACTTTTGAAACATCAACTTTACACATGAGCATTAAAACAAAACAGAATAAATAATGTCTAAACATCTTTACAAAGTACATAACAGATTATTAATGCAAATTATATTTGAGGATAACAGTATTCCTCATCATAGTGAATGTAGCTTAGTGTTAGAAGAAGAAAAAATTCTGTGAACCTACACAGAGACAGGAAGAAAACAAATACACAAGGGTACACAAACACATAGTGGGATAACACAAAAGGAAAGGACAGGGTTTGTTTTCAGTGTAACATTTGGTACTGCAGTCCAACCTAAGACTTCATTCCATAGATCTTTTGTCTTATTTCAACATTGGCTCTAGCCAAAAAAACATCCTATCCAAGCATGCTTTCTGTATTCTGTTCACATCCTCTTTCAAAAATAGTTTTTCTCCACTGTGCACTACTTTTTTGGCCAAACTACTTTCTTATAGCTTCTTAATGCATTTCTTCCAATTCATCATAGTTAGTTTCTTATATAGTGTACCCCCTCTTAAGCTAACTTAAATCTACTGAGCTCAGATATATATACCAAGGGATGAGGCAATGCAGCAGCATAAAACAATTAATACAAACAGCAATGACAAAAAATTCAACTTGGCAAAGCAAGCAGCAATATTACAACTAATATAAGGCAATGAGCAGCAAACAAGAAAAATAAATTAGTAGTAAAACAGGCTTAGCAGAGTAACACAAAGTCAAATTCAGTAACACTATGCCTGGCAAACAGCAGTAACTTATACCTAAACATGACAAAGCTCAAGCAGAAAAAATATTACAGTAAAAACAACAATGCAGAAAAGGGAAATGTCTATTCACATCTAAATGTTTATGTAATTAAAGTGGTGCACCACAAAAACTAATTCTACAAAAAATTACCAAGTACTCGAAAAGAAAATTATATATGCAGCTACTGTTATTAGTCCCTTCTTATTGTTCTTTCCATTCCAAAAGCTCCTTTTTCGAAGAATGTGGATCATAAAATAATTATTTAATAGATCTGTTGACAGAAAGTGTTCACATTAGCAAATGCATTTAAGTTTATTTTATAAAACCAATGCTGCAACACAGCTGGAAAACAGATATCAAATGAAATAAGCAATTATAAAAAGCAAAGTATAAAAATATCATTCAATATCTATGTGGCATTTCATAAGTCAGTAGCTCTCAACTCTCGTAGAAAGACACTTGTCATAATCAGGTGTGCAGATGTACGAATATTTCCCATCAATTCATAAGCATTTCAGTAATTAGCACAAAGTACGAGTAATCATATATTTTCAAGTAATCAGCGTGTCATATTTGCGATGCTTTCTACAAAGGAATGTCAATAGCGAGGTTAATGGTCTCTTTTTTTTTTTTTCCTCCACCTCTGCCTCTGAAAGGCGCACACACTAATGGCTTGTCCGCCGCTCGTGGTCTCGCGGTAGCGTTCTCACTACCCGAGCCCGGGGTCCCGGGTTCGATTCCCGGCGGGGTCAGGGATTTTCACCTGCCTCGAGATGACTGGGTGTTTGTGTTGTCCTCATCATTTGATCATCATCCAGGCAAGTGGCGAAATTGGACTGAGCAAAGATTGGGTAATTGTACGGGCGCTGATAACCACGCAGTTGAGCGCCCCACAAACCAAACATCATCATCCTCATCACACTAATGGCTTTCTTTTGTCAGAGGACTACCTCTCAGCTGGGCGCCCAAAACGCATTACGTCAAAGTCACTTACCTTTCTTACTGAAAATATTTATGACAGCAGTTTCCGCTACAGTGGCAGTCTCATATAAAAATATTTCACCGGTCGAGAATTTGTGTTGCAAATGTGTAGAAACAAAATCCTATGTATATAACAGTGTTCAAAACGTTTTCGTCGGCATTGTGATGCATTTACGCATATACACACATTTCATAACTCTTAAAGTACGATTCTTGGTTTCCAGCAACCTTATTCACAAACCAGAGTCCCTAACCACTACTCATTATTCCTTACCTTATTACATATATACATACTCGTCGACACTTCTTCAATATTTCATCACAACAGATATGTAGCATAATCAAATAACTCATATAGCATCAGCTTATTGATCATAAACATACCGCAACAGCATAATACACATAGTCATCGTAATAATAACATCAGAACACCTCAGTCAACTCTCAAAATCGTCGTAGCTTCCTCCAATAATTTCAAAACCTAAAAAAATTTCTCTGCTCATGTCAAAAGTGTCATTTGCCTCAAACGTACTTTAAAAATCGTGATCCCATACCAAATATATCATTCAAAGCTCTCATAATATCACAATGGGTCCGAAAAAGTATGAACAGTTCACAAAGTACAGAAAAAATACAATTTCGTAAGTGTGAAGTTATCCAACGGTGTAATTACGTAAACATCTGTCACTGCCGTAGTAAAAAATGTTTGTCTCTCTCAGTTAAATGATCAGATAGCTATGTAATTTATGTGTTAGAGGAATATGGTACCGATGTGTAAAGTTGTATAAGCAAATACCATATTAGCTAGGGCTCCTTGTGCTTGCCAAACACATGATACACAAAGTAAGCGTGTACCCCCCTGAGGATTAATGTAATTATACCCTCAGGTGTTACAGATTACAGCAATGGAATGAAATGTATCACGGAAAACTTTCTTTGTAATTCAAAAATCTTTAAAAATAAATGTTTTAAGTACAAAATTAATCACTGAAATGCGTGTCCTGTAGTGCTAAATGTGCGTCTTGTTGTAAGATAATCTCTGTGGAAGTGTCGTAGTTATTTTCCTCCGAAAGCTAAGTTCTGCAGAAGTCAATGTACTTACCTCATGATAAACAAAAGTGAAATGCTTTGCGTGTAGATATCTTAGTTATTACGCTTATTGTTGTGATGAAGAAATTACTGTGCTGTAACGTATTGTTGCGCTACGGAAAAGGCTGTCTCATTGTAGCTATACCACAAAAGTTACTACTAAAACAGGTTTTACTTTCCAGAATAATTCAGAAAAACTGTGCAGATATAAAACAGATACACCGCAAAAGCAACATTGTAAATTGTCAGTCATTAGTAACGTCGTGATATAATCGTGTAGCTGTCACATAAACTAACCACTGTGTCATCTGGTATCTCTCAGAAAGTACTTTAATTCAGAATGTATTTTCAAGTAAACCAAAATGTTGCCTTAAAATCTCATTAGCAGTACTGGTAAATGTTCTAAGTATGTGAGCCTTATAGTCGTTACGTAATCGTGCAACTAACAAGGAATAATGTACAAATAACAACACTGTGCCGTCTGTTCACTATAACAATGCAGTGGTAATTACTGTCTAAGTTCCCTAGGTTCTTGACTGGATAGTTAACTTTAAAACATTGTTACATGTTAACAGTTTCTCAGTGTGACAAATTGTACTAGTAGCGTGAAGTGAAAAGTTTTATGGCAAAGACTAAGTTAAAAAGCAGATTACCTCTCAATAAACGGTTTTACATGTGAAATGTGTTGTAAACCTTTACTCTTCCTAGTACACAGAGTTTCAACTTCAACGCAATTATCATGTGATATACGTCGGATTCTGTAAGGTCCACTGTAAACTAGAAAGAATTTGTGACTCAAGTGTTTCTTCTTATGTGACAATGAATGAGCTTTAATGAGAACTTTTTGACCAATATATAATTTCTTTGCATTTGCTTTACCGTGTAGTTTTCTCCTTTTGTCTGCTGCAGATTTTATATTTTTAAGAGCCAAATCAATTATGTCTTTGTGTCGAAGTTTACGTGTATTCGGGAAAGGTACAAGCTCTCTGATAGGCAAACATAAACAGCCTACTTACATAAAGAAAACATAAACAGCCTACTTACATAAAGAAAACATAAACAGCCTACTTACAATACTCATAACCAGTCACTTTCCTGGTACAGCATTTAGATAGGCGTTAATAAATTATTTATTTTCAAAATTCTCTCATAACATTATTTAATTGACGAGGAGAGCAGCATACATCTGTAAAATCAGAATAACTTCTCAATTTTTTGGATACAAATAAGATATGTGCAAAAAGTGATACATTGCTTTGAGTGTCCTGACAAATGTGAGACTTGGTACTTCGAACATTTGACATTTTCACTCTTCGTATGTTTATCAATTATCTGCCAGTAAACATGACAGATGGTTAAAAGTAAATTTTCTTGTCAAATAGCAAAAAATGATACTGTTTATGGGGAATGTGACGCAAATTATGTAGCTAAAGGCTTACCTGTACCACTTCAGAGAGCTGATTAATGTTTAACTGAGAAAAGAAAAACAAATAGTAAATGAAGTTTTTGACATAGAACTCTTGGGAAATAGAAATTTTATTGTCTCACGATTTTGAAAGAGTGAAATCGACAGTGTTACTTTCCTATTAGGGCTGATGGAACATATAAAGCATGCTTAGAAGTATCATGGTCATAATCTTGCTCATAAACTGAATGTTGCTGTCTCCACCACAAGAATGATCTCCACTCCTACTGACGTTGACTCCAGAAGGTTTGTTTAATACATTTACTTCCATCCTGTCATATCCTATGACATCATAGTGTGGGAAAACAATGCACTCGTCTAGGGCTGCCAGACCGAATTGCGGCTTCGCTTTGTGAACTTAGTATAGGGTTTGCTCAGGTACCACAGAATTCTAACTATGCCATCCCTGTGCATATTCTTCATCATGTGGCGTGTTGTTAACAGCACTGCTTCAATCAGAAGAAAATTCAATGAAAATCAGACAGTAAAGCGGTTAACTCCTGCAGAACACTTACTGATGCGTAGTACAGGAAGGGGTGGACTGTTCAGCACGTTTCATTTACAATAACCTTTCAACAGAACTAGAAATGTGGAATGATAACCCCAAGTCTCCAAATCTAATTTATAAAGTAAGAAACCGCTTCAGTGTTACATACAAAGTTTATGAATGAAACACACATAACACTGGTGTAATATTCAACAGTATTTGTTATTTGTTACACGAACCGGTTTTCGGATATTGCGCCATTATCAGGTACGAAGAGAAGTATGTGGTGCAATGAAATTTTGTTGAATAAATATTTTGAAGTAGTGTATCTATTGGTATTAACATTTACGCAGATTAAAATGTTAATGTTACAATTAGGAATAAAACAAGAGGATTATTTCAGTGTAAATGTGATGTAAGATAATGTAACTTAGATAAAATATGAGACACATCAATTAATGATCTATAGGCAAATTACAACAACTGTACATAGAAGAAAATAACATAACAATAAACTTCGGTGACATGTTCCAAAGATGTGGGTGAACAAAATAATCGTATCTTGAATAGGTCCTAAATTACAAACAGATAAGATTTAATACTCCACGTAATTTCGCGATTGCAGTCGGATAACGCCTACTTGTTGCCACGATATTTCCGTTAACAATCACCTTAAAGCCATTGCTTTGCACTGGAGTTTGCTAGTTCAGATCACTAAACTTATATCAAAAATTAGCGCGGAGAGGCATGCACAAGGACAGCCGCTACATGAGCGATCTCTGTCGAGTTAAGCGAACTTTTCGATAACTGTTCCATCTATGGCGTGCAGGCGTATGCATATTGTGATAGGAGGGCTATTCGGAAAGTGAGGAACGATAGGTCACGAAATGGAAACCACAGTGAAAATCAAAACTGTTTTATTTGCAGCGGTCTGAGTTAGACATCTGTCGTAGCGTTGTACCAACTTTTCAGTTCCATCGTTGCAGGAGATGTTTTCCGACAATTTTCTACACTGGACTGCAGCTCTTTGTCTGTGTCAAAATATTGTCTTCATAGCCAGCTGTTCATTTCAGAAGAGATGAACCTCAGGGGTAGCCAATTACGGTCTGTAGTGTGGGTGATCAAACACTTTCCATCGAAAATGTTGCAGTAGCATCTTCGTTGCTCCTGCAGAGTGCGGCAGAGAATTGTCGTGTAGAACGAAATGTATGACAGTTATGTTATGTGTATTTCATAGCTTCAGGCGAAATATTTCGCCGGGACCTCATACTTGGTGGGAGACGTTAATTTCTAGCCATCCATACGTTCTCACTGTGAGCTCCGTCCGCCCCCAGTAGCTGAATGGTCAGCGTGACCGATTGTCAATCCTCTGGGCCTGGGTTCGATTCCCAGCTGGGTTGACGAATTTTCTTCGCCCAGTGACTGGGTGTTGTGCTGTCATCATCATCATCATCATCATCCTATCATCCTCGTCGACTACAGGTCGCCGACGTGGCGTCAAATTGAAAGACCGGTACCTGGCGAACGGTCTGCGCGACGGGTGGCCTAGCCATACGATTAAATAAATAAATAAATAAATAGAACTGTGAATTCAGAACTGAAAAGAGCGACATGAAGCGATCGATGGGCGTACTAGACACAATGCCCAACGCATCTGTGCAAAGATGGTTCAAATGGCTCTGGGCACTATGGGACTTAACATCTGAGGTCATCAGTCCCCTAGAAAACCTAACTAACCTAAGTACATCACACACATCCATGCCCGAGGCAGGATTCGAACCTGCGACCGTAGTGGTCGAGCGGTTCCAGACTGTAGCGCCGAGAACCGCACGGCCACTCCGGCCGGCAGTGACTTAGGACCTATTAAAGACAAAATTATTTTGTTCTACCACATCTTTGGAATTTGACACCAAAGTTTATTGTTCAATTATTTTCATCTATGTACAATTCTCGCAATCTGTCTGTAGTTCGTAGTTGATGAGTCACATATTACATCTTAGATAAATAATCTTACATCACATTTAGACTGACATAATACTCTCGTTTTATTCCTAATAGTAACATCAACATTTTTATCCTTGGAACTGTAGATACTCTATAGAAGCACTAGTTTAAAAAATTTGATCGAACAAAATTTCACACCACCTCATACCTACGAGGGCTGTCCAGAAAGTAAGTTACGATCGGTCGCGAAATGGAAACGACTATGAAAATCCGATAAAGCTTTGCAAAGATGCGTTGTGCAGTGTCTCTAGTATGACTCTAGGTAGAATTATGCCACTCTTTTCATTCCTGAGCTCTTAGTGAGCGCGTAAAGATGTTATAGAAAATAGTGTCTCCCGCCAAGTACGAGGACCTGGTGAGAATTTTCCCCTGAAGCTATGCAACCAACATTACATAACTGTCGTGCGGTTTCTTCTTCAAGACAATTCTCAGCCTCATACTGCAGGGGCAATGAAGATGTTCCTGCATCGTTTCAATTGGAAATGTTTGGTTACCCACAATACAGCCCGTAATTGTCTCCCACTGAGTTTCATCTCTGCTCAAACGAACCGCTGGCTATGAAGACAACATTTTGGCACAGACAACGAGCTTTAGGCCAGAGTAGAGAATTGGCGGAAAGCACTGGCGGCTGCCTTCTATGATGAGGGTATTGGAAAGTTGGTACAACGCTACGACGAATGTCTGAG
The DNA here is from genome assembly GCF_023864275.1 of Schistocerca cancellata. NCBI lineage: Eukaryota > Metazoa > Arthropoda > Insecta > Orthoptera > Acrididae > Schistocerca > Schistocerca cancellata. The sequence goes on along the minus strand of NC_064628.1, from coordinate 93,479,532 downwards.
TCAGAACGGCAACTACGTAGAGAAGTAGCTGAAAGGTGTAGCTAACTGTTACAAATGAAACACATCTGATTTTCACTGTGATTTTCATTTCACGATCAATCGTAACTTACTTTCTGGACAGCCCTCGTATCTTTGTACCCGATGATGGCGTAACACCCGAAAACTGGTTTGTGTAACAAGTAGTAAATATTATAGAACATCATTAGTAATGTGTAACGTATTCTACCAAGAACCGATGGAAGAGTCAATCAATGCTACGAAGTTTTATTTATTATCTGTCTTTTATAGGTATCAAAGGCTACCTTTCTCTTACTTGTGGTTCTTCAACGTACGTATTTATCACTCAGTGTAAACCCCTGGGCCAGTCAGCCCCTTTTTTCAGGTCATTTCCTACTATTGTCCACGATTTTTACTCTCGTTTTATTCCTAATAGTAACATCAACATTTTAATCCTTGGAACTGTAGATACTCTATAGAAGCACTAGTTTAAAAAATTTGATCCAACAAAATTTCACACCACCTCATTCATACCTGTCTTTGTATCCGATGATGGCGTAACACCTGAAAACTGGTTCGTGTAACAAGTAGTAAATATTATAGAACATCATTCTTAATGTGTAACATATTCTACCAAGAACCGATGGAAGAGTCAATCAATGCTACGAAGTTTTATTTATTATCTGTCTTTTATAGGTATAAAAGGCTACCTTTCTCTTACTTGTGGTTGTTCAACGTACGTATATCTCACTCAATGTAAACCCATGGGCCATCCAGCCCATTTTTTCAGGTCATTTCCTGCTATCGTCCACGATTTTTACTGGTTTATGTGCTCGGCGTATGACTCGCCCCGCCTCCCTAGCCCCTCTGCAAATCGAACGGCACAGTTCGTTGCTGGCCTCGGTACATACACCGCTGACTGCTCGTAGCGTAAGTGATGTTTACATTTGCTCCTTGTACGGTATTTCGCCTTCCGGCCTCTGGCCACTGAATGGGTTGTAGTTTTCGGTTTCTTACACATGGGAGAGCACAGGCTTAACTCTCCACACTGACTAGCCCGGCCGCCATGCATGTCTGATTGTTTTCAATTAAGCGAGCATGGCAGCTTTCTGCGGATTTTCTCGTTTCTTGTAATTCCTTGCACAGTCTTTATAACCAGCCATCCCCTCTTATATTTATAGCTGTTAGGACCTGAGGATGGAGGTGTAACGCTCCAGAACCGGTCGTGCACTTAAACAAATAAATCTTCATTACAGCTGAAACGGGTTCTTACTTTACGAATATGTTACTCAGTTGCGGATGTCCTCTGCATCAAGTACTTTCTTCTTACAAATCTAAGTTGAAAGCTTCCATGTGGCACACTCCTATTCAGTACTGGAGTTATGAATTTTTCACTGCAATCTGTAATTTTTTCCCGTTCTCTTTCACACTTTTTTCCCGTTTAGTTGATTCCTTTGTTTATAAATTTTTTTATCATAACTCTATAAACTGTGTACAGGTTCGTTCCATTACCAAAGAACTTATGCTCGATTGTTCCTTGGAGTCTGACACATAAGTACAAAAACCTTTGTAGCAAATTACACCCTCGGTGAACCTCCACCGCCACCAACACAGTTGTTTTGTAGTTGTGGACGGCAAGAGGTTCCACTAGGGTCCTTACAGAGTTACGACACATGTGGTTTTCTGAGATCCTGGAAGAAACATTGCCGAACTAGGCGCTACTCGGGAATGTTGTTAAAGAACCGCTCTTGGTATGTTTTTTGTCGTGGAACAAGAAGGTGTTATTCAAGACCAACAATAGCTACTGACATGTTATTCGATTAGCTGGACTCAAAATCCGAGCCGACCACGAAATGAAACACTATGCCAAGGCCAAGAATTCACAGGATGCAAGGAAGACCACATATTGCAGAGTACTCCTACTTACATATCCTGAAATCTCACATGCATAGCGTGGTAATCACATGACAGATGATGACACCAACACACTGCTCACCGTTCGGTAACATTATGCACTAAAACACGTCCCGCGAAGGTCTATCTGCTACCTTTTCATTTGACGCAAAATCATGAATAATTAAGGCCTAGGATGAAAACCGTGAGACTACCATTAATTGAAAGGGCCTATTAATGTAATGATATGAAGGTTTGTGATAGCTTGTTCTTTTGATTAAGTTCTTTTGCTTAAAAATAAATCTCTACTTTTTCATTACCATCACGTTAGCTGTGGTAAGAATGAATATGTCACTTAAAAATAAAGAAACAGATATCGAAAAAAGTCTGGTTATACGTGTCCGGTGCATCATCATCTCAAATCCCTAATTCCTGTGGGAATCAAGAGATTTTCGTATCAATTGCTGGGGGCTTGGTTTGGTGGGAAGGAGCCCTCACAACGAGGTCAATAGTCTCATCGGATTAGGGAAGGACGGGAAAGGAAGTCGGCAGTGCCCTTTCAAAGGACCCATCCCGGCATTTGCCTGGAGCGATTTACGGAAATCACGGAAAACCTAAATCATGATGGCCGGACGCGGGATTGAACCGTCTTCCTCCCGAATGCGAGTCCAGTGTGCTAACAAGTGCGCCACCTCGCTCGGTCTATCAATTTTTATTTGCTAGGAAAGATAGTAGCGATTCCAGGTCATCCTGCCAAAATTAATCAACTACTAAATAATACTAGCTTTAAAAAAATTTGCTCTAATGAAATAAGTAATTTGTTAAATAATTCAGCTTAACTAAAAATAACGATCTCCATATGACGTAGAAGTCTTCACGTAACTTACAGAAATTCAGCCGGATGGTATTCTCGAAGACCTCCGATATCTCCGCAGGTGAACACCCCGTCATTTATAGGCACAACTAAATGAAAGAGTGCAAATTTACTTGGACGAGACTATGCCAACAAGGAATCAAAAGACAGCGTATGCAGAAAGACACTACGCACTATGAACAAGTACCACCACCTCAAAACCAAAGATGACCAACATCAGACGTTATTGACAGAGAAATATTAATCACCAAAGGGTAAGCAAGTAGCGTAAACTCTGTCTCTCTCTTGACTAACCAGGGTTAGGCAGTAGGATTCCAGATAGAATTTAAGGAAACATTTCTTTCTCTATTTATAAACTCACTTGTTAGCTCACCTAATAGCAGTACCCTAGCAGGTGGAAGTGCACGTCAGAATCTCTATGTTGTTACACACTGTCAAGTCACACTAATGTGACCACTGCCTATGTTCGACATCAGCGTTAATAACCACTCACAGACGGCAGCTGTAAGCACTAGCAGTGGAGGGTATATAGAGCGTGTCCTGGGGATGCTGAAACCAGTACAGACGTCGTTGTAATGTGGAAACGGAGCGGCTTATCTGACGTCAAAAAGGACTAGATCGTTGGCTTTGTGGCCAAGGGTGGAAGCATTTCCGAAACAAGCAAGTTTGTGAACAGTTAACGTGCCGCTGTCGTTAAACTATACCGTGCACGGCAAAACGGCGCTGTCCAAAACCGATGTCGAGGTAAATCAGGAACAACATGGGCCACAGTGACAGAAGATGCGTATGGGCGAATAGACGTGGAAACTGAAATGATAATTAAATGGACATCCTAGCTGCAAACAGGCGTTGATGTACTTCACTGGGGACATGTTGAAAATGTGTGCCCCGACCGGGACTCGAACCCGGGATCTCTTGCTTACATGGCAGAAGCTCTATCCATCTGAGCCACCGCGGGCACAGAGGATAGTGCGTCTGCAGGGACTTATCCCCTGCACGCTCCCCGTGAGATCCACATTCCCAACATGTCCACACCACTACATTCGTAGTGCGCCTAATAGATGTTTGCCCATCATACTAGCTGTTTGCAGCTAGGGTGTCCATTTAATTATCATTTCATTTCTAGCAAAGCTGCATGGTCATCCACGGTAACTGTTCTTTCGGGAACAGATACTACCGTCATATATAGTTAAAATATGGCTTCCCGGCCATTGACTTTCTTGTGCGAACGCACACGCTATGCCCGAACTCGTACGGGACTTGGTAGATTAATCTGCCACGAGTAATGAGTATGATGGGCAAACATCTATTAGGCGCACTACGAATGTAGTGGTGTGGACATGTTGGGAATATGGATCTCACGGGGAGCGTGCAAGGGATAAGTCCCTGCAGACGCACTATCCTCTGTGCCCGCGGTGGTTCAGATGGATAGAGCGTCTGCCATGTAAGCAGGAGATCCCTGGTTCGAGTCCAGGTCGGCGCACACATTTTCAACATGTCCCCAATGAAGTATATCAACGCCTGTTTGCAGCTAGGGTGTCCATTTAATTATCATTTCAGTTTGCACGTCTATTCGCCCATACGCATCTTCTGTCACTGTGGCCCACGTGATTTACCTCGACATCGGTTTTGGACAGCGCCGTTTTGCCGTGCACGGTATAGTTTAACGACAGCGGCACGTTAACTGTTTACAAACTTACTTGTTTCGGAAATGCTTCCACCCTTGGCCACAAAGCCAATGATCTAGTCCTTTTTGACGTCAGATAAACCGCTCCGTTCCCACATTACAACGACGTCTGTACTGGTTTCCGCATCCCCCGGACACGCTCTATATACCATCCACTGCTAGCGCTTACAGTTGCCGTCTGTGAGTGGTTATTAAACGCTGATGTTGTTATTTGTAAATAATGATATAGTTTCTGAGGGTCATTTGATAAGTCTCGTAAAGTTTCATGAACGAATGGAACTCTTCTTCCACCTGCGGCGGCGCGGGTCTTTCGGTCCCTTTACGACGAACCTGCTCCTACCTGTGAACATTGTCTCAGCAGATCATCAGTAGGAAAGCCGAGTGAAACCTACTGTACTTCGACGTGAACCAGGCTGCAATTAAAGTCACTAATCTACGTTTCGGGAGAAACACGAAGTGAAAGGTTGGAAATTTTGTCCTCAATTAATATATCCTGTAACTTAGGTAAACAAGTATCACTGCCAAGCCCGTGCTAGTCTTAACACAGTCACTCACAATCCCTTTCACTCACGTTAGCAAGTTTATGGTGTTGCATTTCCCGAAAATGTAATAGCTACAAAAATACTAACTGTTTTTTATTGAAAACGCTCGCCAAATATTAAGTCTGTCGGTACCAAATGCAGTCACAGTTTTTAGCCACCGACTTGCTCAATACGCCACGCGGAATATATGTCTTTTCTCGTCACAAAATTCACTTAAAAATTCCGCAATTTCTACACACACATTGGAATAATTATGCCGTCACTTTCCAACACTTTTGATGTATGAAACACTGCTAGATCCGGCAACTTATCATTTCCATCGGAACTACTACTGCACACGTCCGATCCCTTTCATGGCTAGCCTTCGACTACTTCTCTAGTACACTAAGTCTTCTCTACCAGCAGAGAAAGGCGCGCGAGGAATATTTGCTTTACCATTGGTCAGTATACTTAACAGCCAATAGCAAAACAACATTCTCCCGCGTCAGTCCGCGCTTTTCATCAGTAACCAATCGAAAAATCGTAAAACCTAACGACTGCACTTTTTACCGAAGTAATTATCTAAATGCTGAAGTTTTGCCTACGCATAAAGTTATTTTCTGTTGTTATTTATACCTGAATTAACTTTCCCTTTACCATAAACTTACTTTACAAACCTATTCTACAAAAATCGCCTTTGTCCATATCCATACTTCTTCGAACTGTTTCCACACTAAATCCTACTACACAACTCGTTAAACAATTATCTTCATATTAACCTTAAACCACACTCACGCACCATTCATACTGCTAAAACACATTTATAACGTTTTACATACACAAAAAGAAATAATAATACTTTATAGTAATACTAAAACAGTTTATGAAAAACATCCTATTACTTTAGTGCACTTTAGTGGGCACAATAGAAACTAAAATCACAGTCCCCCTATCCAATGTTGTCCTCTATCAAATGGTTCAAATGGCTCTGAGCGCTATGGGACTTAACATCTATGGTCATCAGTCCCCTAGAACTTAGAACTACTTAAACCTAACTAACCTAAGGACATCACACACATCCATGCCCGAGGCAGGATTCGAACCTGCGACCGTAGCAGTCGCGCGGCTCCGGATTGAGCGCCTAGAACCGCTAGACCGCCGCGACCGGCTTGTCCTCTATCGGCTGATACATAAACTACGTGCGCGTCCAGTCTCGCGTCATCATCTGTCACTATCCAGCTCTGAGACACATCTCCCACTTAACCGCCTCCAAGGCAGGATCGTTATACGGCGCTACGCCTCACACCTCCATGGTTGGTGAGCCTCATTATTCCAGTTCACTGCTGACAGCCACCTGAATTGGTCAATGAGTTAACAGACTGAAAATGAGGAAAACCGAGTTTCGTGTAATTAAACTTTTCATTTGAAGGTTTGGACTGCCGTAAAAATCAGAACAGTATTGGTTCACGCGAACTCTGCATCATCACTGAAGACCACTTACATTTGGAATAATGAATTTAAACATGGTCGGACAAGCTCCGGGGACGAAGCGCGATCCGGCAGTCCAATTGAGGTCACTACAAGCGAAACATCCATGATATGGTAATGCGAGACCGCCGAATCAAAATTCTTGTGATCGCTGAGACTGTGGACATCTCAGCTGAGCGAGTGAATAATATCCTCCACTGAGAACTGCCTATGAACAAGCAATGTGCGATGTAAGTGCTGCGATTGTTCACAGTCACCCAGAAGTGAATCTAGCAGTACATTCCAACACTATGCCTGACGATGTTTAATCGCAATCCGCAAGACATATTTTGCTGTTTTGTGACTGTAGATGAAACTTCAATGTATCATTACACACCAAAGTCAGAACGTCAGTCAAAACGATGAACAAAGACTGGTGAAAGTGCACCGAAGAGAACAAAACCATTTGCTAGCTTTTAAGGTGATATCCATTGTTTTTTGGATTCTCAAGGAGTCCATGACTGGACACTATTGTGACTCATCGTTAGATCGTTTCAAGCTTGCATTGGCTTAAGCTCTTTCACCAAGATAATGCATAATCCCACACATTAAGACAACAATGGCGAAAGTGCATTAATTGAGCTTTGAACTGGTTTCTCTTCCACTTTGTTCACCAGACTTACCCTCAAGTGACTTCCTGCTGTTTCCTAACTTATCTTGCTGGGAAGAAATTTTCATCAAATTATTAAGCGATAGTTCCAGTCAACTAGTATTTTGCAAAGTATGACAGGATGAAAAATCTGGAGGATGGTTAGACCAGGTGTATATTCCTCAGAGGAAACTATTTTGAGAAGTGGGGTGAGTTGTTTGCTAAACAAACATTTATTCTGGCGTTTTAATACACTTATCAAACGACCTTTGTATTTTATTATTATTCTTGAAGTTTTCTGGAGGAAAGGGTGTTTCAAACGTTTCCAGCTTCGTGTGACGTTCTGTATTAAACGGCAAGGATTACACAAATACACTCATGCTCATGAATTAAGGATAATGCTGATAAATTGGTGAAACAATTGTCTGGTGGGTGGTTTGAGGGTTTAAATCACCTCGGGGTATGACCATGGGGTGCATTTGACCTGCGGTCGTCGCACGGTGGCGCTGACAGCAGTCCACATACGCAGATATGTGTAGGTGCATGTAAAAAAAAAAAAGTTCAAATGGCTCTGAGCACTACGGGACTCAACTGCTGTGGTCATAAGTCCCCTATAACTTAGAACTACTTAAACCTAACTAACCTAAGGACATCACACACATTCATGCCCGTGGCAGGATTCGAACCTGCGACCGTAGCGGTCGTGCGGTTCCAGACTGTAGCGCCTTTAACCGCTCGGCCACTTCAGCCGGCAGGTGCATGTCAGAGTACGGTGCAGCGAGTAAGTGTAAAGACGTTTTCAGACGTGCTAATGGTGACTGTGTGTTGAAAATGGCTCAAAGAATACATTGATGACGTTATGAGGGGTAGCCCCCCCCACGAACCATGGACCTTGCCGTTGGTGGGGAGGCTTGCGTGCCTCAGCGATACAGATAGCCGTACCGTAGGTACAACCACAACGGAGGGGTATCTGTTGAGAGACCAGACAAACGTGTGGTTCCTGAAGAGGGGCAGCAGCCTTTTCAGTAGTTGCAAGGGCAACAGTCTGGATGATTGACTGATCTGGCCTTGTAACAATAACCAAAACGGCCTTGCTGTGCTGGTACTGCGAACGGCTGAAAGCAAGGGGAAACTACGGCCGTAATTTTTCCCGAGGGCATGCAGCTTTACTGTATGATTAAATGATGATGGCGTCCTCTTGGGTAAAATATTCCGGAGGTAAAATAGTCCCCCATTCGGATCTCCGGGCGGGGACTACTCAAGAGGATGTCGTTATCAGGAGAAAGAAAACTGGCGTTCTACGGATCGGAGCGTGGAATGTCAGATCCCTTAATCGGGCAAGTAGACTAGAAAATTTAAAAATGGAATTGGATAGGTTAAAGTTAGATATAGTGGGAATTAGCGAACTTCGGTGGCAGGAGGAACAAGACTTTTGGTCAGGTGAATACAGGGTTATAAATACAAAATCAAATAGGGGTAATGCAGGAGTAGGTTTAATAATGAATAAAAATAGGAGTTCGGGTAAGCTACTACAAGCAACATAGTGAACGCATTATTGTGGCCAAGATAGGCACGAAGCCCACGCCTACAACAGTAGTACAAGTCTATATGCCAACTAGCTTTGCAGATGACTAAGAAATTGAAGAAATGTATGATGAAATAAAAGAAATTATTCAGATAGTGAAGGGAGACGAAAATTTAATAGTCATGGGCGACTGGAATTCGAGTGTAGGAAAAGGGAGAGAAGGTAACGTAGTAGGTGAATATGGATTGGAGCTAAGAAATGGAAGAGGAAGCCGCCTGATAGAATTTTGCACAGAGCACAACTTAATCATAGCTAACACTTGGTTTAAGAATCATGATAGAATGTTGTATACATGGAAGAAACCTGGAGATACTAAAAGGTATCAGATAGATTATATAATGGTAAGACAGAGATTTCGGAACCAAGTTTTAAATTGTAAGACATTTCCAGGGGCAGATGTGGACTCTGACCACAATCTATTGGTTATGGCCTGTAGATTAAAACTGAAGAAACTGCAAAAAGGTGGGAATTTAAGGAGATGGGACCTGGATAAACTGAAAGAACCAGAGGTTGTACAGAGTTTTAGGGAGAGCATAAGGGAACAATTGACAGGAATGGGGGAAAGAAATACAGTAGAAGAGGAATGGGTAGCTTTGAGGGATGAAGTAGTGAAGGCAGCAGAGGATCAAGTAGGTAAAAAGACGAGGGCTAGTAGAAATCCTTGGGTAACAGAAGAAATATTGAATTTCATTGATGAAAGGAGAAAATATGAAAATGCAGTAAATGAAGCAGGCAAAAAGGAATACAAACGTCTCAAAAATGAGATCGACAGGAAGTGCAAAATGGCTAAGCAGGGATGGCTAGAGGACAAATGTAAGGATGTAGAGGCTTATCTCACTAGGGGTAAGATAGATACTGCCTACAGGAAAATTAAAGAGACCTTTGGAGATAAGAGAACCACATGTATGAACATCAAGAGCTCAGATGGAAACCCACTTCTAAGCAAAGAAGGGAAAGCAGAAAGATGGAAGGAGTATATAGAGGGTCTATACAAGGGCGATGCACTTGAGGACAATATTATGGAAATGGAAGAGGATGTAGATGAAGATGAAATAGGAGATACGATACTGCGTGAAGAGTTTGACAGAGCACTGAAAGACCTGAGTCGAAACAAGGCCCCCGGAGTAGACAACATTCCATTGTAACTACTGACGGCCTTGGGAGAGCCCGTCCTGACAAAACTCTACCATCTGGTGAGCAAGATGTATGAAACAGGCGAAATACCCTCAGACTTCAAGAAGAATATAATAACTCCAATCCCAAAGAAAGCAGGTGTTGACAGATGTGAAAATTACCGGACAATCAGTTTAATAAGCCACAGTTGCAAAGAACTAACACGAATTCTTTACAGACGAATGGAAGAACTAGTAGAAGCCGACCTCGGGGAAGATCAGTTTGGATTCCGTAGAAATACAGGAACACGTGAGGCAATACTCACCTTACGACTTATCTTAGAAGAAAGATTAAGGAAAGGCAAGCCTACGTTTCTAGCATTTGTAGACTTAGAGAAAGCTTTTGACAATGTTGACTGGAATACTCTCTTTCAAATCCTAAAGGTGGCAGGGGTAAAATACAGGGACCGAAAGGCTATTTACAATTTGTACAGAAACCAGATGGCAGTTATAAGAGTCGAGGGGCATGAAAGGGAAGCAGTGGTTGGGAAGGGAGTAAGACAGGGTTGTAGCCTCTCCCCGATGTTATTCAATCTCTATATTGAGCAAGCAGTAAAGGAAACAAAAGAAAAATTTGGAGTAGGTATTAAAATCCATGGAGAAGAAATAAAAACTTTGAGGTTCCCCGATGACATTGTAATTCTGTCAGAGACAGAAAAGGACTTGGAAGAGCAGTTGAACGGAATGGATGGTGTCTTGAAGGGAGGATATAAGATGAACATCAACAAAAGCAAAACGAGGATAATGGAATGTAGTCGAATTAAGTCGGGTGATGCTGAGGGTATTAGATTAGGAAAGCGTTTCTGAAGAAGAGAATAGGAAGCGAGACACTTAAAGTAGTAAAGGAGTTTTGCTATTTGGGGAGCAAAATAACTGATGATGGACGAAGTAGAGAGGATATAAAATGTAGACTGGCAATGGCAAGGAAAGCGTTTCTGAAGAAGAGAAATTTGTTAACATCGAGTATAGATTTAAGTGTCAGGAAGTCATTTCTGAAAGTATTTGTATGGAGTGTAGCCATGTATGGAAGTGAAACATGGACGGTAAATAGTTTGGACAAGAAGAGAATAGAAGCTTTCGAAATGTGGTGCTACAGAAGAATGCTGAAGATTAGATGGGTAGATCACATAACTAATGAGGAAGTATTGAATAGGGTTGGGGAGAAGAGAAGTTTGTGGCACAACTTGTCCAGAAGAAGGGATCGGTTGGTAGGACATGTTCTGAGGCATCAAGGGATCACCAATTTAGTATTGGAGGGCAGCGTGGAGGGTAAAAATCATAGGGGGAGACCAAGAGATGAATACACTAAGCAGATTCAGAAGGATGTAGGTTGCAGTAGGTACTGGGAGATGAAGAAGCTTGCACAGGACAGAGTAGCATGGAGAGCTGCATCAAACCAGTCTCAGGACTGAAGACCACAACAACAACAGTGAGGGGTAGAATATTAGGGTGACTGGAGGCTGGTCAAACACAGCAGGTCATAGCACGGGCCCACCGTGTGGCACAAAGTGTGATCTCAAGATTATGGCAACGATTCCAGCAGAGAGAAAACGTGTCCAGGCGCTACAGTACTGGACATACACAGTGTACAACACCACAAGAAGACCGATATCTCAACATCAGTGCCCGCAGACGGTCACGGAATACTGCAGGTAGCCTTGCTCGGGACCTTACCGCAGCCACTGGAACAGTTGTCTCCAGACACACAGTCTACAGACGACTAAACAGACATGGTTTATTCACCGGAGACCTGCAAGGTGCAATCCATTGAACCCTGGTCACAGGGGAGCCCGTAAAGCCTGGTGTCAAGAACACAGTACATGGTGGCGGCCGCTGTGGCCGACCGGTTCTCGGCGCTTCAGTCTGGAACCGCGCGACAGCTACGGTTGCAGGTTCGAATCCTGCCTCGGGCATGGATGTGTGTGATGTCCTTAGGTTAGTTAGGTTTAAGTAGTTCTAAGTTCTAGAGAACTGATGACCTCAGATGTTGAGTCCCATAGTTCTCAGAGCCATTTGAACCACAGTACATGGTCATTGGAACAGTGATCTTAGGTTATGTTCACGGACGAATCCAGGTATAGTCTGAACAGTGGGTCTTGCCGGGTTTTCATCTGGTATGAACCAGGAACCAGATACCAGCCCCTTAATGTCCTTGAAACGGACCTGTATGGATGTCGTTGTTTGATACTGTGGGGTGGGATTATGATTGGTGCACGTACACCCCTGCATGTCTTTGACAGAAGAACTGTAACAGGTCAGGTGTATCGGGACGTCATTTTGCATTTTGCACCAGTACGTCCGCCTTTTCAGCGTTGCAGTGGGTCCCACCTTCCTCCTGATGGATGATAACGCACGGCCCCACAGAGCTACCATCGTCGAGGAGTACCTTGAAACAGAAGATATCAGGATAATGGAGTGGCCTGCCTGTTGTCCAGACCTAAACCCTATCGAGCACGTCTGGGATGCTCTCGGTCGACGTATCGCTGCACGTCTTCAAATCCCTGCGCCACTTCAGGAGCTCCGACAGGCAATGGTGAAAGAATGGGAGGCTATACTCCAGCAGCTGCTTACCACCTGATCCAAAGTGTGACAACCCGTTGTGCGGCCTATGTACGTGTGTATGGTGACCCCATTTTGATGTCGGGGTATATGCGCAGGTAACAGTGGCGTTTTGTTGCACATGTGTTTCGGGACGGTTTTCTCAACTTATCGCCAATACCGTGGACTTATTGATCCGTGTCGTGTGTGTTCCCTACGTACCTACGCTATTAGCGCCAGTTTTGTGTAGTGCCACGTTGTGTGACACCACATTCTGCAACTGTCCTTATTTTATGAGCGTGAGTGTATTTACGGAGACCTTATGAGTTCACAGTGGGTGGGACACCCTACAGTATATTTAGCAACGAGTTTGAGAGTAGTCGATGTGACGGGAATGCGATGCAAGTACACGACCCCTTCCTCAATAAACACAGTTATACACTTATCTTGACTAGATTATATGGTCGTGTTGCGTGCACCAGAACCGCCGTCTTCCCACTCGCGTGTCACCGCGTTCCTTGTACGCAACGGGAACTTATCTGCGGCCCAGAGACTTACGGTCCGGATCGCGATTAAAGCCAGCACTAATTGTTATCCACGAGCGGGAGCGCAGGGGAAGGTGTGAAACAACAGGTTCGGGGACAGCGCGGTAAGAGCAAGGTCGGCATTAATTACCCCAAGTAGGCGTGGTGAGAGGCACTTGGCGGCATTCCTGCGCGAGAGCTGACGTCTGTCTGCCGTGACACAGCTGACACTTGACACCGTACAGTGTGTGCGACGTCGGAGACCGTAAACTCTCATTAACTTCACCGCTTTTTAATTTAATTTCTCTGACGTAAACACTAGAGGGTTGGGAGCGCTAAGAGGTTTCCATAAACTTTACATGTGAAGGAAATCACTGTAAACTGCACAAAGACTAATAAAACAAGTGCACATGTAAATTATACAGTCGCAATTACGTAACTTCAGAAATGAACTGGTAAGTAGAGACAAAAAATAACTACATGGTATTGTTGGATGGTTTGTCCGATAGGTACACAGCTAAAGTATTGCAAAGCTTTTTCTTATCCACAAACATTTTCCACCTTCTTAAAGCTAGGCAATGTTGTTTTCCTGTCAGTTATGGAGTACTGATAATGTACAGGCAAGGGTGCTGCGGATTCGTTGGTGAGGATGAAAGCAAGCAAGAGTCACGACGGATTGGGTGGTTTGTTTGGGGGAGGAGACCAGACAGCGAGGTCATCGAACTCTCGGATTAGGGAAGGACGGGGAAGGAAGTCGGCCGTGCCCTTTCAAAGGATCCATCCCGGCATTTGCCTGGAGCGATTTAAGGAAATTACGGAAAACCTAAATCAGGATGGCCGAACGCGGGATTGAACAGTCGTCCTCCCGAATGCGAGTCCAGTTGAAACTTCCCCTTCAAAAATTAAGAATGACTGTGCTGGTAAACTTCTAGGTTATTTGATTTACGAACAGCTGAGCAAAACTGAACGTACTCAGACAGTTCTCTCTTTACTTATTCTGATCATCACTAAACTGACACAAAATATTTTTTAGCGCAACGCAATATGACTTTCAATAATCCCTACAAAAGAATGGCCCTGACTAACAATAATCTGTATCTTTCATGAATCACTCACCTCACAAAAATCTTGGTTACTCGAACTACTGCAATACAGCGAGCGCCAATACTGCCAGCTAAATAAAGGATTCTAACTACTGAAGGCACTAACTACTGATAGGCATAGTTAGCAAATGAAAGATTTTGATAGAGAACAATGTATTTACCTCAATAATGTTCCAAGTCATCATATATCAGTTCATGATATCCAATTTTACAAATTTACTCTTTCTGATGGACACACGTCCAGATCGTCCGCTCTCAAAACTCTGCCATCTCTCTTCCCACATCCATCACTGCTGGCGGCTCACCTCCAACTGCACAACGCTACGCGCTGTCCACATCACACTGCCCATTATGCTAGCCACTGCGTCACCTCGCTCGGTAACCGAGAGTAAAAACTCGTTGCCAGCATACAGGCAACTCCTGTCGAATGACATCAAGGATGCCACCAATTTAACATATTCATTTGATGAACGGATTACGGTTAACAACATAGATTGCCGTCACTTCATGACACATTGCGAAGGGAGAAGTGCACATGTTTCCCATTTCCTTATGCAAGTTTGGCAATAAAAACCTCTTCCGTCATCAGGACTCTAATCGGTTACTGCCGTGTCAAGAATTAGAAACCTTGGCTACTGAGATGAGTAACTGTAATGAAATTATCAGCTCTAAGCTCTATGACGAGTGTGTAAACAACACAGTTTACAGAAAATCCAAGTTGTAATAGCGACATATTAAGAATACCGGAGATGTTGAGTCGCAAATAGGCACAAAAGAAGACTGTCAAACACACAAGGTTTCGGCCAGAAAGGCCTTAATCGGAATTAGACAACATACACACACTCACGCAAACGCAACTCACTATTTAACTTCGTTATGTGGCATCTGAGTAAGGACCCATACAGTTATCAACAAATAAAGGGTCACACAAATTAGTTTACAGTGTCTGTTTTTTACAGTGTTGTATCGTATATCATATGGCCTTATTACATGGGGACGTTTTTCCCATGTCGATAACATTTTAAAAATACAAAAGAAACAAATGTAAGTTTTGCACTTAATTTGTAAGACAGGTCGTTTGGAACAGTGTCGTCCACTCTTTACCAGGCTCAAAATACTTTGAGATTAGCCCGCAGCTCGTGGTCGTGCGGTAGCGTTCTCGCTTCCCGCGCCCGGGTTCCCGGGTTCGATTCCCGCCGGGGTCAGGGATTTTCTCTGCCTCGTGATGGCTGGGTGTTGTGTGGTGTCCTTAGGTTAGTTAGGTTTAAGTAGTTCTAAGTTCTAGGGGACTGATGACCATAGATGTTAAGTCCCATAGTGCTCAGAGCCATTTGAACTCTTTTTGAACTTGAGATTAAAAATAGCATGACAGACATGTTGTCAGGGTGGAAGTTCATCTCCACAATAGAAGGGTTAGATAGGTCGAAGTTAGATATACCTAGGCACAGGTTAGCAATGACTGAAAATTCTCAAAAAGTAAACCCACTCAGAATTTTCAATAAGTTGCCAGTCTTTGCTCGGATCATGGACATAATTAGTTTTAAACATAAGTGGTACAACTGGTTAACAGATCACCCTTTTTATTATATTAAAGAATACTTTGATTTACCAGATTATTAACTGTTACTTTTAGTTGTATTATTATGCACTGCGTAAACTTTGTAGAACTACACTACTGGCTATTAAAATTGCTACACCTCGAATATGACGTGCTACAGACGCGAAATTTAACCCACAGGAAGGAGATGCTGTAATGTGCAAATGATTAGCTTTTTAGAGCATTCACACAAGGTTGGCGCCGGTGGCGACACCTACAACGTGCTGACATGAGGAAAGTTTCTACCCGATTCCTCATACACAAACAGCAGTTGACCAGCATTGCCTGGTGAAACGTTGTTGTGATGCCTCGTGTAAGGAGGAGAAATGCGTACCATCACGTTTCCGACTTTGATAAAGGTCGGATTGTAGCCTCTCGCAATTGCGGTTTATCGTATCGCGACATTGCTGCTCGCGTTGGTCGAGATCCAATGACTGATAGCAGAATATGGAATCGGTGGGTTTAGGAGGGTAATACGGAACGCTGTGCTGGATCCCAACGGCCTCGTATAACTAGCAGTCGAGATGACAGGCATCTTATCCGCATGGCTGTAACGGATCGTGCAGACACGTCTCGATCCCTGAGTCAACAGATGGGGACGTTTGCATGACAACAGCCATCTGCACCAACAGTTCGACGACGTTTGCAGCAGCATGGACTATCAGCTCGGAGACCATGGCTGCGGTTACGCTTGACGCTGCATCACAGACAGGAGCGCCTGCGATGGTGTACTCAACGACGAACCTGGGTGCACGAATGGCAAAACGTAATTTTTTCAGATGAATTCAGATTTTTGTTTACAGCATCATGATGGTCGCATCCGTGTTTGGCGATATTGCGGTGAACGCACACTGGAAGCGTGTATTCGTCATCGCCATACTGGCGTATCATGTACCCAAATTGCGTGAAAATGTAATCACATGTTAGTTCTAGTACAATATATTTGTCCAATGAATACCAGTTTATCATCTGCATTTCTTCTTGATGTAGCAATTTTAATGGCGAGTAGTGTAACATTTAACGCTACACATTGTACTACTGTGCATTGTATGTACTTTATCTCGTATCAAACTGACGAAACCCATATCATTGTGAAATGATTTATGGCGAATAAAGGTTTTTGATTCTTTTTATAGTGTTGTCTGTCACTATAAAATCTCCTTCAGACATGCATGCATGCAGGTCTGAAGGACACTGTATAATAACATTGTAAAACATAGACACTGTAAACTACACTGCGGCGAAAGCACTCATGGGGCACCTTCCGATGGCACGACGGACCACTTCTCCCATGGCGCAGTGCTGCGACTTGACGTGGCATGGGCACAACAAGTCGTCAGAAGCTCCCTGCACAAATATTGAGCCATGCTGCATCCAGAGCCATCCGTACTTGCGAAAGTGTCGCCTGTGCAGGATTGTGTGCACGAACTAACCCCTCAATTATGACCAACAAATGATCAGCGTGATTCATATCAGGCGACCTGGATGGCCTGACCATTTCCTCGAAGTGTCCAGAACGTTCTCCAAAACAACTGTGGCCTGTTGAGATGGGGCATTGCCATCCATAAAAATTCCATCGCTGTTTGAAAACGCGAAGTCTGTGAATGGCTGCAAATGGTTCCGAAGAAGCCGAACATAACCAGTCAATGATCTATTGGAGCAGAAGACCCAGTACTTCGCCGGCCGCGGTGGTCTCGCGGTTAAGGCGCTCAGTCCGGAACCGCGCGACTGCTACGGTCGCAGGTTCGAATCATGCCTCGGGCATGGACATGTGTGATGTCCTTAGGTTAATTAGGTTTAAGTAGTTCTAAGTTCTAGGGGACTGATGACCACAGCAGTTAAGTCCCATAGTGCTCAGAGCCATTTTTTTGAACCATTTTGAACCCAGTAGTTCCATGTAAACGTAGCGCAAATGTTATGGAGCCACCACCAATTTCCACGCCACACTCCAACCCTGCCACCAACTCTTACTAAATGAAAAATGAACTGATGAGGCCACTATTTTTCAAGTCGTCTAAAGTTTAATCCAAATGGTCGAACGCCCAGGAAAGGCGCTGCAGCCCATGTCATGCTGTAAACAAAGACACAAGCATCGGTCGTCTGCTAACATGGCCCATTAACGCCCAAATTTCGTCACACTGTCCTAATGCATACGCTCTTCGTACGTCCCGCATTGATTTCTGCGGGTATTTCAAGGAATGTTGCTTGTCTGTTAGCACTGACGACTGTACAAAAACGCCGCTGCTATCGGACGTGGAGTGACGGCCTTCGTCCATTGCGCTGTCCGTGGTGAGAGTGTCTGGAATTTGCTATTATTGTGGCACACCCTAAACACTTGAATATTGAATGTATCTACCTCCAACTACCGCTACGGTCGCAGCTTCGAATCCTGCCTCAGGCATGGGTGTGTGTGATGTCCTTAGGTTAGTTAGGTTTAACTAGTTCTAAGTTCTAGGGGACTGATGACCTTAGAAGTTAAGTCCCACAGTGGTCAGAGCCATTTGAACCATTTTTTCTACCTCCAACCACCGTTCCGTTTACAGTCTGTTAAATCATGCGACCATAATCACGTCTAAAACCTTTTCACACGCATCACCTGAGTACAAATCACAGTTCCGTCAACGCACTGCTCTTTCACACCTTGTGTACGCAATACCACCGCCACCTGTATACAGGATGGTCCATTGATACTGACCGTGCCAAATATCTCACGAAATAAGCATCAAACGAAAAAACTACAAAGAACGAACTTGTCTAGCTTGAATGGGGAAACCATATGCCGCTATGATTGGACAGCTAGATGGCGCTGCCATAGGTCAAACGGATATCAACTGAGTTTATTTAAATAGTAACCACCATTGTTATTACATATTCGTGCACTACGTAAAGAAATATGAATGTTTTAGTTCGACCACTTTTTCGCTTTGTGATAGATGGCGCTGTAATAGTCACAAACGTATAAGTACGCGGTATCACGTAACATTCCTCCAGTGTGGACGGTATTTGCTTCGTGATACATTACCCGTGTTAAAATGCACCGTTTACCAATTGCGTAAGAGGTCGATGTCGTGTTGATGTATGGCTATTGTGATCAAAATGCCCAACGGGCGTGTGCTATGTATGCTGCTCGGTATCCTGGACATAATTCAAGTGACTGGTCCGTTCGCCGGATAGTTCCGTTATTTAAGGATTTGTTCAGTCACATGTGAAACGTCAGCCACGACCTGCAACAAATGATGATGCCCAAGTAGGTGTTTTAACTGCTGTCGCGGCTAATCCGCACATCACTAACAGACAAACTGCGCGAGAATCGGGAATCTGAAAAACGTCGGTAGGGATTCCTGGAAGTCAGATTGCGTTGCGCTAAAAATATTGTGTGTCACTTTAGTGAATGTCTGAGTACGTTCAGTTTTGCTCAGCTGTTTGAAAATCAAATAACGTAGGGGTTTATCAGCACAGTAATTCATTAATTTATCTAAGGGGACGTTTCAATAGCTCTTATGCGGTTGAAGCGGTGTTGAATAGCATATTTCATAACAGGTGGATTGGTCGTCGAAGCAATATACCATCGCCCGCACATTCACCGGATCTGACGTCCCCGGGTTTCTTTCTGTGGGGAAAGTTGAAGGATATTTGCTATCGTGATCCACCGACAACGCCTGACAACATGCGTCAGCGCATTGTCAATGCATGTGCGAACATTACGGAAGGCGAACTACTCGCTTTTGTGAGGAATGTCTTTACACGTATTGCCAAACGCATTGAGGTTGACGGACATCATTTTGAGCATTTACTGCATGACTATGGCATTTACAGATAATCACGCTGTAACAGCATGTGTTCTCAGAAATGGTTCAAATGCTCTGAGCGCTATGGGACTTAACATCTGTGGTTATCAGTCCCCTATAAGTTAGAACTACTTAAATCTAACTAAGGACATCACACACATTCATGCCTGAGGCAGGATTCGAACATGCGACCGTAGCGGTCACGCGGTTCCAGACTGAAGCGCCTAGAGCCGCATGGCCGTTCTCAGAAATGATAAGCTCACAAAGGTACATGTATCACATGGGAACAACCGAAATAAAATGTTCAAACACACCTACGCTCAGTATTTTAATTTAAAGCACCTGCCTGTTGCCAACTATTCGTCTAAAATTGTGAGCCATATGTTTGTGACTATTACAGCGTCATCTATCACAAAGCGAAAAAAGTGGTCCAACTAAAACATTCATATTTCTTTACGTACTACGTGAATATGTAATAAAAATGGGGGTTCCTATTTCAAATGTTTAAATGTACGTCAAATCTTATGAGACTTAAGTACTAAGATCATCAGTCCCCAAGCTTAGACACTACTTCACCTAAATTATCCTAAGGACAAACGCACAGAACCATGCCCGAGGGGCGGCCTGAGTAGCCGAGCGGTTCTAGGCGCTACAGTCTCGCAGGTTCGAATCCTGCCTCGGGCATGGATGTGTATGATGTCCTTATGTTAGTTAGGTGTAAGTAGTTCTAAGTTTTGGGGGCTGATGACCACAGAAGTTAAGCCCCATAGTGCTCAGAGCCATTTGCACCTAGCCCGAGGGAGGATTCGAACCTCGCCACAGTCCATGGCTGCAGCGCGTCAGACCGCTCGGCTAATCCCGTGCGGCGGTTCCTATTAAAAGAAAACAACGCAGTTGATATCCGTTTGACTTATGGCAGCGCCATCTAGCGAGCCAATTATACCGCCATCTGGTTTCCCTCTTCAAGACAGACGAGTCTCGTTCTTTGTATTTTTTTTCGTTCGATGCTTATTTCGTGAGATATTTGTCTCGGTCACTATCAATGGACGACCCTGTATATCCGTATAGCTGCTCCACGACTTTTTTTAACGTCAGTGTAATACGTTTTGAATGAGTTGGAAAACTGTCATTGGCTGTTCTATACAGTTTTCCCGCCGCGGTGTCTGTCCCACTGACAGTTGGACGCCCGCGATGCAGGCCTATCTGTCTGTCCCGCGGCCGCTCTCCTCCCACGTGTTCGCGCCGGCGGTCGGCCGGGCTGTCCCACGCTACGGGCCACGCAGCCGCCTCTCCTCACCCCACCTGCAGGTGTTGGCAGACCCCGCGGCGGCCTCTATTTGCGGCTGGCCGGCGACACCTGCCGCCGCCCACGACCGCCGCTGACGACACGCCCCCCCCCCCCCCCCCCTCCCGCCATGGCGGGCAGGCTGCCAGCGGACCCTGCGCTGCAGGCCGGCCTCCGCGTCGCGGGGTCAACCACTGTACGAGGGTCCACTGACCAGCCACAGGGAGCTAGGCGCACGACTGACACACAACTGTCAGAAGAGCTCGCATCTGTACGTCGGTACATCAGGAAAGGCAAGAGAAATACTTCAAGATCTACATCTGCATTCATACTTCGCAAGCTGCTGTTAAGTGCATGGCAGAAGATACTTATCACTGTACCAATTATTACGACTTACTCCCGTTGTGTTGTCTACATGGTTCCGCGTAGTCCGCGCGTACACGTCTTTCCCAACAGAGCGCGCCCCGCTAAGCACAACAGCGCAGGCAGAGCGCTCGTCCGTCTCCGCACTGTGAGATGGCACTGCCTTAGAGACGGATCAAATTCTGCTTCCGCCGATCCACGTATTAATATGTAACGCAGCCAATGAGATTGCTGCTAACGTACAACCTTTTCTCCTCGCGGAACACACTCGTGCACTGATACATGAACGCGCAAGGTACTATAACGAGTGTACAGACCTCCGATTACCAAGTCTGCATTTGTCTGCACCAGTCTGTACCAGTCTGCGTTTGTCTGTACCAGTCTATAGTCAAGTTTCAGTCTGCGCCTAATAAGATTACCATATTCCTGTACATAGCCATGAAGATAAATGTATAGACACTTTTGTCAACTATCAGAGATATATGTGAGAATAAGATTAACGTACCAACACCAAAGGAACTTCAGACTGTCAATTGTAAATAGCATCCAGAACCAAGTTAAGCAATTTTTATGCTTGTTATTATTTTAATAAATGTGCGTGAAAATTAATCAAGTTCTGTTTAAAGTTGGTCACCGTCCATCTGCTACTCCAAGCGTGCAAGTGCCATTTCTATCGTCTGACCTAACGGAAGAAGATAAACACGCCACGATAAGACCACGAGACATATTGCTGACGTTCGCCTACTTCGTTAGAGCGACAAGTCAAATACTCTGATGGTGTGTGTACCGAAGGTCTTACAGTACGCACACCACACGTTGTCACTGATGCGTCGCACCACTTTCTTCTTCCAATTCTTCTACACTCGTGCTGACAAAATTAAGGATAATTATAGAATGTGGTGCCACACAACGTGACATTACACAAAACTTGCGCTAATACCATAGGCACATAGGGAACACACACGACACAGATCTGTAAGTCCACGGTATTGGTGATAAGTTGAGAAAACCGTCCCGAAACACAGGAGCTACAAAACGCCACTGTTTCCTGCGCATGTACACCGACATCCATATGGGACATGATCACCACGCACACGTACACGTACACAGACCGCACAACGGGTTGGCATAAAATGCTTCAAATGGCTCTGAGCACTGTGGGACTTAACTGCTGTGGTCATCAGTCCCCTAGAACTCAGAACTACTTAAACGTAACTAACCTAAGGACATCATACACATCCATGCCCGTGGCAGGATTCGAAGCTGCGACCGTAGCGGTGGCGCGGTTCCAGACTGTAGCGCCTAGAACAGCTCGGACACTTCGGCCGGCCCGGGTTGGCATATTCTGGATCAGGTGGTCGAGCTGCTGCTGGGGTACAGCCTAACATTCTTGCATCAATACCTGTCCGAGCTCCTGAAGTGTCCTAGGAGTGTGAAGACATGCAGCGATACGTCGACCGAGAGTATCCCAGACATGCTCGATGGCGTTTAGATCAAGAGAACAGGCAGGCCACTCCATTCGCCTGATATCTTCTGTTCCAAGGTACTCCACCACGATGGCAGCTCGGTGGAGCCGTGCGTTATCATCCATCAGGAGGAAGGTGGGACCCACTGCACCCCTGAAAAGGCGGACATACTGGTCCTAAATGACGTCCCGATACACCTGACCTGTTACAGTTCCTCTGTCAAAGACATGCAGGTGTGTACGTGCACCAATCATAATCCCTCCCCACACCATCAAACCACGACCTCCATACACGTCCCTTTCTAGGACATTAAGGGATTGGTATCTGGTTCCTGGTTCACGCCAGATGAAACCCCGACGAGGATCACTGTTCAGACTATACCTGGACTCGTCCGTGAACATAACCTGGGACCACTGTTCCAATGACCATATACTGTGTTCTTGACACCAGGCTTTACGGGCTCTCCTGTGACCAGGGGTCAGTGGAATGCACCTTGCATGTCTTCGGGCGAATAAATCACGTCAGTTCAGTCGTCTGTAGACTGTGTGCCTGAAGACAACTGTTCCAGTGGCTGCGGTAAGGTCCCGAGCAAGGCTACCTGCAGTACTCCGTGGCCGTCTGCGGCACCAATGGGGAGATATCGGTCTTCTTGTGGTGTTGTACACTGTGGACGTCCCGTACTGTAGCGCCTGGACACGTTTACTGTCTGGTGGAATCGTTGCCATAATCTTGAGATCACACTTTGTGGCACACGGAGGGCCCGTGCTACGACCTGGTGTGTTTGACCAGCATCCAATTCTAGTATTCTACCCCTCATAACGTCATCAACGTGTGTTCTTTCAACCATTTTCGACACACAGTCACCATTAGCACGTCTGAAAACGTCTGCACACATACTCGCTGCACTGCACTCTGACATGCACCAACACACCTCTGTGTATGTGGACTGCTGCCAGGGCCACCGTGCGACGACCGCAGGTCAAATGCACCCCATGGTCATACCCCGAGGCGATTTAAACCCGCAAACCGCACACCAGAGCGCTGTTTCATCATGTATCAGCATTATTCTTAATTCATGAGCATGAGGGTACATGATCGCTATTTCAACAACGCTGTTGACATCACCTTCAGGATCTTGTGTTGACGGTTATCTACAAAAATAATCAGACTTTCGTAAGGCTTCAAAATCGTGTGAAGATTCGCAGCGTGCTTCAGATCTTAGAAACGTAAACTTATGCACTTTTGCTCGCACTTCGGAGCTTCCCAGCGTCGCAAGAAATCATGTTCGCGGCTTCAGTCAGAATCCATGCAATCTTAGCGACGCATCTCGCGTTACAAATTACGAGACCCGCTGCTTCACAGATATGATGGAAACGTTTATTGGCAGACACGTGCTAATTATATGCACTGTTACACTATCTAATCTGTCTAAATAAGGGTCACCTTCCACGCTTTGACCTGCGATACAGGGTTAAATTTTCACAATTCTATAGGCAATAATTAAAACACCTATAGTCATCTGAGTACTTCCTGAAAAGATTCAGAGATCCGATGACAACAATGAAATATATGCTGCGCCTTCAGTTAATACGAAAGTCAGCTGTCTATATTTTAACTTATGACTGAAATACTTGGAATTTGCTTCAAACCGCTTTCAAAATGGTTCAAATGTCTCTGAGCACTATGGGACTTAGCATCAGAGGTCATCAGTCCCCTAGAACTTAGAACTACTTAAACCTAACTAACCTAAGGACATCACACACATCCATGCCCGAGGCAGGATTCGAACCTGCGACCGTAGCACCCGCGTGGCAAATCGCTTTCCTGGCAAGGCCATTCAGTTACGGATCTGACGACGTAAAACGACAACAACAGTTAACTTCCAAAATATAAAGAGCAACGGCACTTAATTTTGCAAGCATCGCCTGAAATTATTAAGCAGAAGCAAACTTGTTTAGCGTAAAAATTAATTACAAAAGTTGCGGCTAAGATCTTTTAGTGTAAATGGAGTCTTCCTTAGATTGAATCTTCCATGTCATGCACATATCGGTCCTGTCTGTATAACTTGCAGAACGTATGAGAATTTCTCAGGCGCATACACATAATAATGTCCGTGAATTAAAGCGAAACGGTATTAATGGAATATTAAACAAGATACTATCAGAGGGGACACCATCGTGCTATTGCTTGTTGTCACCGGATTCCCTAACCAGCTGAAAATCATTTAACATTAGTACACAGAGCGCTGCAGAAGGTACAAAACATTTCTACAAAATGACACCGTTAAATGGGGAATGGGAGCGTAGCATTGGCTACTGCAACTTGTTAGAATGCATCCATCAGGAAAATAAAGGACATCACGGGGGGGAGGGGGGGGGGGACCAGCTGTACTGACAAAGATTTATTATGCGATTATGCGAGAGTTTCAACTCTAATAGTGGCAACTATTTATTTACAGATCGTACAAAATAGATACGTGTTTCAAAGTTTTACTGACCTTCGAAGTAGTCACCAGCATTGTGTATATAACCCGTCGCCAGCGATGTGGAAGTCGTAGGATTCTAGCAGTGCCAGTTGGGTTGACAGTTCGAGCGGTGCGATCTATAGCCTGACGAATTTGTAGCAGTTCTAATGCGAACGCCGTGAAGTGTTCGCTTCAGTTTAGAAATCGAGTTGAACTCACGAGGGCTTAAGTCAGGGGTGTGCTGTAGGTGTTATAGTACTTATCAGCCCCATCTGTCAAACAAATCAGAAACAGCTTGCACTGTACGTGCTCGAATATTGTCCTGTAAAATGATGGTCAGGTCGTGCAGAAAGTGTTATCACTTCTGTCTCTAAGCTGGTCGTGGTTTGTGTTCCAAAAATGAACAGCGTAGAAACAGAAGTGATGACACTTTCTGCAGGATGGATCTGAGCACTATGGGACTTAACTGCTGTGGTCATCAGTCCCCTAGAACTTAGAACTACTTAAACCTAACTAACCTAAGAACATCACACACATCCATGCCCGAGGCAGGATTCGAACCTGCGACCGTAGCAGTCGCGCGGTTCCGGACGGAGCGCCTAGAACCGCTAGACCACCGCGGCCGGCTTTCTGCAGGATCTGACCATCATTTTGCAGGACAATGATTTGTTTGACTGATGTGGCTGCTAAGTGCTATATCACCCACTGCACTCCCCTGATTTATGCCCTCGTGAGTTCAACTCGATTTCTATATTGAAGGAAACACTTCACAGCATTCGCTTCAGAACTGCTACAAATTCGTCGGGCAATAGACCGCGCTTCTCGAACTGTCAACACAACTGGCACTGCTAAGAGTATCCTACGACTTCCACATCGCTGGCGACGGGTTATACACAATGCTGGTGACTACTTCGAAGGTTAGTAAAACTTTGAAACACGCATCTATTTTGTACGAGCTGTAAATAAATAGTTGCCACTATTGAAGTTCTAACCCTCGTACATTCACTCTATTCAAGAACTGTCCTTCGCACTAAAACAAGTGTGCATTGAGCGTCATTAATTAACACCATGCCAATCTGTTAATATGGACTTTTTAACAGGGAAATATTTACCATTGTCTTAGACACGAAGTGTTGCAAGACATATTTTATCAAAATTATCCGCGTCCTCTCATAGAATGATGATAATACTAACTGATCATAAATATCCGAAATCATTACGTTACGCAGAATTGACTGCTAGATGTCACGAGTAGCGTATCCGCCAGTGTAAAAGGAGGTGGGAAGTACTGTGCCGTCATTAGAGACGCTGTAACAACAGAGTCGATTGTTCAGGAGAGCTTAGTGATTTTGAACGTGAAGTTGTCATTAGATGTAGCCTGAGTAACAGTTCCATCATGAATACTTCGTCCCTTCTGAAGTTGCCCAAGATGGCTGTTATTGATGTGACTGTGAAGAGGGAGCGCCTAACAAGCACGACAGCTCAACCAAGATAAGTTAGACTTCATGTACTGACGAAGAGGGACTGTCGAGCATTGGGCAGGGTGGTTGTAAAAAAACCCAAAAAATCAGCAGAAGCAATCACTCTTGGGTTTCAAAGTCCTACCAACGGTCCATCTACCACAACGTCTATGCGTAGGGAATTAAAAGGAATGGGGCATAAAGGCCAAGCAGTTCTTCGTTAATCATACATTTGTGTCGTCATTGTTAAGCGACGTGTGAGGTGGTGGTGTAGAGAGAGATGGTGGATGAGACTAGAAACGAGAGATCTGAAGTGATGACTCAACTCACACTATGACCTGTGTCAGTCCAATGGAAGGGTTTGGGTTTGGCGAATATCTGGAGAAAGTTCCCTGCCATCACGTGCAGTGCCACCACTAATTGTTCAAATGGCTCTGAGCACTATGGGACTTAACATCTGATGTCATCGCTCCCCTAGACTTAGAACTACTTAAACCTAACGTAACCTAAGGACACCACACACACCCATCCCCGAGGCAGGATTCGGACCTGCGACCGTGGCAGTAGCGCGGTTCCGGACTGAAGCGCCTAGAACCGCTCGGCCACAGCGGCCGGCCCAAAAAGTAATGTACGGATTAGGTTGTAGTATGGTATCAGGGTGTTTCTGGTTGTTACTGTGTGGTCCCAGTATTGCGCTTAAGAAACTCTAAACGCTGAAGAATGTGAACATACCTTACAGCATTGCGCACTGCCTACTGAAATGGACCAGCTAGCCCAAAGCCACGACCTCAATCCAGTGGAACACCGTTGTGATGAAGTAGAACGTTTCTTAGAATGTTTCTTATTTATATAAATGATATGCCTTCTAGTATTACACGTGATTCAAAAATATTTCTGTTTGCTGATGACACCAGCTTGGTAGTGAAGGATCTTGTGTGTAATATTGAAACATTATCAAATAATGTAGTTCATGAAATAAGTTCGTGGCTTGTGGAAAATAATTTGATGCTAAATCACAGTAAGACTCAGTTTTTACAGTTTCTAACTCACAATTCAACGAGAACTGATATTTTAATCAGACAGAATGGGCATGTTATAAGCGAGACGGAACAGTTCAAGTTCCTAGGCTTACGGATAGATAGTAAGCTGTTGTGGAAAGCCCATGTTCAGGATCTTGTTCAGAAACTAAATGCCGCTTTATTTACCATTAGAACAGTATCTGAAATAAGTGACATTTCAACACGAAAAGTAGTCTACTTCTCATATTTTCATACGCTTATGGTATTATTTTTTGGGGTGATTCTTCTGATTCAAAAAGGGTATTTTTGGCTCAAAAACGGGCTGTTCGAGCTATGTGTGGTGTAAGCTCTAGAACCTCTTGTCGACCTCTATTCAATAGTCTGGGAATTCTGACATTGCCCTCACAGTATATATTTTCTTTAATGTCGTTTGCTGTTAGCAATATTAGCTTATTCCCAAGAGTTAGTAGCTTTCACTCAGTTAATACTAGGCAGAAATCAAATCTACATGTGGAATGCAGTTCCTTGACTCTTGTGCAGAAAGGAGTGCAGTATTCTGCTGCATCCATTTTCAATAAGCTACCAGAAGAACTCAAAAATCTTAGCAGTAGCCCAAACGCTTTTAAGTCTAAACTGAAGAGTTTCCTCATGGCTCACTCCTTCCATTCTGTCGAGGAGCTCGTGGAAGACCTGAAAAATTAAGCAAATTGCAGTGTTACGTTCTTGATTTTCTTTATTTAAACTAATGACGTGTCGCCTGAATATGTTTCTTATATTTCATTTTATCTGTTTCTACAATCGTGTTATAATTTCATGTATTGACTCGTTCCATGACCATGGAGACTTCTCCTTAATGTGGTCCCACGGAACAATAAATAAATGGGATGAGGTAGAACGTCGATTTCGCTCGAGTCACAAGCGCCCAGCATCCATACCTTTGTAAGGTGCCAGGAGATGGGCATTTACACGTTAGCTTACCAACATTAGTATTAATAATAAAGGGACAGGCAAGGGCATCAAATCAAGACTTTATTCCCTGCATGTCTGCATGATTAAGTCAATAACTTAAAGCGGTGGTGAAAAGTGTCGGAAGTTGAGAATTGTGGAGTATGAAGTCTGCAGATGGCCGTAGCTCGCCGGGCTTCCGTGGGCGGCAGGTAGCGCTCACCGGAAACGCGGGACAGTACGGCGTTTTTGGGGATAGCCCGGCATCCGGAGCCACCTGCGCTGGGCAACACGTGGCAACGACGGGAATTTCGTTTGCCTAGGGGCGATATGACCTACTCGATCATTGGTTAGATCTCAGAAATGCCGTTGGAGGGATTTCGGCGATGACAGAGCGTTCGACATTGGCCGAAACTGAGTATTCTTCCGCCGCGTTTTCGTATGCGTGGCAGACGCGAGAGTTGCTCTATCGCAGCACTGCACCAACGCGCTTTCCGAGCACAGTTCTACGGTTAGAGATCTTTGTGTGCTCTGAAGCGAGATTTTCACCAACGCTTAACCACTTCCACCAACTTACCTAATATTCTTGGTCTGTTAGTTATCCTTGAGAGGTGCCGAGTATTTATCAACGCAGCTGCCGGTAATAGGGGCGCGAAATTACAAAATGTTTATGTGCCATTCTCAGGAGTGTGTGGGTGGAAAAAGGAAAATCACATTTTTTTGTAAATTTTCTCAGTTGTGGGTGATATCAAATTAAAATGCCAGTATTACAATCGAATTATCGACTTCAATGTAGGTAGCATTTACCCTGTCCCAGTATACTTTACACTGCACAGCTTGCCCAGACGGGAAGGAAAGAAGGTTTGCGGTTTTCTATGCCAGCGACGGACAAATAAGCTCACACCGTCTCTGGTTACATATATTGAGGAGGAATGGACTGCCATTCCTCCACAGACATTCAGAAAACTTCACTGAAAGTGTCCCCAGCGAAGTTCAAGGCGTCACAAAGTCGAAGGTAGGACACACGCTATATTAATGTCCACTAATAGGTGTTCGGTACCTTTGATTACAAATACGCGTCAGAGTCATCTTAATATTATCATGAAACCGAGGCAAAAAGCGGATTTGTTTCACAAGCAGTGCCTCCAATTGGCTTCTACCACTTTCCACCAACAATCTCCACAATAACAAAAGAGGAACAGTCAATATGGAAAAAGTCACACCAAAACGACACACTATAATTTACATGAAAACAAATGTAATTTACCAGCACGAGTTAACACTAGCTATGTCTGTCATTTTTACCCTCACTTCCGCCCAACTAGCTGCTGGTTCCGCACTCTGCTATTAGGCTACGTTGGATCACCCGTGTCAACGCTTGCTGCACAGCGACCTTCGCCACGATAAACAGAAAAGTGTCTCAGCAAAATTCGACGCCCGCGCACTGAAATGCACATTCGAACAATTTTGACGCTCTCTGTACTGCAAGAGCAACCTCGCACATCGCGAAGGACCATTAACTCGTCGATCCCCGACGTGATATACATTCTAAGACATAAGCGCTGTCCCAGGCAGCACATGACCTCCAAATAGTCCCTAATAATTGTAAAATCTCTTTCCTCCAGCCAATCAGAGTTGCTAGCCACATGGAGGCCAATTTGTGAGTTTCCATAAATTTTGTATTGCCAGCATCCACAGCTGTAGAATTGTACCATGACGAAAAAGCCGCTTAAGCTGTGTGACAAATCTTTGTTAACGATTCAGCTAGTTTCGCAGCCTTAGAGGCACATCTTCAGGGGCGCATATTTATTTCATAATTTATTTCGGACGATAACCAGTACAAGACCCAACATTAATTATCCAGTTGTGATAAAAATGTTCAGTCATCAGGAGATCGGTAGTCCAATTTAAAATAGGGCAAGATGGAGGGAATATCATCCCGATACAAGGAATCAAATGCATAACATCTTCGTAACAACATGAGGTCTGCAGTGACCACCTTGATCGGCACAGCGAGTGACAGTCAGGCTGATATCCGCCCGTTGTACTGGTCCTCAAGAGACACGTTTTCGCTGATCATCGCGGCTCAGTTCGAAGCGTCAGTCAACACTGAAGACAATTCCACTCCAGTCAATAAGATTCCAGGACGAAGGCCTATACGGAGACGCCCCGGGCAGAGATGGGATACCAACATGACTACCATCCGCCGAAGTCCTTGTAACACCATAGCTCTAATGCTGTACGGATTTATTTTGCCTTTTGCTTTGGTTTAATGTTATAACATTGAGTATCTGTAAATGTGTTTGAATCGATAACATAAAATTGTATACACCTTTCTTTGTTAAAACTTTGATGTCGTAGTTTGATTCTATGCAATGTAGTATATCTGTCATTTAAATTCTTCGTCCCATTTGGAGGGAACAAAACTTACTGTATGTAATTGCAATTTCTGTGTGAATAATTTTTTGTAGAAATGTTAATATGTGCAAATGTACTGTTTTATTTAATGCGTTTGGTTGCTGTTATGTAAATTGCTGACCTTCACTTAGGGTTCTTAGTTATTCTGTATGTAAAAGTTGTTATGGTTCCCCTCGGCAACGGAACTGTGTAGCGCGCGCAAATTGTGGTTGGCCTAGGTAGAAAAGGTGGAACAAGAGTCAGTCGGGGACGAGCTACCAATCTGTGCACTGCCATGTAAAAGTTGTGTATTGTGCTGGTTCCGACAGAGGCTTTTTCTGCCACTTTCCAATGCCTAGGATGGATGGATAAATAGCTGGAACGATTCTGGAATTGATATTCATCATCGCCACCGAGAAGGGCCAGAGTCCAGCATTTCTGTCTGCAAATCCACCTACCAACATGCAGTTACCACCACATTGCGCAATCACTGTAAAGGAGTACTATAATAACGTACAGTCAAGGATCAGCTTATTGGGTGTTTTAGTGTGCACAAATATAAGGTAACTTATAACTGAATTTATGTACCTACCTTGATTTTTTCCCTATCACAACTCCTCTCAGGTTCCTCTCCATTTGAACTATGATTACCGAGTGTCCTATTTTGTGGAAAAAAATGAAAGCCTCAAAGTTAGACAGTTCACTACATAATGTTTGATCTTTGATGCGAAGGGAATATTCAGGTTTACTGTGGATTTGGCGAAATTGTGGGAAGCAGTAAATGTAGTTTTGTAAAGTTTTAAAGTCACCAATTTAATCATTTATCTGAAAGTAGGAGACTGTGGTAATAAACACAATTTGCTGTTTCTTTTAAAGATTAAAAGTTCATAAAACTGAGGCTTATAAAGTTTTGCTTAGTTAATGATCATAGTGCTACCTGTAGTAAATTTTAAAAGGTGAGTTAGTTTCTTGTAAATTTGTCAATATTGTGTCTCACTTCAGAAAAAGTCGTGAATTGCAGTTGTGGAAAGTTGGATGCTTGCTAAGCTCTTGCTACTTTCGGGTATTGAAAGTGCATATTAATAGTGTAATAAGATTCACAGGTTATCCTTTACCACTATTTATGAAAACAATAATTTCTTTATTCAAAAGACAGTGAGAAGTAACCTGTTAGTGAATCCAATTAACTTTCATTTTAAATAATAAAGTATTTAACTGAGAGAGACTTAACCTGTGATCAGTTCATAATTTTGCAGTGAACAACATTTATAATTTTATGTCAACTAGGAAAGTGTTTGAAAAATAATACTTAACCTATGTCCAATCTATGATCTTACAGTGAATATTAATAGTAATGTTATAAAGACCATTCAGTTTGAACAAGCCCTGGAAGTAATAGTGTGTTTCGGTATTTGTTATATTTTTGCCAATAATTTGTACTGCTCTAGCTGTTAGCTTCAATCTTACCGTAAACATATGTATGTGTCAGAGTTGATTCCACTCGCGTGTGGCTAAGTCTAGGTTGTGTTTGTCCGTTAAAGTTACTCATACCTACTTTCTTAAACGAGAACGTTAATCTTTCTCTTGCCTAATTAGGCTGGCGACCGTTTTCCTTATTCTTTAAACAGTATAGCTAGGCAAAAATATTGTTTGTTACTGTTCAAATATTTACGTCATTCTATCTTTCACTTCCAATAAGCCACCTCCGTTAGCTACAACACGGTCAACACAACAAAATTCCTCTCAGAGGGTAACACTGCTCTGTTGCTTTATACCATAATTGTTTTAACAAGATAGTTTTATTTCACGACCTGCCTCCAACTTTAAGGTTATGGTATAGCAGTAGCGGACAAGAGTGTTATATGCTGACAGCCGGGAGTGATGGTCTGGTGTGTCACTCCTTTTTATAACACTTCTCTTTACAGAAAATCGGTTCGTCGACGATATTCTGCGTCTGTTTTTGTTGTCCTTCATGACAAGCCATCCTGGCCTTGCATTTCAGCAAGATAATTCCCGCCCGCACACTCCGATAGTTTCTGCTGATTGTTCTCGTGCTTGTCAAACTGTACCTTGGCCGGCAAAGTCGCCGTATCTCTCTCCAATTGAGAACGTTTGGAACATTATGTGCAAGGCCCCGCAACCAGCTCGTTATTTTGGCGATCTAACGCGCCAGTTATTCAGAAGTTTGCACTGCATCCCTCAGAAGGACATTCAACAACTCTATCAATCAATGACAAGCCGAATAACTACTTCCATAGGAGCCAAAAGTGGACCAACGGGATGCTGACTTGCTCAATTTATGAAACCCTTTTTCTAGAATAAATGATCCACTTTTTCTGAAACGAATGATTTGTTTGTCTGTAAACATACTTTTGAGTTATCTTTCTGTGTTTCCATTGTGATGTTGTCAGAATCTAAGTCAGCGTCATAATACGTTTTTGTAGAACCGTATAACGAGGCAACGTCGTAACCGTTGGCTAAGGAACGGAATATCATAAAGACTTATGCTAAAAATATACTGGCCGAAGATACACATTTCAGACCACTTGTATATTTTCAATAAGACGGACGCGTCAGAAGTTACCAGCGAAAGGGAGGAATGAACGTTACACCATAAGAACAAGTCCATCGAACATGACGAGCATAGAGACTAAATCTAGCACTATCCACTGTCAGATATGTCATCGTCATCATCTCCGGTGAGCAAATAAGGACTGACTTCAAAAGAACTTGCTGCGGCACGTCGCAGCACGAGGTAAAGTGTGGAGAACTGAACTGAAGGCAGCTGTACGAGTCTAAAATTAAGACAATTTTCATGTTTGGTGTCGCCTTCATTCCATCTGTAATGGTAACTTACACGAATGATAACAGACGTATAGAATTTTATCGACAGTTCCAACGAAGGTTTCTGAGTAGACTGTTGGTTAACACGGCGTTACCCCTTAAATGGAAGTATGTTACCTATCACCCTTCTGTACACCTGTTACAGCCCCTTTGAATTCCCCTACAGTAACGATATGCAATGAATCCAAATAAGGACCGAACTTAATTTGTTTCACTCCACAATCCCACTACTTACAATCCTGTTTTCACTCGTTGGCTGCAGGTAATCATACAGATCATGCAGTTTTTAATCACGAGGACTGTTACATGTGATAAAATCGTAGGAGGATCAGTGGTTAGACTACTAGAAAGGTTAAAGATTTGCTCCTGAAATCGTCATTTGGCACAGAAACTATCAGGTGCCGTGTCATAAAACGTAAGGCCGCCAATATTGCTCAAAGTTCCAACTTCTCACAGATCCAACCATCCCTTCCCCTCCGCCAATCCCCACTTCCCGTCGCCCATCACCCCATCTTTTCGGTCCAAGAAAGACTAGGGTGGCGTAAGGGGGGGGGGGGGGGCACTGTCCAAGAAAGATAGATGTCCAGCACTTCATAGACCTGTAGTTGTAAACTCGTGCTTACAAGCTTCACAGTAAAACTCGGCTGGAGCAAAAAAATAATTTCTTAACGGCATTCAAGACATAAATATATACAGTCGTAAAGACGGAACTTAGTGATTGGACATAGCACGTCTGACGTCGATCTCGTAAAGATAATGAAACGCCCGGTGTATACCACGGGGATCAGTATGAAAGTACAAGGCGAAAGTAAACTTAGTGTGACGGCTATTGTTGACCAACCGAAAACGATTCCGTTTCTTGTTGCTTCCGTAACACTGTAAATTCAGTATGTCTGCTTCAATTTTATGGTAATGTATGCCTGTTAATTGCCAATCATACATTTATAAGAACACTTTACTCTCGCTTGAAAGTTCCTTCTACATCATTAGTAGATGTTTTATGGCTATGCGATTGTCATTCGATTTTCAAATAATATATTCAGTATACAGGATATAGCTTAATTAATAGCAAAAATTAACATAGTTGAAAGTACACGATAATCAGTATAAACATCTCGTTAAACGTGAGTTCGTTTGCGAGATGACTGCAAGGTTTTTGTTGCCAGCATCGGCTAATTTTATTACTTTCGTTATTTGTGAACGTCGTCGTAGTTAGGAAAATTATAGTGTTTAAGAAACGATATTGATTTATTTGGTATACTTACTTTTGTTTTTATGACAAGACACTACAGACTTACTTTTCATACTTCTATGTTACAATTACATGGGCCCATTATGACCAACTAAGGATAGGTGAAGACGGCGTGGTACATTAGCCTCCAGAATCACCTTATCTGAGTTCTTTAGGATTTTTATTTTGATATCACTTTCACATCGTCGCGTACTACATTCCTTTATCAGTGTTGAATAACTGGATCAGAGAACTGTAAGTGCTTTTCAACCAAGTGAAAAGAACTCAGAGGAGTTTCAAAAGCATTAGAAAACAGGCGTGGAAACGGGTATAGTAGTGCATCCACCTAAAAGGATTTTGAAAGTGCGTTTCGAAAGGTGTCGGTATACAACAATTCTAAATCCTTTTGTAATTTATCGACTTTCGTAACGTGCCCATACAGCCATCTCAACACTGGAGATGCTATACTACTGTTTGTTGTAACAGTTTAGAGTGTATATTAAGTAGTCCCCTGCACAAAATTACATAGGCTTAGTAAAGGACAGATTCCGAGGTAAAATAAATTTTACGTCCACAATGTACTGCAACGGGTAAAGAAGAAGAAAATGTAACGCAGGATACACAGAGGTAGGTTGCTACAAAAATCCTACTGGCAACACAATAACAAATTATTAATCGCCGTTGGTAAACATTTTGGATGTCCCCTATTCAGTCCATATTATTGACGTATGCAGACCTGTAAGTACTATGTAGATAGAACATGAGAAAAGTGTACAAGAACCAGATTTGGGTATTACAGCCATACATATCGATACACGAGTGTACAGGCACATACGTATAGGAGGTACATGGTGCCATACTGAGAGTTCCATTCCTGCTGAACAGCACCTGGGAATAAACTCAGTTATTGTGGTTCGGTCTTTCCCTGGAATTCCAGTTACCAAGCGAAGAGGTTTAGCAGCGCAGGGATCTGTATCAGGGTTTTGACCCTGTTACCGAACTCGTGCAGTATTTTATACGTTGCTATGTCGTTGGACGATAGCATGGCTTGGGAGCTGCTTGGGAACTGATTGCCAAGAGGTTGACTATTGCTTGCTACTACGTTGATCTGATACGTGTTCAAATGGTTCAAATGGCTCTGAGCACTATGGGACTTAACATCTGGGGTCATCACTCCCCTACAAGTTAGAACTAATTAAACCTAACTAACCTAAGGACATCACAAACATCCATGCCCGAGGCAGGATTCGAACGTGCGACCGTAGCGGTCGCGCGGTTCTAGACTGAAGCGCTTAGAACTGCTCGGCCACAGCTGCCGGCTGTCTTTTTTCACCAGCAACACTACACCTTCGTAGCCATCACCTCATCTTCTCTACTGACAGAGTATCCCAGGAGTGCGAACGGTTCTTTCGTTTTTAACCATGTTTCAGTGACGGCCGAAGTGTCTACGTCAGTTTCGAGCAGGAAATGTAGAAGGCTGTCTTTGTTTGCCTTTAGCGACCTTGCATTCCATTGGATGATTTTATAGACCACTTTTCGGTGTAAGGAGGGGGTTAACATATTTTGGAGTGACATTGGCATCGTAGCTGTTTGTAGTACTGCAGTGGACCCATTAGTAGCCTGCTGTTATAGTACACTCCTGGAAATTGAAATAAGAACACCGTGAATTCATTGTCCCAGGAAGGGGAAACTTTATTGACACATTCCTGGGGTCAGATACATCACATGATCACACTGACAGAACCACAGGCACATAGACACAGGCAACAGAGCATGCACAATGTCGGCACTAGTACAGTGTATATCCACCTTTCGCAGCAATGCAGGCTGCTATTCTCCCATGGAGACGATCGTAGAGATGCTGGATGTAGTCCTGTGGAACGGCTTGCCATGCCATTTCCACCTGGCGCCTCAGCTGGACCAGCGTTCGTGCTGGACGTGCAGACCGCGTGAGACGACGCTTCATCCAGTCCCAAACATGCTCAATGGGGGACAGATCCGGAGATCTAGCTGGCCAGGGTAGTTGACTTACACCTTCTAGAGCACGTTGGGTGGCACGGGATACATGCGGACGTGCATTGTCCTGTTGGAACAGCAAGTTCCCTTGCCGGTCTAGGAATGGTAGAACGATGGGTTCGATGACGGTTTGGATGTACCGTGCACTATTCAGTGTCCCCTCGACGATCACCAGTGGTGTACGGCCAGTGTAGGAGATCGCTCCCCACACCATGATGCTGGGTGTTGACCCTGTGTGCCTCGGTCGTATGCAGTCCTGATTGTGGCGCTCACCTGCACGGCGCCAAACACGCATACGACCATCATTGGCACCAAGGCAGAAGCGACTCTCATCGCTGAAGACGACACGTCTCCATTCGTCCCTCCATTCACGCCTGTCGCGACACCGGAGGCGGGCTGTACGATGTTGGGGCGTGAGCGGAAGACGGCCTAACGGTGTGCGGGACCGTAGCCCAGCTTCATGGAGACGGTTGCGAATGGTCCTCGCCGATACCCCAGGAGCAACAGTGTCCCTAATTTGCTGGGAAGTGGCGGTGCGGTCCCCTACGGCACTGCGTAGGATCCTACGGTCTTGGCGTGCACCCGTGCGTCGCTGCGGTCCGGTCCCAGGTCGACGGGCACGTGCACCTTCCGCCGACCACTGGCGACAACATCGATGTACTGTGGAGACCTCACTCCCCACGTATTGAGCAATTCGGCGATACGTCCACCCGGCCTCTCGCATGCCCACTATAGTGGGTCCGTCAACTGCACATACGGTTCACGTCCACGCTGTCGCGGCATGCTACCAGTGTTAAAGACTGCGATGGAGCTCCGTATGCCACGGCAAACTGGCTGACACTGACGGCGGCGGTGCACAAATGCTGCGCAGCTAGCGCCATTCGACGGCCAACACCGCGGTTCCTGGTGTGTCCGCTGTGCCGTGCGTGTGATCATTGCTTGTACAGCCCTCTCGCAGTGTCCGGAGCAAGTATGGTGGGTCTGACACACCGGTGTCAATGTGTTCTTTTTTCCATTTCCAGGAGTGTATATCATTCATCAAAGCCGTAATTACATTTATAATGTTATTTGCTTCTTAGTTTCCTATATCACTCTGTTGGCTGAGTCTGTGACATTGTGGTGGACAGGGCTGGAACCCACTGGAGCAAGAGGAAGGCAGTGCTCTCGTTGGTACAACTCGTCGCGGGGGACTGCGCTTTGGTGGGGTCCTCTATGTTCCATGGAATTTACGCGCTGCTGGTGGCACAGCTGGGCAAGCTGTATTAGAGGAGGGGGCGGTGGTATCAGCGGTGAATCCACTGGAGTCACCGTTGCTGACGTCTGGGGCACTATCGTCGTGGCATGGGTTGGTTGCTGCGGATCTTAGGTGGCGTTGCTGATGTTCACATTGAGCCGCTGTCGAGTCGTAGGGGGAGAGAATTCTGTACCTTCTCTCGGAATGTGTGGGGGAGAAGTAACTGCATTTGCGTAAGGCCTATTCTCAGACGCATCTGCTGCTTTTCAAATGGTGATATTATTAAGAGACATAATTTTCAGAATTTATTTGTGTTTGAGATACACTGGACAGGTTCGAGGTAGGGCACTGTGACCACTGGTACAGTGAATACAGCATGGTTGACTGGCCCAACAAGAAGCATCACTTTTGTGTGGGCTTACAGGCTACACACAACTTTTCTTACTTCTGCACTGTTTGCTGCCATCTCCAAACCGCAAACAATTATAACATGGAAGACAGAAGGTACATTAACATCCACGGTACAGCGAACTCCATGAGTGCAAACTGTGGGAGCCGATGTGATCTAAATGTCACAACACAAACTGGTGATGACTTTATTACCATCCCATGTTCGGGTTTATAATTTTACCAAAACGCCTAATGTCGATAAATTCACAGCATCAAGTCCTTTCCGACAGCAATTCTTCCTCCGTAAGGGAGGTTGTAACGTTGCCTTATTTAGCAGCGAAAAGCTTCGGACTACATGCCTCCAGATTTGCCTTGTCTAAGAAGAAAGATTGAACCAATCCATTTGCAATTTCACATGGTTTTTCCCTGCAGCCACACTTTCTGTATATAAGATGAAAGGGCCTTTTGTTGCATATATGTTAGCAATCTAACTTACATGTTGGTGGGTGATGGCTGCTCCTTGGGTGGGCTTCGACACGTAACATTTTCCCCATTTTGTCTCATTAGTAGCTGTGTCCTTCCTCCTCCATGCGATCCCGTTGAGATTTTTGCGAGGGCTGTAGGTCTCTTGTTGTGGTTGCATCAGCTGGTGGAACACATGTGATGTGTGTCTACGTTGTAGAACGCGATGGTCGCGCCGCTAATCATTTCACTGATGGGTGCATTAAGTGCGTTACCATCCACTGCGACACTGTGCGGTTGGTGTGGCGAAGTTCGTGAAGCGGAAAACCTGACAGCAGCGTAGCAAATCTTTTAACGATTTGGCAGAGCCTATGGAAGTACACTGAAGCGACAAAAGTCATGGGATACCTCTCAATACCGTGTCGGACCTCCTTATGCCAAGTGTAGCTCAGTAAAATCGATGTGGCATGAACTCAACAAGTCACTGAAAGAGTGACATTTTCACTCTGCAGCGGGGTGTGCGGCGATATGAAACATCCTGGCAGATTAAAACTGTGCGCTGGACCGAGACTCGAGCTCGGGACCTTTGCCTTTTCCGGGCAACTGCTCTACCATCTGAGCTACTCAAGCACGACTCACGAAGGTCGGAGAAGAGGTGGTGGCAGAAATCTGTCAGGACTGGGCGCAGAGTTTTAATCTGCCAGTAAGTTCCAAGTCACTGAAAGTCTATTACTAAAATATTGGGACATACTGCCTCTATAGCCGTTCGTGACTGCGAAAATATTCCCGCTGATGGATGCATTTCATCCACGTACGTACATTTTGATTATGTCTCATAAATGTTAGATTGGATTTGTGTCGTGTGATATGGTGGCCAAATCATTCGCTCGATTTGTCCAGAATGTTGTTCAAACCAGTAGCGAGCAATTGTTGCCCGATGACATGGCATATTGTCAGCTACAAAAACTCCATTGCTGAGTGGCTGCAAATGGTCGCAAAGTAACTGAACATAACCATTTACAGTTAATTATCGGTTCAGTTGGACCAGAGGACCGAATATGTTCCATGTAAACACAGCCCACACAATTACGGAGCCAGCACACAGCTTGCCCAGTGCCTTGTCGGGGTCCATGGCTTCATGAAGTCTGTGTCACACTCTAACTCATCTGACCAGGCCGTGGTTTTTCAGTCGTCTAGGGTCCCAACGATACGGTCAGAAGCACAAGAGAGACGATGTGGGCTATGTCGTGCTGTTAGCAAAGGTACTCGCGTCGGTCGTCTGATACCATAGCCCATTATCTCAAAATTTCGTCACGCTGTCCTATTGGATACGTTCGTCGTACGTTCCACAATGATTTCTGCTGTTATTTCACGCGATATTGTTTGTCTCTTAGCACTGATAACTTTACACTAACGTGGCTGCTCTCGATTCGTTAAGGGAAGGCCGTCGGTCGCTGCGTTGTCCATGTCTGAGAGTTCACGCCTGAAGTTTGGTATTCTCGGTACAATCTTGGCTGTGGATCTCGGAATACCGAATTCCCTAACGATTTATAAAATGGAATGTCCCATGCGTCTAGCTCCAACTATCATTTCGCGTTTAGAGTCTGTCGCGGCCATAATCACGTCGGAAATTTTTGACATAAATCACCTATGTACGAGCGACATTACCACTGATGCACTGCCCTTTTACTCCTTGTGTGCGCAATACGAGGTGCATTCAAGTTCTAAGGCCTCCGATTTTTTTTCTCCGGACTGGAAAGAGATAGAAATATGCGCATTGTTTTAAAATGAGGCCGCGTTCATTGTCAATACGTCCCAGAGATGGCTGCACCGTACGGCAGATGGAATTTTACCGCCAGCGGCGAGAATGAGAAGTGTTTTAAATACTTAAAATGGCGACGTTTTCCTTACTTGAACAGCGTGCAATCATTCGTTTTCTGAATTTGCGTGGTGTGAAACCAATTGAAATTCATCGACAATTGAAAGAGACATGTGGTGATGGAGTTATGGATGTGTCGGAAGTGCGTTCATGGGTGCAACAGTTTAATGAAGGCAGAACATCGTGTGACAACAAACCGAAACAACCTCGGGCTTGCACAAGCCGGTCTGACGACATGATCGAGAAAGCGGAGAGAATTGTTTTGGGGGATCGCCGAATGATTGTTGAACAGATCGCCTCCAGAGTTGGCATTTTTGTGGGTTCTGTGCACACAATCCTGCATGACGACCTGAAAATGCGAAAAGTGTCATCCAGGTGGGTGCCACGAATGCTGGCGGACGACCACATGGCTGCCAGTGTGGCATGTTGCCGAGCAATGTTGACGCGCAACGACAGCACGAAGCACGAATGGGACTTTCTTTTCGTCGGTTGTGACAATGGATGAGACGTGTATGCCATTTTTCAATCCAGAAACAAAGCGCCAGCCAGCTCAATGGAAGCACCACCAAAAAAATTTCGGGTAACCGCCAGTGCTGAAAAAATGATGGTGTCCATGTTCTGGGACAGCGAGGGCGTAATCCTTACCCATAGCGTTCCAAAGGGCACTACGGTAACAGGTGCATCCTACGAAAATGTTTTGAAGAACGAATTCCTTCCTGCACTGCAACAAAAACGTCCGGGAAGAACTGCGCGTGTGCTGTTTCACCAAGACAACGCACCCACACATCGAGCTAACGTTACGCAACAGTTTCTTCGTGATAACAACTTTGAAGTGATTCCTCATGCTCCCTACTCACCTGACCTGGCTCCTAGTGACCTTTGGCTTTTTCCAACAATGAAAGACACTCTCCGTGGCCGCACATTCAGCAGCCGTGCTGCTATTGCCTCAGCGATTTTCCAGTGGTCAAAACAGACTCCTAAAGAAGCCTTCGCCGCTGCCATGGAATCATGGCGTCAGCGTTGTGAAGAATGTGTACGTCTGCAGGGCGATTACGTCGAGAAGTAACGCCAGTTTCATCGATATCGGGTGAGTAGTTAATTAGAAAAAAAATCGGAGGCCTTAGAACTTGAATGCACCTCGTACTACTGCCATCTGTATATGAGCATATCGCTTCCCGTGACTACTGTCACCTCACTGTATATAAAATACCAGTACGAACTATCACAGTTTACTCCGCGTGATTACTTGTTGAGTAGTGCACCGATGTTCACCATTCCACGTCTCGGAGTAAATTGTTATTCTAACTTCGTGTTGTAATGTACCACATTGCTAAATTCGTTTATCAGTAACAAACTGCAGTTTATCATATTACACATTATTTTAATCTAAATTTAACTTCAATAAAGCGATGTTTACAGACAACGAATTCGTTCCTTTCGGTCAAAACAAAATTTTGCTTTCGTTTCACAAACTATTTGTTTCATTGCGTGCCTTCAACTGTGCCAATTTTCCCTATTAATTTCAGAAAATCCGTTTTTCTCTCAAAACCAGGCTTTGTTTGCTCACATTTTCTTCTACATTACAAATCCCTAATTGTTTATGAACATTTTTTTCAGTAGTCTCCTGAATGGTTTTATTCGACGTGCCACGAGTATCCTCTCCTGCGTTAATTTCTTCAGCTCATAGTTGCACTCACACCCAACGTCTTCGTATATTTGTTACGTCATTAAAATCTGTTTCTCTGGTTTTGCCCTCTACTTCTATGTCCTGTATCATGGCAATTCCCAGGTGCCGTGACATTTGTAGTGTTATCCCACCTAGGCAGTGGTTTTTCCCATATTCCTTTCCTTGCCGAATCTGCGGATAACCCCATTTATTCTCTATAGACGCAATTTTCAGCATCAGCTTGTAACACCACATTTCAAACGGTTCCATCCTCTGTAGATTTCTCTGTAGTCCATAATTCACATCAATACAATGCCGTGCTCCAGACCAAGCGAGATAGCGTTGTGGTTGGCACACTGGACTCGCTTTTGACAGGACGATGGCTCAAATCCGCTTCCGGCCATCCACATTTAGGTGTTCCGTGATTTCTCTAAATCGCTCGAGGCAAATGACGGAATGGTTCCTTTGAAAGGGCACGGCCGATTTCCTTCTCCATCCTTGAAGCAATCCGAGATTGTTCTCCGTCTCCATTGACCTCGATGTCGACGTGAAGTTAAATCCAATCTTTCTCTTTCACAGTGCTCCAGACGTACCTAGTCAGTTATTTCTTCCTCCAGTTAAGACACATGTTTGATACCGGTGGTGTATCTTCCTTGATTCGTGCGTCACGCCTTGCCTTGTCTCCACGGTAGCAGAATTCCCACACTTTGTCCTCAGTTTTGATATGAAATTCCTCGCTAGTACCATTAAATGAAACAACACGTTTACTGTTACAGTCACCGTTTTATTTATTTCCACGACGCGTTTCAAAGGTTTAAACCTCCATCATCGGGTGGACTTACATTAGTTAGTATGACATTTTTATGTGTGTTGTGTTACGATTTTTTGGAGGAACTTTTGCATTGCCTCCAGTGGTCACAGGTTCGTTACGGCAGCGAAAGGAACCTGTGAGCAGTGGAGGCAGTGCCACAAGTTCCTCCAAAAAATCGTAACACAACACACATAAAAATGTCATACTAACTAATGTAAACCCACCCGATGATGGAGGTTTAAACCTTCGAAACGCGTCGTGGAAATAAATAAAACGGTGACTGGTAACAGTAAA
The DNA here is from genome assembly GCF_023864275.1 of Schistocerca cancellata. Taxonomy (NCBI): domain Eukaryota; kingdom Metazoa; phylum Arthropoda; class Insecta; order Orthoptera; family Acrididae; genus Schistocerca; species Schistocerca cancellata. The sequence goes on along the minus strand of NC_064628.1, from coordinate 93,435,911 downwards.
CTTGTAGTTTCATTTAATGTCAATAACAGTCACGGTAAAGCCTAACCTAAAATGTTCGCATCTAAAATCGCTAGTATCACTTTTGTTATTTCTAACTACTTTTGTCCTTCTTTGGTTTACTCTAAGTCTGTGTTCTGTGCTCATTAGTTTGTTCGTTCCTTTCAACAGCTCCCGAAATTCTTACTCATTTTCTCTGTGAATGGCAATATCAGCAGCGAATCCTGTCACTGCTGTTCGTTCATCCTGAACTTCAGTCCGACTCCTGAAACTTTCTTTTACTTCCGTAGTTGATTTTTCGGTATAAAGGTTGAACAGTTGTGAAGAAAGGCTGGATTCATGTCTTTTTGCAGGTCGAATAATCCTATGAAAGTGTCTGATTCCCCGTCGGGTTGCTTCCGTTACCAGTCGCAAAATTAAAACGGCCTCTCTGGTACCTTTACCTTTCCGAAAGCCAAACTGATCCTCATCTAACAGATTCGAAATTTCGTTTTCCATTCTTATGTACATTATTCGTGTCAGCAGTTTGCATGAGCGGGCTGTTAGGCTGCTCGTGAAATACTTCTTTTTTATCTGGATTTGTTGTCTTCTTGGTTGGGCGGATGATATTCTTCCGTAAGTCTGATTGCATGACTCCAGTCTTATAGATTCTACGCACTGATTTCAATAGTCGTTTGGATACCACTTCGCTAAATGATTTCAGAAACTTTGAAGGAATGTTATTACGACTTATGTCTTGCTCGTTCTCTTCCCACGTATACAGGGTGTTACAAAAAGGTACGGCCAAACTTTCAGGAACACTTCCTCACACACAATTCAAGAAAATATGTTATGTGGACATGTGTCCGGAAACGCTTAATTTCCATGTTGGAGTTCATTTTAGTTTGGGCCCCATGTTCTTCCACCTACGCTCAATGGAGCACGTTATCATGATTTCACACGGGATACTCTATGTCCGCAGCTCGTGGTCGTGCGGTAGCGTTCTCGCTTCCCACGCCCGGGTTCCCGGGTTCGATTCCCGGCGGGGTTAGGGATTTTCTCTGCCTCGTGATGACTGGGTGCTGTGTGATGTCCTTAGGTTAGTTAGGTTTAAGTAGTTCTAAGTTCTAGGGGACTGATGACCGTAGATGTTATGTCCCATAGTTCTCAGAGCCATTTGAACCATTTTTTTGGATACTCTACCTGTGCTGCTAGAACATGTGCCTTTACAAGTACGACACAACATGTGGTTCATGCACGATGGAGCTCCTGCACATTTCAGTCGAAGTGTTCGTACGCTTCTCAACAACAGATTCGGTGACCGATAGATTGGTAGAGGCGGACCAATGCCATGACCTCCACGCTCTCCTGATCTCAACCCTCTTGACTTTCATTTATGGGGGCATTTGAAAGCTCTTGTCTACGCAACCCTGGTACCAAATGTAGAGACTCTTCGTGCTCGTATTATAGACGGCTGTGATACAATATGCCATTCTCCATGGCTGCATCAGCGCATCAGGGATTCCATGCAACGAAGGGTGGATGCATGTATCCTCGCTAACGGAGGACATTTTGAACATTTCCTGTAACAAAGTGTTTGAAGTCACGCTGGTACGTTCTGTTGCTGTGTGTTTTCATTCCATGATTAATGTGATTTGAAGAGAAGTAATAAAATGAGCTGTAACATGGAAAGTAAGCGTTTCCGGACACATGTCCACATAACATATTTTCTTTCTTTGTGTGTGAGGAATGTTTCCTGAAAGTTTGGCCGTACATTTTTGTAACACCCTGTATATTCTCTCCTTGCGTTTAACAACGGAATTAGTTTTACATTGCTAGTGAGGGAAGTTTTCCTTTCAATTGTCCGGAAAGTTATTTAGCTTTTCTGTACGCTGACTCAGTACATCTGTTGACCATTTTCTTTTCATACTTCACACTTTTTTTTCCTACGGGCATCCCGTTTTACCATCCCTGTACATTATATTGCTTTCATTCTTATTAATAGAGCAGTTATTTTTATTTGTATGAGTAGGACCGAAAACATAACCTATGCCAATATTTCGAGCAGGACGCAAGGTGACGAGATTAATTGCCGTTCAACGTACCTAGTCCTAATAGCACTCCCTAAAATCGCTGCAACACAAATGACACATGTTCTGTCATCGCAAAATAACAAAAAATGGTTCAAATTGCTCTGAGCACTATGGGACTTAACATCTGAGGTCATCAGTCCGGTAGAACTTAGAACTACTTAAACCTAACTAACCTAAGGACATCACACACATCCATGCCCGAGGCAGGACTCGAACCTGCGACCGTAGCGGTCGCGCGGTTCCAGACTGTAGCACCTAGAACCACTCGGTCACTCCGGCCGACGAAATGGCTGATGTTTTGTTCGTCAGACATGACTTACGAAAATATCTGAAGAGACTTTTGGGAAACACAGGTGGAAATCGGGAAAATTTGTACGCATCAAATGTTAAGTCCATACACAGCTGCAGGCTCTTCGCACGAAGAATTCAGTGCGTTTCGTACGGCAGAATGTAGCAGCCGCTTAAAACGATCTTGGTGAGGTAACCTTACAAAATTCAACAAGCATAGGAACTGATATCAGTTTCACGATCGGTAAGGAATCTCGAATTTTTCATATGTAAAGCAACTGGAATTGCACCTGTGAACAGATTAGCGTGATTTGTGATTGATGTAAATATTTATACGTTTATGTTACCTGCAAAGTTGCATCTAAACGTCCATTCTTAGGGTTATTCTTTCAGTTGACATTGAAATGTGTATTTTAAATTTGCATACAGTGATATCAATAATAGTGTTGAAGGCAGTTATAGTAATGAATACAGTGTTGCAGCTCTGATAACATCGTGACGAGTACATTATGTAAAATGACAGCACTCCTGTACTTGCAGAAAACACGGTAGATGGTCCGATTTAATGATATCTGGAGGTGATGTTAATTGATCTATTTAATAGCATGACATTATAGAGAAAAGTTGCTAAATGAGACAACGAAAGGGAATCAATACAGGTAACAGGAGAAAAAAACGGAAGAGGTGATGATAAAGAAAGCAAGTACAGCGTTCACAGACAGATACTGATTCGTCATTGGACACTTGAGATATACCGAGTAGGAAGCCTCGCCATTTATAATACGAAAAGCTTATGTTTGCTGTTGAATGCTTGATGGTTTTGCTTCAAGGACGGACTATGCACAGCGTTAGCCACGACGCTGGAAGATCTTGCACTGCACTCATTGGATGGGAAAAGCTGTTTAAAATGTGATGTGAAATATCGAGGAGTATAATGAATAATGCACGAACCACTTTCTGTTTTATTTCAAGTAAAAATTTTCCTCTGCGCTTCTGAACGGCAAATACATGAAAACGGATTTCTGCAGGATGTTACAATTTATTTTACCATATTTTGGTGCTCATATTGGATTTTGTTGAGAGCTTTTACTGTCTTATGATAGGATGGGAGTACGGGATGAATGGCGTCAATGGAATGTCTACTTTTTAAAAAACATCATTGTCGCCAATGGCGGTAGAAATGATTTAATTTCATTATTGTATTTTCGGCTTTAAAGCCATTATCAACTGGTACACCGTAAAGTACTGTGCTTTAGCACATATCAAACTATGAAGATCTTCTGAGAAGGAGAGATGTCATTGTCATGTCTGAGGCTTTTAATAGCGTTACCACCTTTAGCATAAATCAAAACACGATACTATTTCTGTACACTCTTCACCTCTGAAGAGTCTCTTGGTCAACTTTTGTAGGGATAAAAAAATATCCTGTAAGGCTGAGAGGTGGCATGAGCCCCCTCTCATATTTCTATCTTACGATTTTCCTCTCTAATTGCATGCAGTGAAAAGTCGCTATTCCTTCACACGCGGACTTCCCACGCAGCGTCTCTCTTCACCCGGGTGGTCCGGTGACAGGCGGACTCCGCTGATCTGGAAAGCGTTAAGCCGACGGGCGTGAGGAAGTCGAGTGAATGCTTTGCAGACGCCGACATTGTCAAAAGACACGCCCGGAGGGGTCTGAAGTAGTGGCTGGGCTAGAGGTTCCATTACTTCGCAGAAACTTAGCGAAAACACTTTCTGGTGGGCTACCAGCGAGGCGTGGGAATGACTTGTGTACCCAGGCAGTTGTGGCGGGAAAATTCCCGCGCTTTCTGCAAAATAGTAACTGTGATTGGCTTGCTCAGGGCATAGCTCCGTGACGTAGCAAAATCAACGCAGAAATTGGCGCCAAGAATCTCCATTGGTGGAATGGTAGTGCTCCGGCAATAGAGTGGAATTTTCCGCCGGTTTTCGAGTTGCTGATTGGAACGTTTAACCACGGCCACTGTTGTGGGGGCGGGAATGTTGTGTGTTCAGCCTGTACGGGTGCTCGAGGTAGTTGGCTCTCGCCTTTCGGTCGAGGACGTCGAAGCAACCAGCCATCGCCTCCGGTACGCCAGATCGTGTTCTGGCAGTTAAGAAGACAGTTTGGTAATGTATGTCCGCAGCACCGGCAGATAGGGATTTTCCTAGGTGATAATCAGAGCTCAGCAGAGCGCGCCTGTTCGTCTTTTTCTAACTTTGTTCTGTCTTGAGTAGCAGCAATTAATGTTGGGTTACCTGTGTGTCTCTCTTAAGATTTGAGTGGCAAGGAATTGGCTCCACATACCACTTCGTCTTAAACCTCACAATCTAGTTTAGGGACAACTTCACCTTCATAGCGTTTGTTTGAGTATCCAATTTGAGCCAATTTGATGTATTATAAACGTTTCATGTGTTTTTGTTTATTATTTTGTGTTTAGTCTTAATAAATCATGTTGTTATTTTGGACAGAACTTTCATTCTGTTAATCGGTAGAGCAACCCATCATTTCTCACTATGTTAATGAAACCTTCCTTTATTTAACTTATTTATCAAATTAAATTATTGCAGGTGCCAAACTCTTTTCTACTCCACTTGCAGGGTTGATTATAGTCAGTTCGCGTATATTTTTTAATCCATGTGCAACAGCAAAAGTCGGAGTTAGAATAGGGGGGGGGGGGCTTAGAGCATCATTTACATATGGAGATTCTAGACGAATTTAGTGTTAAATACACTGCTTGCCCCGGCACCTCGCAAGGCTCTTTGGGATTAGTAAAAGTCCCAGAGTTTCATTCGTAGTATACGGAAGTGATGCATCTTGGCAACAGAAAACTCACATGCATTTGTGGGTTCATTGTATCAAAAATACTGAAACATCACGACGAATGCATGCTTGAACATAAATGCAGATGCTAGCTAAGCCTATAGCTTGTGCTGCCGCATTTGACCACGAACGGCACCTGTGTAACGTCGTCAATATTTGCAAGTTGTCAGAATAGTTTTTTGTGTAGTTACGAGTGTACTATGTTGGAGTTCAGTGAATTCGAACGTGGACAAATTGTTGGTGCTCGTATGGTCGGTACTTGAGTAACCAAGGGGCCATAAGTGTTCGATGTTTCAAGACGCTCTACAAAGATTTACTGGTATATCACATGCAGGGAAAGTGGAAAAATTTTCCATCCGATAAGCACCACGGAGACGAAAGTGTGTGTTCAGTGATCGTGATAGAACGTCATTGAAGAGGATTGTTACGAAAAGTGATAGGACGACAGCTGGAAAAGTCTCCACAGAGTTTAATGTCACACTCGCAAACCCTGTCAGTACGAAAACAGTGTGAAGTGGCCTCCATAATCAGGGGATTGGAGGGCACGGTTGTGGGGCGGCGGGTGGAATAATTGTTAATAATGTGAATTTTATAAGGCATGAGTAGGCTGCTTCACTACACGGTGGAATTTCGAAACCAGACATCAGTGATGCAAATGCCCAGAACAGGAAAACGTGGTGCTCAAACTCTAAAGCCTGGACTATGGAGCGATGGGGGAAAATCATTTGGTCGGATGAGTCTTGTTCCACAAGAGTGAAACGTGGCGGGGGATCGGTGATGATTTGGGCCGTTTGGGCCTCATTGTTACTTTTCAAGGCTAAGGACTGTGTGATCATCTTGGCTGATCAGATACATCCCGTGTTACAATGTTTGTTCCCCAATGGTGATGCAGTGTTCCAAAACGACAGGGCCCCTGCTCACACAGCTCGCATCGTTCAGAATTGGTTATGTGAACACGAGGATGCATCGTCGGGTCTCCTATGGTCACTACAATCGCCAGGTGTGAATAATATTGAGCCTTTGTGATCCACTTCGGAGAGACTTGTGCGTGATCACTTTCAACCTGCGATATCAATACCTGAAATTTCCGCTGTTTTGCAGGAATAATGGTATAAGACTCCTTTGACAACCATATTCGATCTGTATTTGTCATTTCCGAGACGACTAGAGGCTATTTTCAATGCAAACGGTTTCCCTACACCGTGCGATGTCTGTGGTGTTTCAAGATTTTTGTCCAACCCGTTTACGTTAACAAGCGTTTGCCACGACGCAGCAGAACAGTCCAAAGAATTTTGGGACTAATACTGAGAACCGTTTAATACCACAAGTTAGTTGTGAAATCGGTCTATTGGGGCAACCTACTTGATACACTGCACTTTTAGCTTTCGACAGTACCGTAAATGAAATGTCAGCAGAATCAACGTGGTGAAACCAGTCATGCTGCTGATATACGATGTCTTCAGTGTCAGAAATAATGTGGGAAACTTATCGACGGATGGAACTTGTCATTCTATGAATTTCCTCGAATCCCGGATTGTGTCAGCCGTGGATCAAGCTCACGGTTCTGGCAGGAGTTGGGGCGTCACTGTTTCCAACTCCCCCTCCCGTGAAAATATTACTTGTGGTCACTAACACATTTCTGTGCCACAGTGGTTATAAAATACACTCTCTAAGACAAAAAAATACGCGTCATAAAGGAACTATCTGAACTGGATGGAAATCGGTTGATGCGATATGGCCCGCATCTCGTGGTCATGCGGTAGCGTTCTCACTTCCCACGCCCGGGTTCCCGGGTTCGATTCCCGGCGGGGTCAGCGATTTTCTCTGACTCGTGATGGCTGGGTGTTGTGTGCTGTCCTTAGGTTAGTTAGGTTTAAGTAGATCTAAGTTCTAGGGGACTTATGACCACAGCAGTTGAGTCCCCTAGTGCTCAGAGCCGTTTGAACCATTTTTGTTGATGCGATATATATGTACAGAAAAACAAATGACCACAGTTTAAAAAAATTGGATGAGTTACTCAATGGAAAGAGCTTCACAAATTCAGCAGTAACGCGTTGATCCACCTCTGGCTCTTACGAAAGTAGTTATTCAATTGGGCATTGATTGACAGAGCTGTTAGATATCCTACTGAGGGATTTAGTGCAAAATTCTGTCCGACTGCTGCGTTACATCGTCAAAATCCGAAGCTGGTTGGAAAGGCCCTGCCTATAATGCTCCAAAATTGTCTGCTGGGGAGGATCCAGTGACCTTGGCGGCCGAGGTAGGGTTTGGAAAGCACGAACACAAACAGCAGAAACTCCCACGGTGTGCGGGCAGGCCTTACCTTGCTGAAATGTATGCCGAGAATGGCTTGCCACGGAGGGCAACACAACAGAGCTTAGTATACGTCGACGTAGCACTGTGCCTTAAGGGTGCCGTAGGTGACAACTAAAGAGGGTCCTTCCTGGTTTTCGCGTGTATGGTGGGTGACAGTCAGTTTGGTATCCCATCGCTATCCGTCTCCAGACAAGTGTTCGGCCTGGAATCTCAGAGACAGGAGTAGAATAGTCTTTAGTGGTGAATCCCACTTCGAACTCAGCCCCAGTCACCATCCGTCATGTGTCTGGAGGCGCCAGTCTGGAGGCTATGTATGTTATTGCGCCGCCACCTATCGGAACTTCATGAAACTATAGGGACTCAGGTGGGATGTCCGTCAACAAATTACGCATTTTTTCAAGTCAAAGTGGCCGTGAAAAAAGTGTGCTGCATTACTGAACGCCCCTTGGAAACGCCTCTACTGAAATGTGATTTGGGAGAGGACAAGGAGTCATGGTCCTGCCTCTACCGCCGCCGCCCCCCTTCCCCCCGAACGGCTATATCGAATGATGGGAGGCGAGGAGGATGACGAAGAATGGTGTCAACTCTTTTTGATGTGTCACGTGTCTTTTGATGATGATAATATGGCCTGGAAGGAACTCCTACTTCCTGAAGCATAAGTGAATTACACACTACTGCCCATTAAAATTGCTACACTAAGAGGAAATGTAGATGATAAACGGGTATTCATTGTACAAATATATTATACTAGAACTGACATGTGATTACATTTCCACGCAATTTGGTTGCATAGATCCTGAGAAATCAGTAACCAGAACAACCATCTCTGGCCGTAATAACGGCCTTGATACGCCTCGGCATTGAGTGAAACAGAGACTGGATGGCGTGTACTGGTAGAGCTGCCCATGCAGCTTCAACACGATACCACAGTTCATCAAGAGTAGTGACTGGCGTATTGTGACGAGCCAATTGCTCGGCCACCATTGACCAGACGTTTTCAATTGGTGAGAGATCTGGAGAATGTGGTGGCTGGGGCAGCAGTCGAACATTTTCTGTATCCAGAAAGGCCCGTAGAGGACCTGAAATATGCGGTCGTACATTATCCTGCTGAAATGTAGGGTTTCGCAGGGATCGAATGAGGGGCAGAATCACGGGTCGTAACACATCTGAAATGTAACATCCACTGTTCAAAGTGCCGTCAATGCGAACAAGAGGTGACCGAGACGTGTAACCAGTGGCACCCCATACCATCACGCCGGGTGATACGGCAGTATGGCGATAACAAATACGCGCTTGCAATGTGGGTTCCCCGCGATGTCGCCAAACACGGATGCGACCGTCATGATACTGTAAACAGAATCTGGATTCATCCGAAAAAATGACGTTTTGCCATTCGTGCACCCAAGTTCGTCGTTGAGTACACCATCGCAGGCGCTCCTATCTGTGATGCAGCGTCAAAGGTAACCGCAGCCATGGTCTCCGAGCTGGTAGTCCATGCTGCTGGAAACGTCGTCGAGCTGTTCGTGCAGATGGTTGTTGTCTTGCATACGTCCCCATCTGTAGACTCAGCGATCGAGACGTGCCTGCACGGTACGTTACAGCCATGCGGATAAGATGCCTGTCATCTCGACTGCTAGTGATACGAGGCCGTTGGGATCCAGCACGGCGTTCCGTATTACCCTCCTGAACCCACCGATTCCATATTCTGCTAACAGTCATTGGATATCGACCAATGGGAGCAGCAATGTCGCGATACGATAAACCGCAATCGCGATAGGCTACAATCCGACCTTTATCAAAGTAGGAAACGAGATGGTACGCATTTCTCCTCATTACGGGAGGCATCACAACAACGTTTCACCAGGCAACGCCAGTCAACTGCTGTTTGTGTATGAGAAATCGGTTGGAAACTATCCTCATGTCAGCACGTTGTAGGTGTCGCCACCGGCGCCAACCTCGTGTGAATGCTCTGAAAAGCTAGCCATTTGCATATCACACCATCTTCTTCCTGTCGGTTAAATTTCGCGTCTGTAGCACGTCATCTTCGTGGTGTAGCAATTTTAATGGCTAGTAGTGTATTGATGGGAACCAACCAGCTGGGACCAGGTGCTGTGTATACTTTCACAATGGAGTGGTAGTCTGAAAGGTCAGAAAGCTATTCCCGTGGGTCGTCCTTCATCTCGCCGTGTCAATGATGAATAGTGCGACGGTGGACAGAGGTAGTAGACCAAACGGCGCGTCGCGCAGGGCCACAAATCTTGTTGGGATGGGCGGCGGCGCTGGCGTCGCGCCTTGGCGCGCCTTGGCTCGCGGCGGTGGCGGCGACGGAGGCCCGCTGACCTTTGGCCGCCGGAGTTGGCAGCGGCCGCGGCACGGGTTCACCTGCCCGCTGCCCGCTGCCCGCTGCCCGCTGCCCGCGCCCGTGCCAGCCCGGAATAGCGACCTCCTCCCACGGCCCGCGGGCACAGCACCGACTGTATAACAGCCGCGGTGCCTCTGCTGCCCAGCTGACGCGACTGCAAATAGCAGGCGCCACACACACACACACACACACACACACACACACACACACTTCACACGCGTTCCTACTTGTTCAGGGTCTCTGACGCCAGCGAAGGTCCTGTCACGGTCGCCACATTACGTAAGGCTTCACTTTTAGAGCACTATTTGCAGGTAACAGTAAACTACCATTAATATTCCAACAGACCAAGGAAACTGTTCATCTAGAGAGCTTGACGCAAAAAAATTGCAACACCAAAAAGTAACGAAGATCGAGAAAGGAAATTTATCGATATATTTGTTTAGGTAACATGTTTAAGTGATTAGCATTGCAGGATCACAGGTTAATGAAAGCACGAGATAAGCCAACGCAAAATCGAAATGCTTGTACATCCATAACCGCAATAACCGCCTGAATGTTGAATGTAAGCATACGAACGTGCAATCGTTACGGTGCAGACGTGCAGGATGTCAGTTTGTGGGATGGAAGTGCTTGCCTGTAGCACTTGCTCAATCAATGCAGGGACGGTTAATACTCGTTGTGGATGACGCCGGAGTTGTTGTCGGATGACGTCTGACATATGATCGATTGGACACACATCTGGTGGCGAGCAGGCCAAGGCAACCCGTCGACACTCTACAGGGTGAAAAGTATTTAAACCGACAAACTATGGGAGGTTGTAGGGGACATCAAGACAAATATTTTTCCCTAATGCCATATTTTCCTATGAGGAGTATTTTAAACGGTAGAGGAAGATTTCTCTGGCGGCAAATTAATTAAGCCAACAAACACTTTTCCATTTTTTTATGACCAAGAGACAACACATTAACACAACCAAATTTCAATTACAGTAGATTTTGAAAAATGCCTCCATTGACATGTAAACAAAGGTCCCCTGTCTGACACGGGCAAAAACCCCAGGAGTATCCTGAATTGTTCCTGCTGCTGCTACTATCCGGGCAACCAGATCCTCTTCTGATGCTACAGGAGTTGCGTAAACAAGATTGCGCATCTCTCCCAAACAAAAAAGTCCAGAGGGGACACATCTGAGGATCGAGCAGGCCATGGTACAGGACCACCTCTGCCAATCACGTTTCTGCGAAACGTCGGTCCAGGAATCGACGCACACGACGACTGAAATGTGCCGGCGCCCCGTCATGTTGGAACCACATGCGTTATCTTGTAGGGAGCGGGACGTCTTCCAGTAATTCTGGCAACGCTCTGGGGAGAATATTGTAACTGCCTGCCATTTAATGGCCTAGGTGGCAGATACGGTCCAATTAAACAGTCCCCAACGACACCGGGCCACACATTAACGAAGAACCGCACTTGAGGAGCGCTAGTAACTGTGGCATGTGGGTTATCCTCACTCCAAACATGCGAATTGTGCATGCTGAAGACTCCATCACGCCCGAACGTTGCTTCATCGGCATACAACGCAGAGGATGGAAATGTAGGATGCATTTCACACTTTTACAGGTACCACTGCGAAAACTGTGCTCTAAGTGGATAATCAACTGGTTCCAGGTTGTGGACACGCTGTACGTGAAATTGACGTAACAATTGCTCTCGAAAGACTTCTTACATTCGTCTGATTCGTCCCCATGTTACGTGCAATTGCACGAGTGCTGATTGAAATATCCCCAGGATATGGCTATTAGGATATTGTTGTTGATAAACCCGCTGTAGAGCTCGTCCGTTGTGGTGTGCCACGTAATACACACCAACCATATCAGTGTACTCACTCCAGGTGTATCGCTCCATTAGTAAACAGAGACAATGCACTACTACACTGGTGGACAGCAGTTACCTAAAACTGAACAGCGTAATACGCCATCTAACAACTGAAGATCGTAATACGACCCCTAACAACTGAAGAGAGTAATACGGCCTCCACCGGTTTAAATAATCCTCGTAGGAAAAAATGACATTAGGGAAAAATATTTGTTTTGATGCCCCCTACAACCTCCCAGAGTTTGTCGGTTTAAGTACTTTTCACCCTGTATACGAGGTGCATTCAAGTTCTAAGACTTCAGATTTTTTTTCTAATTAACTACTCACCCGAAATCGATGAAACTGGCGTTACTTCTCGACGTAATCGCCCTGCAGACGTACACATTTTTCACAATGGTGACGCCATGATTCCATGGCAGCGGCGAAGGCTTCTTTAGGAGTCTGTTTTGACCACTGGAAAATCGCTGAGGCAATAGCAGCACAGCTGGTGAATGTGCGGCCACAGAGAGTGTCTTTCATTGTTGAAAAAAGCCAAAAGTCACTAGGAGCCAGGTCAGGTGAGTAGGGAGCATGAGGAATCACTTCAAAGTTGTTATCACGAAGAAACTGATGCGTAACGTTAGCTCGATGTGCGGGTGCGTTGTCTTGGTGAAACAGCACACGCGCAGCCCTTCCCGGACGTTTTTGTTGCAGTGCAGGAAGGAATTTGTTCTTCAAAACATTTTCATAGGATGCACCTGTTACCGTAGTGCCCTTTGGAACGCAATGGGTAAGGATTACGCCCTCGCTGTCCCAGAACATGGACACCATCATTTTTTCAGCACTGGCGGTTACCCGAAATCTTTTTGGTGGCGGTGAATCTGTGTGCTTCCATTGAGCTGACTGGCGCTTTGTTTATGGATTGAAAAATGGCATCTATGTCTCATCTATTGTCACAACCGACGAAATTAAAGTCCCATTCGTGCTGTCGTTGCGTGTCAACATTGGTCGGCAACGTGCCGCACGGGCAGCCATGTGGTCGTCCGTCAGCATTCGTGGCACCCACCTGGATGACACTTTTCGCATTTCCAGGTCGTCATGCAGGATTGTGTGCACAGAACCCACAGAAATGCCAACTCTGGAAGAGATCTGTTCAACAGTCATTCGGCCGTCCCCCAAAACAATTCTCTCCACTTTCTCGATCATGTCGTCAGACCGGCTTGTGCAAGCCCGAGGTTGTTTCGGTTTGTTGTCACACGATGTTCTGCCTTCATTAAACTGTCGCAGCCACGAACGCACTTTCGACACATCTGTAACTCCATCACCACATGTCTCCTTCAGCTGTCGATGAATTTCAATTGGTTTCACACCACGCAAATTTAGAAAACGAATGCTGTTCAAGTAAAGAAAACGTCGCCATTTTAAGTATTTAAAACAGTTCTCATTCTCGCCGCTGGCGGTAAAATTCCATCTGCCGTACGGTGCTGCCATCTCTGGGACGTATTGACAATGAACGCGGCCTCATTTTAAAACAATGCGCATGTTTCTATCTCTTTCCATTCCGGAGAAAAAAAATCGGAGGCCTTAGAACTTGAATGCACCTCGTAGAGCACGTTAGCTTACTACGGCAGTAAGTGGGCGAATGTTATCCTGTTGGGAAATACCCTATGGAATTCTGTTCACGAGCGGCTGCACAAAACATCGAATCACAATACTAATGAAGAAATTTCCAGTCAGGGTTCGTGGCACAACCATGAGAGTGCTCCTGCTGTCATACGAAATCGCACCCCAGACCATAACTCTATGGGTAGGTTCAGCCGTTCTAGTACGAAGACAGGTTGGCTGCATGCCCTCGATGGACCTCCTCCTAACGAACGCACAACTATCACTGGCAGCGAGGCAGAACCAGCTTTCGCCAGAAAACACAACAGACCTCCGCCCTGCGCTCCAATGGGCTCTCGCTTGACACCACTGAAGACGCAAATGGCGGTGGTTTGGCCTCAGTGGAATACACGCTACATGGCGTCTGGTTCGCAGCTGTCCTTGAAGTAACACATTTGTGTTAGTTCGTTGTCTCTCTGTGGTGGCAACTGCTGCGCAAATTGCTGCTGCAGATGCAGTACGAAGCGTCACAGCCATACGCCGAATACAGTAGTCTTCCACCTAGGTAGTGCCACGTGGCCATTCCTAGCCCGGTCATCTTGCAACCGTCCATTCCCGTGACCACTACCGACCTATGGGAGAAGGAACATCCAGCTTCTCGTAGGCCTATTGTATGACCTCGTCCAAACTCAAGGAGGTGTTGCGTCTCATCACCTTATAGGCGTTCTTGACTAATATCAACTCACCACGTCCAACATCAAAAGTAATTAACACCTACAACGGTTACAGTGTAAAGGAAACCCGATTTCCATCCCTATAATGGCGCTACTAACGCCACTGTTATGCATCTAGCAGGAAATTTGAATATACATCATATTACAGCTGTAGAAACACGCCTACCAACTTTCTTTTATGTCGCTCAGCTCCTTCTTCGTGTAAGTAGGCTGTTTAGGTTTTTATGCTGGTAACGTCACCTAGCGCTCTGTATGAAAATCACTGGCTGTGTTGTGTGCAGTCTGTGGCTAGTTGGCATTGTTGGAATATTCGCCATTGTAGTGTTGGACAGTTGGATGTGAACAGCGCGTAGCGTTGCGCAGTTGGAGGTGAGCCGCCAGCAGTGGTGGATGTGGGGAGAGAAATGGCAGAATTTTGAGAGCGGACGATCTGGACGTGTGTCCATCAGAAAGAGTAAATTTGTAATATTGGATATCATGAACTGATATACACTCCTGGAAATGGAAAAAAGAACACATTGACACCGGTGTGTCAGACCCACCATACTTGCTCCGGACACTGCGAGAGGGCTGTACAAGCAATGATCACACGCACGGCACAGCGGACACACCAGGAACCGCGGTGTTGGCCGTCGAATGGCGCTAGCTGCGCAGCATTTGTGCACCGCCGCCGTCAGTGTCAGCCAGTTTGCCGTGGCATACGGAGCTCCATCGCAGTCTTTAACACTGGTAGCATGCCGCGACAGCGTGGACGTGAACCGTATGTGCAGTTGACGGACTTTGAGCGAGGGCGTATAGTGGGCATGCGGGAGGCCGGGTGGACGTACCGCCGAATTGCTCAACACGTGGGGCGTGAGGTCTCCACAGTACATCGATGTTGTCGCCAGTGGTCGGCGGAAGGTGCACGTGCCCGTCGACCTGGGACCGGACCGCAGCGACGCACGGATGCACGCCAAGACCGTAGGATCCTACGCAGTGCCGTAGGGGACCGCACCGCCACTTCCCAGCAAATTAGGGACACTGTTGCTCCTGGGGTATCGGCGAGGACCATTCGCAACCGTCTCCATGAAGCTGGGCTACGGTCCCGCACACCGTTAGGCCGTCTTCCGCTCACGCCCCAACATCGTGCAGCCCGCCTCCAGTGGTGTCGCGACAGGCGTGAATGGAGGGACGAATGGAGACGTGTCGTCTTCAGCGATGAGAGTCGCTTCTGCCTTGGTGCCAATGATGGTCGTATGCGTGTTTGGCGCCGTGCAGGTGAGCGCCACAATCAGGACTGCATACGACCGAGGCACACAGGGCCAACACCCGGCATCATGATGTGGGGAGCGATCTCCTACACTGGCCGTACACCACTGGTGATCGTCGAGGGGACACTGAATAGTGCACGGTACATCCAAACCGTCATCGAACCCATCGTTCTACCATTCCTAGACCGGCAAGGGAACTTGCTGTTCCAACAGGACACTGTACGTCCGCATGTATCCCGTGCCACCCAACGTGCTCTAGAAGGTGTAAGTCAACTACCCTGGCCAGCAAGATCTCCGGATCTGTCCCCCATTGAGCATGTTTGGGACTGGATAAAGCGTCGTCTCACGCGGTCTGCACGTCCAGCACGAACGCTGGTCCAACTGAGGCGCCAGGTGGAAATGGCATGGCAAGCCGTTCCACAGGACTACATCCAGCATCTCTACGATCGTCTCCTTGGGAGAATAGCAGCCTGCATTGCTGCGAAAGGTGGATATACACTGTACTAGTGCCGACATTGTGCATGCTCTGTTGCCTGTGTCTATGTGCCTTTGGTTCTATCAGTGTGATCATGTGATGTATCTGACCCCACGAATGTGTCAATAAAGTTTCGCCTTCCTGGGACAATGAATTCACGGTGTTCTTATTTCAATTTCCAGGAGTGTATATACTCTGACTTTGGAACATTATTAAGGTAAATACATTGTTTGTTCTCTATCAAAATCTTTCATTTGCTGACTATACCTATTAGTAGTTAGTGCCTTCTGTAGTTTGAATCTTTTATTTAGCTGCCAGTGTTGGCGCTCGCTGTATTGCAGTAGTTCGAGTAACGAAGATTTTTGTGAGGTAAGTGATTCATGAAAGTTATAGTTTATTGTTAGTCAGGGCCATTCTTTTGTACGGATTTTTGAAAGTCAGATTGCGTTGCGCTAAAAACATTGTGTGTCAGTTTAGTGATGATCAGAATAAGTAAAGAGAGTAATGTCTGAGTACGTTCAGTTTTGCTCAGCTGTTTGAAAAGCAAATAATGTAAGAGGTTTTCCAGCACAGTAATTCATTAATTTTTCTAAGGGGACGTTTCATTCGTATTGCGATTTTTTTCTCTATCAGTGTAGTAACCGTTGACCATATGGAATTTCACCTTGAAAGGTGTCTGCCATAGTGCGAAACACCATTTATGCAGTATATTCCGAACATGGCGATAGGCGACTGTCTACCTCAAAGTTTGTAGTCAGTTGTTCGTCTCCTGCGTTAGTACCTCTGTTGGTACAAACTCAAGTTTTACGAGCGGTGCGAGTTTTGACGCAAGTCAGCCAAAGGGGAAGCGTGGTGACGGAGTTAGTTCCTAGTGTCGCGCGACCACCAGACTATGGAGCACTCTTGTTTTCCGCCTACTGCCGTTATGACTGTCGGATGAACTGCTTAGTTGTATAGAGTCTTTGTCTTGCGACTGTGAAATTGGCACTTTCGTCCGAC
This sequence comes from Schistocerca cancellata, assembly GCF_023864275.1. Classification (NCBI taxonomy): domain Eukaryota; kingdom Metazoa; phylum Arthropoda; class Insecta; order Orthoptera; family Acrididae; genus Schistocerca; species Schistocerca cancellata. The sequence goes on along the minus strand of NC_064628.1, from coordinate 93,419,144 downwards.
TTCGTTCTGCGTTGTGATGGAATGGTTGTATTGTATTGTATTGTATCGAACTCGGGACCTAGAAACGACGGAGAGGCTTCGTCCCGCCGTAGCCCTCAGTGGTTCACAACCCCACAACAGGCCACAGCAGTCCACCCACCCCACTGCCGCCCCACACCGAACGCAAATGGAATGGTTGCTGTCTTGCCTGTTTGCCTCGTATTTACTTGATTGTACGTTACGTGGCTTTTCACGTTATTGAGCTTTAGATTTGTGCCGGCCGGGGTGGCCGAGCGGTTCTAGGCGCTACAGTCTGTAACCGCGCGACCGCTACGGTCGCAGGTTCGAATCCTGCCTCGGGCATGGGTGTGTGTGATGTCCTTAGGTTAGTTATATTTAAGTAGTTCTAAGTTCTAGGGGACTGATGACCTCAGAAGTTAAGTCCCATAGTGCTCACAGCCATTTGAATCATTTTACATTTGTTACCGTAGTACATGTTGCAGGGGTGTTCAATGTGGGAAAAAATGAAGCTTTAAATTCTTTAGAACACTTGAGGTTCAATATCCAGTTTATGTTCAGGCATCGTAAGAGAAGGATTCCAAAGGCTTATCTCAAGGCTCTTTCGCTCATCAAATAATGTTTCAGGCATTAATGTTAATCTGAGTTGGTTTTTCTCTTGTCTGTTGTATCAGACGATTAATGTAATAACACATGTTTCAGTATGATCACGTGAAATAAGTTACCTTGTCTTCTAATATTGAGCATGATATCCTTTAAGCTGAACTTTGTTTATTTTGGCTGCACCCGCGCCCGCACATGAGCTCACTTGAGAACCAGGTTCTCCAACATACCACATTTATTTTAGTAGCTTTCAAAATTTCTGAGGAAATAACATGCCTTAAGCAGAAATTGGAAATTTAGTGAATAAAAATTTCTGCTACAAGTATAAATTCGTGCTGCTGTTGATCTCCGAGACACATACGAACAGAGACGGAGACATCGAGATAAATTCTGCTACCGCAGAGTTTTCGGAATATTATTGTTTTGAATTCACAATTGCATGTACAGGACGCCATTCCTCTTACACGCATTCTAGTAATACCTTGAAGCCTAAGGTAGAAATTATAGTTTCTGTTCTGTCTTGGTTAACTCCAGTTCTCCCATATTCAGATATGGGTCAGAGTTAATACAAAGGGGTAACATTCCAGTGAGCGAAAACTGGGATCATCACGTGTTACGAACTTCCAGCAAGAAGTATAAATAGAAATACAAGCTTTTAACCTGTCTACCAAATACGTTTGGTAATGTGTACTTTTCGCTGAATTCTTCATTCTATCGTCTGCTATCGCCGGAAACTGAGAAACAACTGATTAGTGGCATCTTATCTCCTGTCACTACCAACCATCGCGACCAACGGTTATTCCGTTGTACTAGAACTCATATGCTTACTGCAGTAACATATGCTGTTACTGACATTTTAAATGTGTGTAACGTATCATTCACCGCCATGCCCGTGGGATCGTCCTGTTGAATAGTGAGGACCAGTGAACCATTTCACGGTCGCTTCGTCCCGACTGGTGACGTTCTCTCGGGCTACCTGTAACCGTTTCTAGCCTACCAAGGAGGCTTAAGGCCTTGTGGCTTTCTTATAACGGCAACCCATTTTCAGCACCTGTGAAGCAAAGAAGCAGTACACCCAGTATATCGCTGCTAGCAGTGTGATAAGTGGCCGATGAAACGGCCTACGTCACAGTGCTGACTGGCAGAAAAGATCTTATGTTCATGACAACAATTTCATGGGACTGCTGAGCGCCGTGAAATCAGGAAATGCCCCGATAGCCTTCGAGAGTGTAGGAGCCAAGTATTGTGCCTTCTAAAGTGTTTCTCGTTGATACATATTTTTCATGTGGCAGTTAGTGAATGTTTCCGATCAACAAATTTTCTTATCCAGTACAGAAAGTCTACAAAAACAGGAAAGTGCGTGCCCACGCTGAGAAGTGGAAACTGCTTAGGCAACATCCACACATTTTTAAAGCGACTTTCGTAATTTGTCAAGCGCGCTAGTACTCAATAGAAACAGGCGTCCTATCAGAATGTGAACCGGAAGGTCTTGGAGAGGTCTGATTAGAATCAGTAAATTCCATTTGTTTGGGTGGGAATTTAAAACTGATATTTTTAATTTTTTTTTAATTTTGGCATCTGAGCAGGAATTATACAGTCAAACTCGCACGTCTAAGGTTTAACACACTGAATAGCAGCGTACATATAGGACTTAATACAGTGTACAACGTAAACATAAAATTAGAGTCAAATCACATTAAAGGCCCATGTGCTTTTCTAACATATAGAAGACGGTGTATTATAAAGTCCTTCAAGCAGAGTGTTATGGTTACATATGTGTGCAAACAGCAATAGATGGTAACCAGACGTTGTAGGAGGTGACTTGTAGCATTGTATCTGTTCGGGCACCCAAATCAGATGTGATTGACAACCACTTCTTCACCGCAGTCGTATAGTGATGACGCGATCAGACCAAGACGATGTAGATGCTTCCCGTAACAGCCGTGGTTGAATGTGGAGCGCTTTATAGTGCTGGTGAGTCTTCTAGACTTTCTCTTGTCAAAAGTTAGTAATCAGCTCCGGGTTCACATTGGCATAATTATTAGTTTTGAATTGGGAGATATCTTGGCTTCTCTTTCCCACCTCCCAGATTATTACTCTGATGACGTTGAAATCGTCTACAGCTGGTAATTCCACGTTGGATAGCTTGTCTACTATTTCACTGGCAGAAATACAACCTTTTTTTTTTATTCCTACTAGGTAACTTCCTGATTCCTAGTTGTGATCTGCAATATCAGATCCATGGTGTCATATGTTATTAGATGGTTGGATTGTTCGCTGTACAGGTGTCTTAATAGTCCTGGCACTGGTCTGGAATCAGACACGATATCGAATTTGTAGCGCACGTCCTTCTGGGCGTACTGAAGGGCTCGTTGTAGAGGCAAAAACTCGGCTTTCATAATCGTTAGTTCCTTCCGTAGTTTGAATTTCACTCCAGTTTTACAGCTGCTGTCCCATTCAGCACAGCCATATTCATCCTCTTTTTTCGAAGTGTCGATGTACACGAACATTGCGTTGTTATGTTTGAAAAGGTGCCTTGTGAGAACGCTGTTATTTGAATAACCACAACCAAAACCCACGTCAAATACAACATGTGGTTCCAGGCTTCTAATACGATAATCTACGTCAAAGCAGAGAACTCTTCGTGCAGATAGGTTTGTTTGGGAAATGGAGCAACAAGAGGAGGAAGACTTTTATTGAGTCAGTGTCTGAACGTACAGCACCTTCCCATTCTATGTTGCATCCCTCCGAGGATTACAAACGTAGGAAGACAGGTGACCAGAAGTAGCGAAGCAGCGAAATTTCGCCAGGAGAGCTCTGCACAACAGCAAATAATCAATCCGTACCAACAGTCGATAAATGTATCTTTACGTAACTTGAGTCAGCCCTGAAGAACAATCAAAAATCAGAGTCCAAGGTTCGTAGCAAAATAAGTCAACGCAAAACATGCATTCTGCAAAGCAGGACGCGATGTAGTCTGATCTCCAGCCCACGACCCACTGAACGTAACCTTTGCTGAGCCTTTGCTGCCTTTGTCTAGTCGTCTCAGACATGTGGCCAGAGCTGATCCAACAAAAAGACAAGCATAGTACATGCACGGACGTACTAAAGAACGATACAGCCTTGGATGAATGCTTGCACTCGCTCCCAATGTATAGAGTTTCCGTGTTGCATTTCTATTTTTGACTTTGTTATACTGCTTTATTTTTGGAGGAGACTATCGCTGGAAATAGCTAGGAGTCAGGTGAAGGTGGTTTGTTCAAGTTTACCGGTCTACATTTACCGATGCGGCAATATTTATGCAAGGACACTCCTGACCATTAAAGTGCAACACCATGTCGAAGGCAAGCAAGTAACGTCATCCTTTCGGATGCTGCTCCGAACCCATCAAGGGACGCTGCAGCCGGCGTACACACCGCCGCCACCGATTGACCAATTGGTGAGAGATCTAGAGAATGTGCTGGGCAGGACAGCAGTCGAACATTTTCTGTATGACACTTCCGTGCAGGTGGAGGGAACGTCGAGCATCCTCAACTCCATATTCATCAAGAAAACTACAGATTCCATGGGTATGGTGGTATAAACTTACGTTACAGATAGATGCTTGCATCTATACCTCGAAGCATCCACAGAGCAATGTCTCTGTTACTACACTGATCGTGCGATCATTAACTTACGATTATCTCGTACGCATTGAGTGGTAAGATGACCCGTATACATTAATACCTTGATGAATAGCTGAGAAAATCACATCTGGTTATGCAACTAATAAGAGCATATTTACACTTGTACATTTACCTACGTACAACACAGACCATTAAAATTGCTACGCCTAGAAGAAATGCAGATGATAAACGGTTATTCACTGGACAAATATATTATACTAGAACTGACATGTGATAACATTTTCACACAATTTGGGTGCATAGATCCTGGGAAATCAGTACCCAGAACAACCACCTCTGGCCGTAATAACGGCCTTGATACGCCTGGGCATTGGGTTAAACAGAGCTTGGATGGCGTGTACAGGGACAGCTGCCCATGCAGCTTAAACACGATACCACAGTTCATCAAGAGTACTGATTGGCGTATTGTGACGAGCCAGTTGCTCGGCCACCATTGACCAATTGGTGAGAGATCTAGAGAATGTGCTGGCCACGGCTGCAGTCGAACATTTTCTGGATCCATAAAGGCCCATACAGGACCTGCAAATGCGGTCGTGCATTATCCCGTTGAAATGTAGGGTTTCGCAGGGATCGAATGAAGGGCAGAACCACGGTCGTAACACATCTGAAATGTAACGTCCACTGTTCAAAGTGCCGTCAATGTGAACAACAGGTGACCGAGACGTGTAACCAATGGCACCCATACCATCACGCCAGGTGATACGCCAGTATGGTGATGACGAATACACGCTTCCAATGTGCGTTCACTGCGATGTCGCAATAGCACGGATGCCACCATAGTGATGCTGTAACAGAACCTGGATTCATCCGAAAAAAATGACGTTTTGCCATTCGTGCACCCAGGTTCGTCGTTGACTACACTATCGCAGGCGCTCCTGTCTGTGATACAGCGTCAAGAGTAACCGCAGCCGTGGTCTCCGAGCTGATAGTCCATGCTGCTGCAAACGTCGTCGTACTGTTGGTGCAGATGGTTGTTGTCTTGCAAACGTCCCCATCTGTTGACTCAGGGATCGAGACGTGGCTGCACGATCCGTTACTGCCATGCGGATAAGATGCCTGTCATCTCGACTGCTAGTAATACGAGGCCGTTGGGATCCAGCACGGCGTTCCGTATTACCCTCCTGAACCTCCCGATTCCATATTCTGCTAACAGTCATTGGATCTCGACCAACGCGAGCAGCAGTGTCGCGATACGATAAACCGCAATCGCGATACGCTACAATCCGACATTTATCAAAGTCGGAAACGTAATGTTACGCATTTCTCCTCCTTACACGAAGCATCACAACAACGTTTCACCAGGGAACGCCGGTCAACTGCTGTTTGTGTATGAGAAATCGGTTGGAAAATTCCATCGTGTCAGCACATTGTAGGTGTCGCCACCGGCGCCAACCTCTTGTGAATGCTCTGGAAAGCTAATCATTTCCATATCACGTAATCTTCTTCCTGTCTGTTAAATTTCTCGACTGTAGTACGTCATCTTCGTGGTGTAGCAATTTTAATGGCCAGTAGCATATTTGTTAAAAATTGGATTAATACTGAAAAACGTCCAAAATGTCACTGAAATCATACACTAAAAGAAGTATCGGAGCACGATAATTTCATTAAACATTAAGAATATAAGAAGCAGATAGATCCTTGCTGGCTGCTAGATAGTAATTATATGTCTAAAGCAGCCGCACCCATGTACTCATCGATAATGCCACAGACTGCATAGGTATCGTGGTATAAAAATATGTTACAGATAGATACCTGCATCTACATCTCGAGCCTTAAGAACTGCTCATCACATGCTCAGTAACTTGAAATTCCCTACGGCTCCTATCTGTGAGTGACATCGCGTGCGTTACTTGCCTGGGCACTTTACGCCTATGTTGCGGCACCATTGGCTATAACCTGTTGTACCAACATGCTAGTATGAGGTGATCGCTTTAATGTGTACTATTAACAGAACAGAACAGGTGTGATGGTTACATGACGTCTGACACCTGACGTATGACGTCCGATGCGTGACGCCCAACGTCCGACGCCTGACAACGCTGCGAGAAACTGACACACGCTCACACTCTGTAGTGTAATTAAGCTGGGAGATTACAATTAGATTAGAAGTACAAGCAAATTTACAAGGAATGAGTGAACGGCCACGTGATTAAAAATGACGTCAGCTCTCATGTTTACAGTGTAAAAGGAGGCTTCTGTGGTAGTTGAAAGTGTTAACGTGTCTTCCTCCAATTGCTGATGGTTCAAATGGTTCTGAGCACTATGGGACTTAACTTCTATGGTCATCAGTCCCCTAGAACTTAGAACTACTTAAACCTAACTACCTAAGTACATCACACAACACCCAGTCATCACGAGGCAGAGAAAATCCCTGACCCCGCCGGGAATCGAACCCGGGAACCCGGGCGCGGGAAGCGAGAACGCTACCGCACGACCACGAGCTGCGGACTCCAATTGCTGAACACCCCTCAGCAAATAGGGAGGAAGTGACCAACCGATGATCGCTTTGGTTTATGGTTATTACTGGAGAACATGGACAATCTTATTACTGATATTGGTTGTATAAAGCACATCAACATGGTACGCTTCTTCGGAGAAAGATTTTACGTGTGGTTGCATTCCTTAAAGAACCGTTTTGCGACAACATTACGTTGGTTAAAATCTACACTCCTGGAAATTGAAATAAGAACACCGTGAATGCATTGTCCCAGGAAGGGGAAACTTTATTGACACATTCCTGGGGTCAGATACATCACATGATCACACTGACAGAACCACAGGCACATAGACACAGGCAACAGAGCATGCACAATGTCGACACTAGTACAGTGTATATCCACCTTTCGCAGCAATGCAGGCTGCTATTCTCCCATGGAGACGATCGTAGAGATGCTGGATGTAGTCCTGTGGAACGGCTTGCCATACCATTTCCACCTGGCGCCTCAGTTGGACCAGCATTCGTGCTGGACGTGCAGACCGCGTGAGACGACGCTTCATCCAGTCACAAACATGCTCAATGGGGGACAGATCCGGAGATCTTGCTGGCCAGGGTAGTTGACTTACACCTTCTAGAGCACGTTGGGTGGCACGGGATACATGCGGACGTGCATTGTCCTGTTGGAACAGCAAGTTCCCTTGCCGGTCTAGGAATGGTAGAACGATGGGTTCGATGACGGTTTGGATGTACCGTGCACTATTCAGTGTCCCCTCGACGATCACCAGTGGTGTACGGCCAGTGTAGGAGATCGCTCCCCACACCATGATGCCGGGTGTTGGCCCTGTGTGCCTCGGTCGTATGCAGTCCTGATTGTGGCGCTCACCTGCACGGCGCCAAACACGCATACGACCATCATTGGCACCAAGGCAGAAGCGACTCTCATCGCTGAAGACGACACGTCTCCATTCGTCCCTCCATTCACGCCTGTCGCGACACCACTGGAGGCGGGCTGCACGATGTTGGGGCGTGAGCGGAAGACGGCCTAACGGTGTGCGGGACCGTAGCCTAGTTTCATGGAGACGGTGGCGAATGGTCCTCGCCGATACCCCAGGAGCGACAGTGTCCCTAATTTGCTGGGAAGTGGCGGTGCGGTCCCCTACGGCACTGCGTAGGATCCTACGGTCTTGGTGTGCATCCGTGCGTCGCTGCGGTCCGGTCCCAGGTCGACGGGCACGTGCACCTTCCGCCGACTACTGGCGACAACATCGATGTACTGTGGAGACCTCACGCCCCACGTGTTGAGCAATTCGGCGGTACGTCCACCCGGCCTCCCGCATGCCCACTATACGCCCTCGCTCAAAGTCCGTCAACTGCACATACGGTTCACGTCCACGCTGTCGCGGCATGCTACCAGTGTTAAAGACTGCGATGGAGCTCCGTATGCCACGGCAAACTGGCTGACACTGACGGCGGCGGTGCACAAATGCTGCGCAGCTAGCGCCATTCGACGGCCAACACCGCGGTTCCTGGTGTGTCCGCTGTGCCGTGCGTGTGATCATTGCTTGTACAGCCCTCTCGCAGTGTCCGGAGCAAGTATGGTGGGTCTGACACACCGGTGTCAATGTGTTCTTTTTTCCATTTCCAGGAGTGTATGATCAAGTGGACTGTCAGGAGCAATTACAGAAGGGGTGACCTGTAATGTTAAAGAAGGAGATGTGTGGATCATTTAACAGTTATCTACGCGATAATTTCTTTAAGTTGCCATTGTGAGACATGATGTCAAGACGGAGCTGCTTTTTTCGCTCATGAGAACGACAGTGTAATAACAAGGAGAATACTGGAAAAGATCGGCAAGGAAGCGCTGGAAACGATTTAGAGGAAATACAAACATTCTGTGGTTATACCATGTAAACCGGAACAAGCCGACGTTCAAAAGGCTGTTCTAAATGGAAGAGCTCCCTGGAATATTGCAGCAGCTCAATATAGATGACTATTACTTTTTGAATTTGGACACAACGCAAGATTTTGTCCGGATTTTTAACAAAATGGACATTTGCAGCAACCTAATATTGAACTACAACTTCTTTACGGAAGGAGACCGCCAGGGACGCAATATTATTGTGGATTACGGTAACACTATTGGAGTAAACTTTTAACATTGATGACCTCCAACTGCAGAGGAAAGATATGTCATATCACAAGTCTGGGAGTAGACGAAGTTATCGGTAACCTCCTTATAGGTTTTATAATGTGTTTGGACATGTGACTGCGAGACACTTCTACGTCTTCTTTGGCTGTGGGTCATGATGTTACCAGGCAGGAGTCTACAACATAAAACTTCAGAATAGATTGTTAGTTTGACCCCGTGATAGATCGTTTAGGTGGGTTAGACTCGAACAAACAAAATTTACAATGCGCTCCACTGTGCTCAGTGTCAATCACGTCCATGTGGTATCAACTAACTAATGACTTACAGGAAGACTGCTGTATGGTTTTTAACAACGTTCTGCTGTTTGTCTACCGTGGTAATAAGAATACTTGGCAACTGAATGGTGTACAGATAACCCTTCCTGGCACTCAAGACAGAGAAGAGCTTAAAAATTATTCTCTGTCGACACACAGTTTTAATTATCTACCTTCAAACTAAGAGGAGATTCTTAACACTAACTCCAACAAAGACAACATGAGTGTTATATACATGTACTGTATTAAAGCAGGAGAAACATATTTCAGTCCACGACATTGTTCTCCACAATATCTTCAGAGCCGGCCTGTGTGGCCGAGCTGTTCTAGGCGCTACAGTCTGGGACCGGGCGACCGCTACGGTCGCAGGTTCGAATCCTGCCTCGGGCATGGATGTGTGTGATGTCCTTAGGTTAGTTAGGTTTAAGCAGTTCTAAGTTCTAAGCGACTGATGACCTCAGATGTTAAGTCCCATAGTGCTCAGAGCCATTTGAACCATTTGAATATCTTCAGATAAAGGTATCGCCGAATTAGATCGGTTGCCCGCAAATAGTGTTATCCCACAAGTCATAATAAAAAATGTATTGGACAGACTTAGGCAGTTCCCCCTTATAGAAATGACGCCTTTAAATGCTCTTACTGTGTTGTGTATGCCAAGAAAGAAATCGAAGAAAGAAAAAAGAAACGAAAACTCGGGTATATGGCGAAGACAACTGCCATAAAGGAAGAATATAAACTGTAATTGCAAAAATAAAAAGCTACTGAAGGAGTGCAGGCTTGGATTATGGTGTCACCGCCAGACACCACACTTGCTAGGTGGTAGCCTTTAAATCGGCCGCGGTCCGTTAGTATACGTCGGACCTGCGTGTCGCCACTATCAGTGATTGCAGACCGAGTTCCGCCACACGGCAGGTCTAGAGAGACTTCCTAGCACTCGCCGCAGTTGTATAACCGACTTTGCTAGCGATGGTTCACTGAGAAAATACGCTCTCATTTGCCGAGACGATAGTTAGCAAAGCCTTCAGCTACGTCATTTGCTACGACCTAGCAAGGCGCCATTACCAGTTACTATTGATACTGAATCATGTACCGTCAAAAGCAACGTTCACCAATAATGGATTAAAGCTAAGTATTCCACCAGCTACGTCCGTTTTTTTCTAAATTCTAATTTCCTTGTCCTGTTCCAGACCTCACGCCAGCCTGCGTGAGCTGAAACGCGTGCCTTTCGGCTTCCTCTAGTAACACAGTGTTGGCTCTCCTGCCAACCACAACATGGATATTGCTTCAAACTCTGTGAACGGTGAAATCTGCTACGACCGGGTAATATAAAGTATCTGCATTTACTGAAAACAGCACTGGTAGGTGGTCATATGATCGAATCCTACAGGGAAATGATGGCTTGGAGCATGTTTACTACATTAAAGAACAAACGAAAAATCTGTTTATAAAGCTCCATTATTACCTGGATCCGCTCACAAAGAACGGTTATACTGGATCTAAATGCGCTGGTCTGAATATCGTGCACCTAGCAACAGAACAACTGTGTGCAGAGCTTAAAACAAATGGAATAACAACATTTAATCGTTTCTGCAGAAACATTTAGTTCACAGAATCCTTCTGCTGATAACGGAGACATTTTACAGCACATTCCGTTGGGCTACGCCACTTAATAAAATAATTCTTCGCCTATCACTGGATTTTGCTTACGTATTTTACGTCTACAAGTAGGGTAGCTTTGAACCTCTGTATGTCGAAAACGGATAAAGATATCAAGAATATTTCAAGATTGTTCGAGATCGGGATCTCAGGAATATATCGTAAAAATTACACTCATTTGCCATGCACAGCCGGGAATCAGCAACTCCGTTTGGTACCCGAAAACCATGCTTTCGGAGTGTTTCTCGACAATGGGTAAAGATTTTTGAAAACAGGAAGGTAGAACATCTAGAAAAATGCTTAGAGAATATAATGTTAAAATTTGACCAATTTTCTACAGTTATTTATTATTTACATTTCGTCTCACGCCTGATTGTAAAAGGGTATTTTATGTGTATATCTAAGGTAAATTTGAAGGTCCTTATCTCGTAAACGGATAAAGATATCAATAAAATTTTCAATTTTGTCCGATATCGGGATCTCAGGAAAATATCGTAAAAATTTCAGCCTTCTGCTGTGCATGCCCGTCTTGGAATGTGCAGTTCTGTTCTGGTACGAAATAATGGTAGAAACACTTTTTTGGTGTTTCCTAAGGAAACGCATATAAAGTAATGGTACCTCCATGAGCCCCTTAAGGACTACCATAGATCACTTCAAAAGCAAAAAGAATCAACCGATTTGCTCCATTCGTCTTAACAGGAGGAAGTACGTAATGTTCGTGTATTTGTGCATCTCCCCTTTACTGTAGGACAGTGATACTAAGCCGATCCATGTGATATAAAAATGGTTAAAATGGCTCTGAGCACTGCGACCGTAGCGGTCGGGCGGTTCCAAACTGAAGCTGAAGAACCGCTCGGCCACAACGGCCGGCCATGTGACAAGTTTTGGAACATATTAGGTAGCACATGTTGTTGTATGCATACTGATACCATACGAGCTTTGTGATGGGATTGAAGAGTTCCTAGAAAATACAACAAATCTTCCCATACTCAATGAACAGAAACCTTCTGATGAAAATCTCCAAGTGAACCCTAACAAACTGTTACGTCATTGTTCACTATATTTATAAATGGCGTCGTGGATAATGTCAGTTCCTCCTAAAGGCCTTTGGTAATTGATCATAGTCATAAGAAAATTTTAGTTGTTAGCACACAAATACACGGAAAGACCCACTAATGAAAGATTACACGATTGCAGAACACTCACTGGAAGCAATCAGATTCGTTAAATAGCCTATTTGGGAGTACGCATATGCGGCAATTTAAAGTGGTATGTGAGCTGGCGTAAGATGGCACCAGCACACCATGCAGCATAGAGGTCACAAGAAGATCAGTCGAGGCCAACGACAGACTCGCAAGAAACGCGCAGCCAACGCCCTCTCGGCCGCCAGTATTCAGGATCGCCGCTGCGGACCAGACGGCCGTTCAGTGAGTTCGAGTCTGTACACCGTGTGAGTTCCAGCGTGTCACCGATACGGAGTGGCAGCCACAGCCTGTAGCTTGGAATCAGGCAGCACACAGCGAAGATAGTAGTGTTCACAGCGGACTTTGCACTTCAACAGCGAGGCTAAAGTGGACTATATAGGAGAGCTTGCACCACAGCACATGGAAGCTTAAGTTAATTAGCTCTTCGTTTATGTTAATAAAGAATCAAGTTAATAATTGCACGCAGTTCATGTTGTAGAACGAGGGTACCGGCCACCAACCAACATGCTCTAAATGGTTCAAATGGCTCTGAGCACTATGGGACTTAAAACCCCTCGTCCAAGTCGTGGGAGATGGGCAACGGCACAAAGTAGGGGACTGCCTATAGGGGCGATGTACAGCGGGGACTTCGTGTGCCCCAGGACCGCTACGGTAGCTGAGAAGGCTCTATGGGAACCCTGAAACGTGACGGCTAACGGGGCTCTGGTGAAGCTGCGATAGGCCTAGCAAGCCAGTAGTGGATAAATCAACTGCTTTTAAAAAGGGAACATGCCTCGGATCACGGAACGGATCTAAAGGAAACCGACCAAGCAATGGAAAAGGATTACGAGATGGTTTACGACTGGGCACCTTAAACGTAAGGACTCTAACTGGGAAGTTAGAAGAAATTGTAGAAATGATGGAAAGGAGGAAATTGGACATCTTGGGACTTGCTGAGACTAGGTGGAGAGGAGTTGGTGAAAAACCACTAAGTAAAGGATGTAAACTGTACTGGATAGGGAATGAGAGGGGAAGAAATGGAGTGGCAATAGTGGTCAGAGAGGGTCTGCAGGAGGAGGTGGAAGGTATCAATGATCGAATGATAAAAGCCAGAGTACGAGTGAAAGGAAAAAGCATTGAAATCATCCAAGCATATGCCCCACAGGTGGGGTGTACAAAAAAGGAGAAGGAGGAATTTGAAGATGACATGCAAAAGCAGCTAAATGGAGGTAATCAGATTATAATAGGGGACCTCAATGCACATGTTGGCACAGACAGGAAAGGATTCGAGGAGATAATGGGACCAGAGGGCTGGGGGAACCGAAATAGAGAAGGAAAATTGTTGCTGGAATTCTGCAAGAGGAATGGGCTGACGATCGCAAATTCCTGGTACAAGAAGAGAAGTAGTCACAAAATAACTTGGTACAGTGGGGACTGGTCCCAAACTTCAGTAGTAGACTATGTACTAGTGGATAGGCAGATGATGAGCAGCCTCACAGATGTTAAGGTCGTTCCATCTGAGGCCTTAGACAGTGACCATCGGCTGTTGGTAGCCACCCTGAGAGAGAAAAAAGATAGGAGAGCAACAGATATACAGGAGAAAAGGTTGAAGACATGGATGCTGAAAGAGGATGAACGGAGGACCCAGTACCAGACACTGATCAGGAAGAAGCTGCCAAAGGAAGATCAGAGAACAGTGGAAGAAGAATGGGGAGATTTTAAGAGGGCCCTAGTTGAGGCAGCTGAGATTGTGTGCGGAAGAACTAGCACAAAGAGGAGAAGTAAGGAAACCCCATGGTGGAACAACATATGTAAAGAGGCAGTACTTCGAAAGAACAAAGCCTTCAGAGAATGGTTCCAGACCCGAACAGAGGAAGCTAGGGTAAAATATAAGGAAAGCAAGAAAGCGGCACAGACCATAGTAAGGGCGGAGAAGAAGAAGTGGATGGAAAAATGGACAAGAATGTTAGAAGAGGACAGTGAAGGGAACAAAAAAGTACTTTACACCATGGTAAGAAATAAGAGGAAGGACAGAAGCGAGTGCCTGAGGATCATGGATAATAATGGAAGAGTTGTGGAGGAAATGCATGAGCTCAAAAAGATTTGGAAGGAGTACTTTGAAGATCTGTTGAATGCCGCCAAGCGGGTAACTAACAGCGATGGAGAGCCTAAGGCAGCAGACGATGATAATAGTGGGGAAATTGATGATCTAACTTGGAATGAAGTGGAAGAAGCCATAAAGAGGATGAAAGGGGGCAAGGCACCAGGTTGGGACGAAGTAACAGTGGATATGATACGAGCAGCAGGAGAAGTAGGAACCCAGTGGCTATACAGAGTGCTGAGGGTGGTGTGGAAGGAGAACAGAATTCCTGAGGATTGGAAGAAAGGAATTATAGTCCCGATCTTCAAGAAAGGGGATAAAAGGAGATGTGAGAACTACAGAGGAATCACCCTGCTATGCCACTGTGGAAAAATCTATGAAAAGATCCTGGAGAAGAGAATAAGAAGCAGTATTGAAAGTAGACTGCAAGAGGAGCAGTATGGTTTCAGACCGGAAAGATCAACAACGGACCTCATATTTGCGGTAAGGCAACTGCAGGAAAGGCACTATGAGTACGGGAAGGACTTAATCATGGCCTTTTTAGATATTGAGAAGGCGTATGACAGTATCTGTAGGGACAAGCTCTGGGATGTGCTGAACGCAAAAGGGATAGATGAAGAGATAACACGAAAAGTCAGAAAAATGTATGAGGGAAGTGAGAGTTGTGTGAAAGTGGGGAGGGAATGTACTGCATGGTTCAAGCTGGAAAATGGGCTGCGACAGGGAAGTGCACTTTCGCCTTTATTGTTTATTATTGTTATGGATGAAATCCTACAGCAAGTATCAGATGCAATTGGAGATCATAAAATGAAAGCAGTGCTTTTTGCCGATGACCTGATGTTATGGGGAAATTGCGAGAAGGAGGTGCAAGAGCAGTTAGATGCATGGGAGGCAACGGCAGCACAATATGGAATGCATTTCTCTGCAAAGAAAAGTAAAATAATTGTCACAACAAGGAAGACGAATAGGCCAAATGTGGATATAACTTGTGGAGGGGAAAAACTACAAGTGGTAGAGAACTTCAAGTACCTGGGAAGCGTGATTGAAAGTAAGGGGGGAAACGCAATGGAAATAAATGAAAGGTGCAGAAAAGCAGGGCAGTTCTACAAATGCATTAGGGGGCTTATTTGGAGCAAGGAGGTGCCACAGAAATCCAAGGGAATTATATACCGAACCTACTTTGTCCCCATATTGGCATACGGAAGTGAGACATGGGTAATGCACAAAAGCGACAAAAGTAGAATACAGGCTAGCTAGCG
Source organism: Schistocerca cancellata (assembly GCF_023864275.1). NCBI lineage: Eukaryota > Metazoa > Arthropoda > Insecta > Orthoptera > Acrididae > Schistocerca > Schistocerca cancellata. Next base: position 93,403,758 of record NC_064628.1, on the reverse strand, counting down.
TAATGAAGTTCCAGAGGAGCAGGTTGGGTGTAACAAGACGAGACAGATTGCGAAATGAGTATGTGAGGGAAAGACTAAAGGAGGAACCAGTACAGGACAGGATAGAAAAATCAAGACTGCAGTGGTATGGACACATGAAGAGAATGGATGAGGGAAGAATTCCTAAGAGGATGTTTGATCTGCAACTGGAGGGGAAGAGGCCCAGAGGAAGACCAAGAGATAGATGGGTGAAGGGAGTGAAGGAATGTGTGACGAGAAGAGGAGAGAACTGGACGAAGGTGGAAGAGGGGGAATGGTGGAAAGACAGAACACGATGGAGAGGCTTGTGTTCCCGACAGACCCAGCCAGTGGCTGGAAACTGTCCAAGATGATGATGATGACTATGGGACTTAACATCTGAGGTCATCAGTCCCCTAGAACTTAGAACTACCTAAACCTAACTAACCTAAGGACATCACACACATCCAAGCCCGAGGGAGGATTCGAACCTGTGACCCTAGCAGCAGCCCGATTTCGGACTGAGGCGCCTAGAACCGCCCGGCTACAGCGGCAGGTCAGCATCCTCTCCTTGCTTCCTATGGCACAGCTCTACAGAGATAACGAGACGACATGATATGGTAACGAGGATTCAACAGAATGACCACATATAACTATCTATAGGAAAAACAGCTGGCAAACTGACGAACCCTCAAAAAAATCTACACTACCCATGAAAGTTTGCACACTTCCATATTACTTGTCTGCCTGGAACTGATAGATGAAACAGAGAAGATCCGATGGTGAGCAGCGCGTTTCGTCACAGATTTGTTTAGTTAATGGAGAAGTGTTTCGGAGATCCTCGCTCAACTCCTGAAAAGAGGTGTAGTACATCACGATGTGGCTTACTGTTAAACTTCCAAGAGCATACGATTCTAGGCCGGCCGGAGTGGCCGTGCGGTCCTAGGCGCTACAGTGTGGGACCGCGCGACCGCTACGGTCGCAGGTTCGAATCCTGCCTGGGGCATGGATGTGTGTGATGTCCTTAGGTTAGTTAGGTTTAAGTAGTTCTAAGTTCTAGGGGACTGATGACCTCAGATGTTGAGTCCCATAGTGCTCAGAGCCATTTTTTGACGCCTGATCTAAAAGCCGGCATACAGGAGCACGGTGTTCCAATCCCACAGGAGCTGTTGCGATCAGCCGTCCGTCACGTCGTTTTACGGGTGCACCATCTCGTCGACGTCTCTGGTGCTGATATTGAACAAGTAGTGGAAGTAGTAGTTAGTAACAAAATCAACATTATACCTTTATCACTTGTTTTAGCTTTTCTGCCCACGTCCCATTCCTGATCCATTACATATAGAAACATTTCTCTAAGTCTTTCTTGCGTTCACAGCGCCAGATCTGCACCAGGTGGCCAAAATTGGAACTAATTTTTTTTCCAGTTTTAATCGGTTTCGCATTGACGCATTAGAAGTTCCACCAAGTTTCGGAGCAATACGATAATTACAGCCTGCACTGGACCTTTGACGGTAGGGGCACTTTAATTATGACCATCCAGTAGCTTCCTCCTGCGCATATTACGCGAGAACGTTGTTGTTGCTGTTGTTGTTGTGGTCTTCAGTCCAGAGACTGGTTTGATGCAGCTCTCCATGCTACTATATCCTGTGCAGGCCTCTTCATCTCCCAGTACCTACTGCAACCTACATGCTTCTGAATCTGCTTAGTGTATTCATCTCTTGGTCTCCCTCTACGACTTTTACCCTCCACGCTGCCCTCCAATACTAAATTGGTGATCCCTTGATGCCTTAGAACATGTCCTACAAACCGATCCCTTCTTCTTGTCAAGTTGTGCCACAAATTTCTCTTCTCTCAAATTCTGTTCAATATCCCCTCATTACTTGTGATCTACCTATCTAATCTTCAGCATTCTTCTGTAGCACCACATTTCGAAAGGTTCTATTCTCTTCTTGTTTAAACTATTTATTGTCCACGTTTCACTTCCATACAAGGCTACACTCCATACAAATGCTTTCAGAAACGACTTCCTGACACTTAAATCTATACTCGAAGTTAACAAATTTCTCTTCTTCAGAAATTCTTTCCTTGCCATTGCCAGTCTGCATTTTATATCCTCTCTACTTCGACCATAATAAGTCATTTTGCTCCCCAAATAGCAAATCTCATTTACTACTTTCAGCGTCAGCGTCTCATTTCCTGATCTAATTCCCGCAGCATCACCCGACTTAATTCGACTACAATCAATTATCCTTGTTTTGCTTTTGTTGACTTTCACCTCATATTCTCCTTTCAAGACAGTGTCCATTCCGTTCAGCTGCTCTTACAGGTCCTTTGCTGTCTGTAACAAAATTACAATGTCATCGGCGAACCTCAAAGTTTTTATTTCATCTCCATGGATTTTAATACCTACTCCGAATTTTTCATTTGTTTCCCTTACTGCTTGTACTGCTTGCTCAATATACAGATTGAATAACATCGGGGAGAGGCTACAACCCTGTCTCACTCCCTTCCCAACCACTGCTTCCCTTTCTTGCCCCTCTACTCTTATAACTGCCATCTGGTTTCTGTACAAATTGTAAATAGCCTTTCGCTCCCTGTGTTTTACCCCTGCCACCTTCATAATTTGAAAGCGAGCATTCCAGTTAACATTGTCAAAAGCTTTCTCTAGGTCCACAAATGCTAGAAACGTAGGTTTGCCTTTCCTTAATCTATCTTCTAAAATATGTCGCAAGGTCAGTATTGCCTCATGTGTTCCAACATTTCTACGGAATCCAAACTGATCTTCCCCGAGGTCGGCTTCTACCCGTCTTTCCACTCGTCTGTAAAGAATTCGCGTTAGTATTTTGGAACCATGACTTATTAAACTGATAGTTCAGTAGTTTTCGCAGCTGTCAACACCTTCTTTTTGGGACTGGAATTATTATATTCTTCTTGAAGTCTGACGGAATTTCGCCTCTCTCATACATCTTGCTCACCAGATGGTAGAGTTTTGTCAGGGCTGGGTCTCCCAAGGCTGTCAGTAGTCCTAATGGAATATTGTCTACTCCCGGGGCCTTGTTTCGACTTTAGTCTTTCAGTGCTACGACAACACTAAAAAGGTAAACTTAGAGATCATACGGGTGATAACCAGCTATCGTTCTCCTGGCGCAACATTTGCGACTCAAATAGGAACAGGGTGACAGGGTGTAATGTTACTTGAATTACGTAACCATTACGGCATCTCACCTCAACCTCTCGATACCAGCAATATTCTACTGTGTTTCTGTAAAATAGTTAACATATTTCTGTGACAACATTCAGATTTGATTTCATTAATGTAGAGGTACTTTGATACATCGATATGTATATATTGCAATGATATTATTCTTAGGTGTATTCTTCCTTTTGTCACTATGATCTTTGACGTACTTGTAACTCTGATTTTTGGGCGCGTATGTGGTTATTAGAGAGTCAAGCTTTGGTCGTCATGTTAAAAAGACGCAAATTGTACTCAGTTTATGAAATGTGAACTTTAACAGTGAGGAAGATATTTTCAAGTATGTTTTATATTGTGAAGTGATGTTTTGGAACGAGTTACGTGATACTGCAACAAAAGTAATAAAAAAGAAGTGTAACTTAAATTCGGAGTGCTGATTACTTTTTTACATCACCATTGTCCTAACTTGCACAAGTTTAATCTTCAAGAATGGTTTATGAAACACATGTATAAAATTTTTGAATATCGCAAAATAACACGTAGGCCTCTTTGCATCCGAGCTTTGAATAATCACTACCTAGATTTTCGACGATTGAGCCATGAGTTCACAACGAGACCAGCGCGGGAAACACGAAAAGATAAGTGCCTAGTTTATCCATTATTTCAAGAAATGACTTTATTAACTGTACTCTAATGACACCTGCCACATAATATAACTTTGTTCTTGCCCGAAAATGCAATATTTAGCAGCTTGAGCAACACTACAGTCATAATTAATTTTTGACCTTTGTTGTGATAGGGTTCTTAGAAGGGGCACACCAAACATCCTTAGTCGCACAAAATGGCTGGAAAATAGTACTGTATATACGAAGATAGTAACTTGTTCTCGGAAGAATAGTTACTGTTGATGACCCTGGAATAAATGAAGACTCACTGACAACCTCAGCTGCCGACAGGTGTGAACAGCTGAAAATGTGTGCCCCGAACGGGACTCGAATCCGGGATCTCCTGCTTACATGGCAGACGCTCTATCCATCTGAGCCACCGAGGACACAGATGAATAGCGCGACTGCAGGGATTTATCCCCTGCACGCTTCCCGTGAGACTCACATTCCCAACTGTCCACAATTCTACATATGTATTGTACCTTATAGACATTTGCCCACCCACTCATTACTCGCGCACGCTTTGGCAGACATCTGTGTCCTCGGTGGCTCAGATGTATAGAGCGTCTGCCATGTAATCAGGAGATCCCGAGTTCGAGTCCCGGTCGGGACACACATTTTCAGCTGTTCACAACGAGTTATATCAACAACACCTGTCGGCAGCTGAGGCTGTCAGTTAGTCTTCATTTATAAATAGTACTGTGTTGAATGTGGACCAAGCACATTTTGACGTCGTTATGAGTACAGGTACCGATAGTTGATGATTGTCTGAAGTAGTGGCGCAGTTGAAGAGAGTGGTGGAGGTGTGAGTAATGCGGTAGGGAACGTGCGGTATGAAGTGTGGCGGCGCGGCGGCGCGCCGGGCAGCCGGCTCGGCCGTACATCGCCCCTGCGCGTCAGCGGGGGGCGGGCCATTACTTGGCGACCGCGACAGGACGTCGTTAGCAGGTGGCGCGTCAGCTGATTACCGCCGGCAGCGGACGATCCAAGGCGGCCGCCTACCGAGTACCATGTACCATGTACGTGTCCTGTACGTGTGCGCGGCCGTGTACGAGCCCGCCGGCGCTAATATAAGCTGCGCTCGGCGGTAGCTCGTTATGACCTGCGCAACACGCCGGCTAAAGGCGCTACATCGGCGTCCGTCATGTGGACTGCGTATCTAATGCGGACCTCCGGTTTCTACACAACTCTGGCTTTCGCCGCACACCAAAGGCGCTCCCTCTGCTCACCTGAAATTTTCCATAGATTGATAATAAGGAGCTGACTAACAGCAAGTACAATTATAGTAATTCCACTCCGCCTATTATGCAAACAAATGTAGTCGGGCAATAAAATTCTACTGGGTATGTGACAGCATTGTGAATGTGTAAAATTCTCCGACGTCTTCGCCACTATTGCAAGTTTATAATGTCCATCCTTCTGTTTGAAAATTTGAGGGACTTCAGCCGTTCACTTATGTACACTACTGGCCATTAAAATTGCTACACCAAGAAGAAATGCAGATGATAAACAGGGATTCATTGGACAAATATATTATGTAATTACATTTTCATGCAATTTGGGTGCATAGATCCTGAGAAATCAGTACCCAGAACAACCACCTCTGGCCGTAGTAACGGCCTTGATACGCCTGGGCATTGAGTCAAACAGAGCTTGGATGGCGTGTACAGGTACAGCTGCCCATGCAGCTTCAACACAATACCTCAGTTCATCAAGAGTAGTGACTGGCGTATTGTGACGACCCAGTTACTCGGTCACCATTGACCAGACGTTTTCAATTGTTGAGAGATCTGGAGAATGTGCTGGCCAGGGAAGCAGTCGAACATTTTCTGTATCCAGAAAGGCCCGTACAGGACTTGCAACATGCGGTCGTGCATTATCCTGTTGAAATGTATGGTTTCGCAGGGATCGAATGAAGGGTACCGCCACGGGTCGTAACACATCTGAAATGTAACGTCCACTGTTCAAAGTGCCATCAATGTGAACAAGAGGTGGCCGAGACGTGTAACCAATGGCACCCCATACCATCCCGCTGGGGATACGCCAGTATGGCGATGTCGAATACACGCTTCCAATGTGCATTCACCACGATGTCACCAAACATGGATGCAACCATCACGATGCTGTAAACAGAACCTGGATTCATCCGACAAAATGACGTTTTGCCATTCGTGCACCTAGGTTCGTCGCTCAGTACAGCATCTCAGGCGCTCCTGGCTGTGATGCAGTGTCAAGGGTAACTGCAGTCACGGTCTCCGAACTGATAGTCCATGCTGCTGCAAACGTCGTCGAACTGTTCGTGCAGGTGGTTGTTGTGTTGCAAACGTCCCCATCTGTTGACTCAGGGATCGAGACGTGGCTGCATAATCCGTTACAGCCATGCGGATAAGATGCCTCTCATCTCGACTGCTAGTGATACGAGGCCGCTGGGATCGAGCACGGCGCTCCGTATTACCGTGTTGAACCCACCAATTTCATATTCTGCTAACAGTCATTGGTTCTCGACCAACGCGAGCAGCAGTGTCACGATACTATAAACCGCAATCGCGATAGGCTGCAATCCGACCTTTATCAAAGTCGGCAACAACGTTTCACCAGGCAACGCCGCTCAACCACTGTTTGTGTATGAGAAATCGGATGGAAACTTTCCTTATGTCAGCACGTTGTATGTGTCGCCACTGGCGCCAACCTTGTGTGAATGGTCTGAAAAGCTAATCATTTGCATACCACAACATCTTCTTCCTGTCGGTTAAATTTCGCGTCTGTAGCACATCATTTTTGTGCTGAAGCCATTTTAACGGCCAGTAGTGTGAGAGGTGGCATGAGCCCCCTCTCATATTTCTATCTTACGATTCTCCTCTGTAATTGCATGCGGTGGAAAGTTGCTATTCCTTCACACGCGGACTTCCCATGCAGCGTCTCTCGTCACCCGGGTGGTCCAGTGACAGGCGGGCACTGTTTGACTTTGAAATGGTAAGCCGACAGGTGTGAGGGAGTCGAGTGAATGCTTTCCAGACGCCGACATTGTCAAGAGGCACGCCCGCAGGGCCTGAAGTAGCGGCTGGGCTAGAGGTTCCATTACTTCGCAGAAACTTAGCGAAAACACTTTCTGGCGGGCTACCAGCGAGGCGTGGGAATGACTTGTGTACCCAGGCAGCTGTGGCGGGAAAATTCTCGCGCTTTCTGCAAAATAGTAACTGTGATTGGCTTGCTCAGGGCATAGCTCCGTGACGTAGCAAGATCGGCGCAGAAATTGGCGCCAAGAATCTCCATTGGTGGAATGGTAGCGTTCCGGCAATGGAGTGGAATTTTCCGCCGGTTTTCGAGTTGCTGATTGGAACGTTTAACCACGGCCACTGTCGTGGGGGCGGGAATGTTCTGTGTTCGGTTTTGTACGGGTGCTCTTGTAGGTAGTCGGCTCTCGCCTTTCGGTCGAGGACGTCGAAGCAACCAGCCAACAGCTCCAGTACACCAGATCGTGTTCTGGGATTCAAGAAGTCGGTTTGGTAATGTATGTCCACAGCACCGGCAGATAGGGATTTTCCAAGGTGATAATCAGAGCTCAGCAGAGCGCGCCTGTTCATCTTTTTTCTAACTTTGTTCTGTCTTGGGTAGCAGCAATTAATGTTGGGTTGGCTATGTGTTTTCTCTAAGATTTGAGTTGCAAGGAATTGGCTTCACATACCACTTCGTCGTTATCCTCACAATCTAATTTAGGGACAACTTCACATTCACAGCGTGCGTTTGAGTATCCAATTTGAGCCAATTTGATGTATTGTAAATATTTCATGTGTTTTTGTTTATTATTTTGTGTTTAGTCTTAATAAATCATATTGTTATTTTGGACAGAACTTTCATTATATTAATCGGTAGAGCAACCCCATCATTCCTCACTATGTTAATGAAACCTTCGTTTATTTAACTTATTTATCAAATTAAATTATTGCAGGTGCCAAACTCTCTTCTACTCCACTGGCAGGGTTGATTAGAGTCAGTTCGCGTATTTTTTTTTATCCTTGTGCAACAGCAAAAGTTGGAGTTAGAATAGGGGGGGCTTAGAGCATCATGTACATATGTAGATTCTAGAAGAATTGAGTGTTAAATACACTGCTAGCCCCGGCACCTCACATAAAATGGCGACCCTGCCAGGATCTTTCCTGTGAATCGCTGATAAGCTATTACTATTAGTAGTAGGGACATTCAGAATTTTTTTTGCTTAATTTTTTTTATTGATTAATACCCAAGTTTTTTTCTGGTAGTTCCGCCTTTAGTTTTAAGTAGCAGCGCATGATTACAGTTTTTGTTTTCAGTGTATATATTCTTTTGTTCATTGTTTTTGTGTTCCTTTGATGGTGTGTCCGTATCACATCACACTTTGTCGGGTTTGTGTGCGGTTTCTGTACCACAACAAATCGTGCGTATAATTACAGCGTTGGAGAGGCGTTGTTGAAATTTTATGTCTATGTGTAAAAATATATGGTGTAGATTAATTTTATTGTGCATTTTAGATAAATTTGTTTTTCATGAATGTTAACGAGAAGGAAGGCACGACTATTATCGAGCGAAGCTAAGACAAAAGAGGATAGCATAATGGATAAGGGGCAGTTTACTGACGGGAATAGGTTCGGAGATGAGATGGGCACATTTTTAGCAGGACAGGACGACAGACTCATTGATGAGGAGGGTGATTTGGACGCCATCATAGAGCAGCGTTGCGGCCGTGATTATGATTGTGAGGTAGAGGATGAAACAGAGACAGGCACACAGGTCGAGACGGTAGCAGAAGTTTATAATCAAACGAACGAGAGCAGACAGGAGCCAGCTCGGCCACGTCAGAGCTCTAGCGTCCAGGTGTCCAGAGTTACATCACCCATGTGTGACAAGGATCAAAATGATGACATTAACCCAATACTGAGCTTCCTACAATCAATGAAAGAAGAGGCTGACAAACAACGTAAGAAGGAGAAGGAAGAAGATGAGAAACAACGTAAGAGGGAGAAGGAAGAAGCTGACGAACAATGTAAGAAGGAGAAGGAAGAAGAGGAGAAACAACATAAGAAGGAGAAGGAAGAAGATGAGAAACAACGTAAGAGGGAGAAGGAAGAAGCTGACGAACAACGTAAGAAGGAGAAGGAAGAAGAGGAGAAACAACGTAAGAAGGAGAAGGAAGAAGATGAGAAACAACGTAAGAGGGAGAAGGAAGAAGCTGACGAACAATGTAAGAAGGAGGAGGAAGAAGAGGAGAAACAACATAAGAAGGAGAAGGAAGAAGATGAGAAACAACGTAAGAGGGAGAAGGAAGAAGCTGACGAACAGCGTAAGGAGGACACTGAGGCAATAATTTCGCGTATAGGGGAAATTCGTGGGGAATTACTAACAATAAAGAAAGAATGTGGAGAAGCAAAACAAATGTCAACGGTAGCACAAAAAGTAGCAGGCCTAGCCAAAACGGCAGCAACAGGGGCAATGAAAATCGCAAAAGTAACTTCTCAACTCGCAGGGCGCTTGCGACGTGCGACACAAGCACACTCAAAATCCCTAGCGGTCTTAAAGACTCAAGGTAGTATTGTGGTTACGAACATCACGAAACGAATGAAAGAAGTAGAGAGTCGGATAGCAAAACTAGAGCGAAACGGGCACACGAGCACTGCGCGTTCGGATACCAATGATGGAGTTCACGGAATTGTGTCTCCGAGGAAAAGCCCGCCGTGCTCTAGCCCAGTGACAGAGTGCGGAACTAACAATGCACACGCAGAAACAGAGAGTAATAGCTCCAATAATTGCAGCCCACTTAGAAGAGTGAATGCTGAATGCCACGTCCACTGTGATACAGAGGTAGCAAATCACAGTTATCAGCAAGATAGATCAGGACACTCAGCAGACGTGCAAGTATCGGAAACGAGTGACAACAGATGTGCGAGGATCGGACAGGATTTTGATCACAATCACTTCCTGTCGATACTAAAATTCCAGAAATTCAAAGATAATGGAGGGTCGATGCATCCGAAGAGCTGGGTGATGCAATTTACAAATTCATTACCGTCGTCATGGCCAACCCAGGCCAAATTAGAATTCATGTGTGGACACATCGAAGGCCAAGCTGCGGAAAAGATGCGGGGCGTGGCAGCGACGTGTCGGACTTATCAGGAATTTTTTGGTGCATTCCTGCGGACCTACTGGTCAAAGGAAACGCAAGACAGGATTAAAGAGGAAATAATATTTTGTCCTGAACTGGAAGTGTCCGGGCATAGAAGCGCAACCAAATTTTTTGATGATTTACTCAAGAAGAATCAGTTTTTAGATAGTCCATATAGCAACGGAGAAATCATTAAATTTTGCTTTTCCAAATTGCTTGTTAGGTATCAACAGACACTTGTCGGGAAGTGTGGATCTGACATAGAAGCATTCAAGAGTCTATTGCGCGAACTCGAAGTAGTCTTCGATAAACAAGACACAAAGGACAGGAAGAAGGCGCAAAATAACAAATACCACGGGCCAGCAAGGGAAGACGACAACAGATCGCATAATCGCACTCGTCAGTTAGGAAACCAGGGTTACGGAAATCAAGGTTACGCTTTTCAAGGTTATAGTAACCAGAGACACGGAAACCAGAACGTCAGGGAACAGGGTCAATCTAGACAAGGAAGCGGGGACAGGAGAAATAACGAACGGCAAAGCGACCGTAATTGGAGAGAGCGAAATCAAGGACAACAGGAGAACCAGGAGACTGAAATTAGACCCGCAAATCCTATTGCACGTCAGAGAAGGGGGAGTCTAACAAGGGACTGGCGCTAGTCCATAGGACTCCACCACATCTCTGACACAAAGAAGTTCGTGGAATAATAGTAGTTTAAGTAATGTACATAGTAGAATAGGCAAATATATGAACCGTTCTTCGGGGAACAATAATCGTTGCATTAATAGATTAAGATTGTTAAAGTATTAACACGCTGCGTTTTCTCGCATAAGAATTTACTGCTGTTAATCTTTTTTTGTCTATGTTCGGGATCTCCTCTGTCGTTGCGATAAGAGGCACTACCTTTCCATGAGCAATGTTTTTGTCCTTTCCTATCTGGTGTCCACGTTAAGGGATAAAGATGAGTGACGAGATGTCGCACAAACGGGCGCATACAAGAACGTGCTCTTAGAAGCGTTCTGAGAAGACGTGATACGCACCATAGCGGCCACAACCAGTTCGTGAGACGTTCATACCAATGCTTGCAGGCACGCGTCAGTGCACTGCAATATTGTGGTATATTGCGTGATTTCGAGGATGAATATGGGCAGTATAGTTTTTTTGCAGAGCTGCGCCAGCATCGTTATCTTGCAAGTCGGGGTGAACCTGTGAGCGTTTGACTCCAATTGTGCCCTAGACGAGAGAAATGCGGGCATAAAGCGTACCATGCCAATGTGCTGGTTGGGGATTTAGCGTGCTGCTTGTGACTGTCACAGATGAATAACCAAGGAATTATACTTGGAAATTCGTGACATACTGTGTAGCTGATGTGTGGTGGGCGACGGAATCCTCAACAGGAACCAGTCCTGGCTTGGTCATATTACATTGCCTCTGGAAAGGTGTGCTTTGATCGCGAATACTGCATAACATAAAAAAAAGAAGTTGCAACTATAAATTTATTGTCTTATATAGCCATGGCTAACCCAGTCTCTGGAGTTTCAGTGAGGCGTAGTGAGAACTCGGAGGCCATGTCGTACGGCGCGGACATCACTGTCGTCAATAGCGGCGTGCAGCGAGACATCTCAGCGGAACAGGAATTATGTAAGAGTGTTGTATAAAGTAAAAAAAAAAAAAGAAAAAAATAATAATAATAGAGAGAGTACCATATACTAGGATAAATTAAACTTTAGGATTTTACAATAACTAGATCCTTAATAGTGTGGCGGTTTTCTACCACTAGTGTTCAGCAGAGCGCGCCTGTTGAGATGCTATTTTTCAGGTCACCAAGCCACTGACCCAAGATGGAGGGAAGACTGGCGAGCGAAAGTAGCATAGTTGCATGTTCTTTATAGCACAGTAAAACTTAGACCTGCATAACAACATAATTTAATTAAAAGAGATAGAATGTAGATCGTTGGCAAATGGTAGTTAATTCTTGAGCATGTCTACTGTCAATCTATATAATTAATAGTAATATTAGTGCGGGCCCGCACATTTAGCTGTTCATCCAGTGTAGCGTCACACACCATGTACAGTAGTGAGACCGGTCTATATTTTGTTATAATGATAGCCATAGATTAATAGCTATAATAGTAAAATAAGAGTGTCTGAAATGACAGAACATCAATGTGTCATTATGTAAATTTATTATAACATAGAAGGTCATGGAAAAAAAGTTAGGCATAAGATTTTTGTCAGAACTGTGCAGATGACGGGTATTGTGGCAATGCAGAGGCCAGCCAGCGCAAAAACAAGAGGTCTTCGGCCACCTGACGCGAAGGGCGTGAGAGCATCCGGTTCTACAAGCTGACAGTCACCGGGCCGTATACCTGAGGGATTAGGCGGCAGACAGCCCTCGCCGGGCCACAAGCGAAAGTGAGGCTGGCCGTTGACACTGACACGCGACCCACACGCGACAGCCAGCTAGCTCTCAGGACGCGGCAGCCATTTGGAGGGATTCCCTGCGGCAGACTACGTTGTCGTGAGTACACGAAGAAGTTCACATATCGTGTCAGAACCTGCGCCTCATGTGCCTCAGGACAGAAAGGGACGCTATATTCCCACCTGTTTGGGTTTTTTACAACTCACTAGCATTGGCCGATCTGCATACACAAAGCAGTATCGTGCCACACTAACAAATGTATGGTCTCATTTCTAACTTCTCCTCTCTATTAGGGAGCAGTTTTAGCAATCGTCGCTCCTAGTTCGATCCTGTATGGATGACCTAACACACTTGTGGAGTCACTCCACGTGCCATCATCCCTCATCGAACTGCAATATTGGGAAACGTAAAGTACTGTCCAGCGAGAGAAGAGACCTAGACTAGTGATGTATCACAACAAGTAGACCTCAGAGACAATTAATCGACGTGAGGAGGGCCTATCACTGTGTCTTCCTACCGTACTGCCGTGATCATATGCGTGGGTCTGACTACAATCTCAACAGCGTACTGCAGACACTCCAGCACTCCCTATTGCTGTTGCAACAACGTAGCAACAACACCCGACGTTTAGCCCTATGTGATGTCAGTACTGTGGCCCCATCCCAAAAGCCCCCCTCCAATGCTCAAGACATGGAACCACGTGCATCAATGCATATGACTCAACATACCAACCCCCTCAGAGAAACTAATGAATTTGTGAAGTGCTTCGAACATTTCTAACAATGTGATTTAGTGCCTCATTCTCAGCACAGTCGTGAACAGTGTGCAATGTGCATGCACAACTTAATGTCCCATGAACCTTGTTTTTTTTTTAAATTTCTTTCTCTAGTGTTGTTTTTGTAATGTATGTGATACCTGGTATGTGTTTGTTTTACACTGTAATTCTTATTACAAATTACTGTATTGTTCTCCACACCATGTTTTTTTTGTATCTTGTATTTATTTTTGTGTGTATGCAAACAGTGTGCCTGAAGTCCCCATAAACTGAAGCAGATACCACCACTGTCATTGTGAATGGACCATCAGTTCAGGGAACATTTTGTAAAGGTTATTCTTGCTGCAGGGAGACAGAATGAATCGGAGGTTGTAATTAGATTCTGAAAGCTCACAAAGAGATTGTTAACTTAAATAGTATCATGTGTGAGTGAGTTCAGGTTAGTTTAATGATTAAAATTGTTATGACATCTTGGGCATTTAATTGCGGAGCACTCCAACTCTGATTGTAAAGAATAAATTGCTCCATATTTGGCTCACATGTCTGGGCCTTATTTAGAGAGTGAATGTCTGTGTGAATCGGTGTTTGGAACGGGCTCCCTGGGTATGGATGTGTGATGTGAGTGTTAGTGTTCCGTATTAAGAAGGTGAAGTTGGCTACATCATAAATAATCCTCCCTCTATGAGCTGCATTTTTCAGTTGCAGTGATTTTCTTTATAGAGTGCGGCATGTGCAGCCAGTTTGCGAGATTGTTCTTGGGCGATTGACTCACTACCTTGCTCCTAAGTGAGCCAACCACTCACCAATTACAATCTAAAATGGCGTAGGGGCTATGAGAGGTGGCATGAGCCCCCTCTCATATTTCTATCTAACGATTCTCCTCTCTAATTGCATGCGGTGGAAAGTTGCTATTCCTTCACACGCGGACTTCCCACGCAGCGTCTCTCGTCACCCGGGTGGTCCAGTGACAGGCGGGCACTGTTTGACTTTGAAATGGTAAGCCGACAGGTGTGAGGGAGTCGAGTGAATGCTTTCCAGACGCCGACATTGTCAAGAGGCACGCCCGCAGGGCCTGAAGTAGCGGCTGGGCTAGAGGTTCCATTACTTCGCAGAAACTTAGCGAAAACACTTTCTGGCGGGCTATCAGCGAGGCGTCGGAATGACTTGTGTACCCAGGCAGCTGTGGCGGGAAAATTCCCGCGCTTTCTGCAAAATAGTAACTGTGATTGGCTTGCTCAGGGCATAGCTCCGTGACGTAGCAAGATCGGCGCAGAAATTGGCGCCAAGAATCTCCATTGGTGGAATGGTAGCGTTCCGGCAATGGAGTGGAATTTTCCGACAGGTTTTCGAGTTGCTGATTGGAACGTTTAACCACGGCCACTGTCGTGGGGGCGGGAATGTTCTGTGTTCGGTTTTGTACGGGTGCTCTTGTAGGTAGTCAGCTCTCGCCTTTCGGTCGAGGACGTCGAAGCAACCAGCCAACGGTTCCAGTACGCCAGATCGTGTCCTGGCAGTCAACAAGACAGTCTGGTAATGTATGTCCACAGCACCGGCAGATAGGGATTTTCCTAGGTGATAATCAGAGCTCAGCAGAGCGCGCCTGTTCGTCTTTTTTCTATCTTTGTTCTGTCTTGGGTAGCAGCAATTAATGTTGGGTTGGCTATGTGTTTTCTCTAAGATTTGAGTTGCAAGGAATTGGCTGCACATACCACTTCGTCATAATCCTCACAATCTAATTTAGGGACAACTTCACATTCACAGCGTGCGTTTGAGTATCCAATTTGAGCCAATTTGATGTATTGTAAATATTTCATGTGTTTTTGTTTATTATTTTGTGTTTAGTCTTAATAAATCATATTGTTATTTTGGACAGAACTTTCATTCTGTTAATCGGTAGAGCAACCCCATCATTCCTCACTATGTTAATGAAACCTTCGTTTATTTAACTTATTTATCAAATTAAATTATTGCAGGTGCCAAACTCTCTTCTACTCCACTGGCAGGGTTGATTAGAGTCAGTTCGCGTATTTTTTTTTTTATCCTTGTGCAACAGCAAAAGTAGGAGTTAGAATAGGGGGGCTTAGAGCATCATGTACATATGTAGATTCTAGAAGAATTGAGTGTTAAATACACTGCTAGCCCCGGCACCTCGCAAGTGTAATAAAATGGAACACCTACAGGCATCCTTTGGATGTTCTTTATTGTATGGTTACAGGTTTCGGCGCTTCAGGACACTATCTTTCAGGCCTTAACTGGCGTTGAGGGAGGTAACTCCAGTCGTATACACGATTCCATCAGTGACCTACAGCTACGAACTGGTTTTCGTAGACTGTAACAACGATGCTGTGTCTCCAAAGATGGTGGTTGGAACGCTATGCATGATGTCATGTTATGACGAATGTCAGTAATGGTATGACTCCTGTCTACGTATACGTCTACGTGATTACGCTGCTATTCACAATAAAGTGCCTGGCAGAGGGTTCAATGTACCTCCTTTAAACTGTCTCTCTACCGTTCCACTCTCGAACGGTGCGCGGAAAAAGGAGCACTTAAATTTTTCTTTGCGAGGCCTGATTTTTCTTATGTTATTGTGATGATCATTTCTCACTATGCAGGTTGGAGCCAACAGAAAGTTTTCGCAATGGAAGGAGAAACCTGGTGATTGTAATTTCATGAGAAGTTCCTATCGCAAAGAAAAATGCCTTTGTTTTAATGATTGCCACTCCAATTCACGTATCATTTCTGTGGCAGTATCTCTCCTATTTCGCGATAATATAAAATGAGCTGCCCTTCTTTGAACTTTTTCGATGATATCCGCTAGTCCCACCTGATGCGGTTCTCACACCGCACAGCAATACTCCATAATAGGGCAGACAAGTGTAGTGTAAGCAGTCTCTTTAGTAGATCTGTTGCATCTTCTATGTGTTCTGCCAATGAATCGCAGTCTTTGGTTTGCTCTACCCACAATATTATCTATGTGATCATTCCAATTTAGGTTATTTTTAATTGTAATCCCTAAGTATTTAGTTGAATTTACAACCTGCAGATTCGTGTGACTTACCGCGTAATCGAAATTTAGCGGATTTCTTTTCGGACTTATGTAAATTACTTCACACTTTTCGTTATTCAGGGTCAATTGCCACTTTTCGCACCATACCGATATCTTATGTAAATCATTTTGCGATTCGTTTTGGTTATCTGATGACTTTACAAGACGCTAAATGAAAGCATCATCTGCAAACAATCTAAGGCGGCTACTGAGATTGTCTCCAATTTGTTTAATATAGTCCAGGAACAACAGAAATGATCTCCGAAAGTGGTATTGTTATCAGTGCGTGTTCCCGAAACATCGTAAAAAATGATCAGATGTGTGTCCCACAAACAAATCAGAGCATACACCACAATTTGATTTGTAAAGACTCGTTCAATTGTATGTTCCATCGTTCACCTCTATGTTATGTCTTAACTTAGGCTTTAGCGTACTGAAAGTCTTAAATGCAGCAATTACATTTAATTACCGAACATGTCGTTCTACTTTGTCCGCTAACTTTCCTGTATATCTCATGGGAATGTATTTTAATTTAGGTTTTAGCTTTTCGCCTTGATCTGAAGTATCACTGCCCTTGTTATCTATACTTATCTGTACTTAACTTCTTGTTTACTTTTACATAAAGATGTTCGACTGAGCGCTGAGAATAGCCATTAGCTACAGCTATGCGTTTTAATGTTGCTAACTCCTGTTGTACACTTTTGACCTCCAGTGGTAACCTTAACATTCTGTACAACGTTTTGTTAAAATACGCCATGCTATAACGCAATGCATGCTATGAAGAAGCGTTAATAAACACACCAATATTCATCGATTTCCGAAATATGATGAAGGTATATTTAACATTCTGTTTCTTATTAGCGATATCCAAATGATTAATGGCATTATGTTTTTCCATTTGTAATGTAATCTGCTTTATTTATGCATTCTGCTCAAATTTCTTATATAATTCTAACCATCTACTTCACTACCTTTTATCAGATGATGTTTGGTTTGTTTGGTTTGTGGGGCGCTCAACTGCGTGGTTATCAGCGCCCGTACAATTACCCAATCGTTGCTCAGTCCAATTTCGCCACTTTTCCTGGATGATGATGAAATGATGAGGACAACACAAACACCCTTACCTTTTAGCAGGACGATCATGTCATTTACGTAACGAACAGAGTACATGTTTCTTTTTTCTTTTAGATCGCAATTGTGACGGAGAAATTTATTTTCTAAGTTGTTGATAAAGATGTCTACTGTGGTTCCAGGCAGGCTGTTAACTATGCCCAATCCCTCATTTTATTGCTAATCGTGAACCTGTGGCTAGAGCTGGATGCGGTTAACAGAAGGAGTTTCCTGACACTTTGGGGCCACTATCAAGGCTAGAGGTGATGACGCCTAGGGATGATCGTTTGGCCGGTGTGCTATATACACTCCTGGAAATTGAAATAAGTACACCGTGAATTCATTGTCCCAGGAAGGGGAAACTTTATTGACACATTTCTGGGGTCAGATACATCACATGATCACACTGACACAACCACAGGCACATAGACACAGGCAACAGAGCATGCACAATGTCGGCACTAGTACAGTGTATATCCTCCTTTCGCAGCAATGCAGGCTGCTATTCTCCCATGGAGACGATCGTAGAGATGCTGGATGTAGTCCTGTGGAACGGCATGCCATGCCATTTCCACCTGGCGCCTCAGTTGGACCAGCGTTCGTGCTGGACGTGCAGACCGCGTGAGACGACGCTTCATCCAGTCCCAAACATGCTCAATGGGGGACAGATCCGGAGATCTTGCTGGCCAGGGTAGTTGACTTACACCTTCTAGAGCACGTTGGGTGGCACGGGATACATGCGGACGTGCAGTGTCCTGTTGGAACAGCAAGTTCCCTTGCCGGTCTAGGAATGGTAGAACGATGGGTTCGATGACGGTTTGGATGTACCGTGCACTATTCAGTGTCCCCTCGACGATCACCAGTGGCGTACGGCCAGTGTAGGAGATCGCTCCCCACACTATGATGCCGGGTGTTGGCCCTGTGTGCCTCGGTCGTATGCAGTCCTGATTGTGGTGCTCACCTGCACGGCGCCAAACACGCATACGACCATCATTGGCACCAAGGCAGAAGCGACTCTCATCGCTGAAGACGACACGTCTCCATTCGTCCCTCCATTCACGCCTGTCGCGACACCACTGGAGGCGGGCTGCACGATGTTGGGGCGTGAGCGGAAGACGGCCTAACGGTGTGCGGGACCGTAGCCCAGCTTCATGGAGACGGTTGCGAATGGTCCTCGCCGATACCCCAGGAGCAACAGTGTCCATAATTTGCTGGGAAGTGGCGGTGCGGTCCCCTACGGCACTGCGTAGGATCCTACGGTCTTGGCGTGCATCCGTGCGTCGCTGCGGTCCGGTCCCAGGTCGACGGGCACGTGCACCTTCCGCCGACCACTGGCGACAACATCGATGTACTGTGGAGACCTCACGCCCCACGTGTTGAGCAATTCGGCGGTACGTCCACCCGGCCTCCCGCATGCCCACTATACGCCCTCGCTCAAAGTCCGTCAACTGCACATACGGTTCACGTCCACGCTGTCGCGGCATGCTACCAGTGTTAAAGACTGCGATGGAGCTCCGTATGCCACGGCAAACTGGCTGACACTGACGGCGGCGGTGCACAAATGCTGCGCAGCTAGCGCCATTCGACGGCCAACACCGCGGTTCCTGGTGTGTCCGCTGTGCCGTGCGTGTGATCATTGCTTGTACAGCCCTCTCGCAGTGTCCGGAGCAAGTATGGTGGGTCTGACACACCGGTGTCAATGTGTTCTTTTTTCCATTTCCAGGAGTGTATATATCCGTGCGGCCTCTCCCGTCGGTGGTTCGAGTCCTCCCTCGGGCATGAGTGTGTGTGTTGTCCACGCCGTAAGTTAGTTAAAGTTAAATTAAGTAGTGTATTATGCTTAGTGACCGATGACCTCAGCAATTTGGTCCCATAAGACCTTGCCACAAATTTCGAATATAGAGTGTGTATCCGTGTTGGCTACTTCTTTACAAGGAACTTTCTTAGCAATAAATTAATCCGAAGTTCGCTGTAAGATTCCTAAACTAGAGTGAGCCAGCGCTGTCAGAAGTACGGCTCTGCTTCCCGCAGAGCTGTAAGGCGCCAGACCGGACCTGGGAGGCGTGGTGGGGGAGGCCGACAAAGTAGCCACCGCGGGCGCGACCGCGGGCCAGTGAAAGGCACGTAGCGTGTGGTGTGGCGTGGTGTGGCGCGGCGTAGCGCGGGGGCGTGCATAATCGGCCGAGCCGCGAGGGTGCCCCGGGCTCACTCTATACTCAGCGGCGAGCAACTGGGACAGTGATCTCTTTCTGCTTTCAGTACAGTCTACCGGTACAGCATCAAGCCAGGACAAGGACCACTGCCTTATAAGTTTGACTGTGCGGCTGGTCCCGGCGGAGGTTCGAGTCCTTCCTCGGGCATGGGTGTGTGTGTGTTTGTCCTTAGGATAATGTAGGTTACGTAGTGTGTAAGCTTAGGGCCTGATGGCCTTAGCAGTTAAGTCCCATAAGATTTTACACACATTTGAACATTTTTATAAGTTTTAAGAACATCATAATTACTTAAAAAGAGCTGCTGCAAGGACGTTTTCTCTAGTGTCGATACTAGTTTCGATCAAAAGATCCCCTTCATTTAGTAGAAATTAATACTTTAAGAAATGGAACTCCTCCAATCCCTCACTTACATGGTGTAAGCTTCCACCACTGACTTCTCTCGCTGTAAGTGTTATTCACCTGCCCTACCACTGGGTTTTATGCAACCCGCATCGCTTTCATATACCACGTGCAAGGTTTTCACAATCTCTCGCTCATTACACGCAAAGTATTAGTCCCACAGGTAAGATGAAGTGGAACTTTTCGTAGGATATTTAATGTAGTTAAATTTTGTATTGAGAACATTTTCGCTACAGGCCATTGTTTTAGAGCTGTTCAAGAAAACCATACAAAAGTGACCTTGAAACGCAGTTTTCCTGAATAATCAGAAAATGATAACTCGAGTGAGAATGTATCCCTGTACAAAATTTAACAACTCTGAATTTCCTACATAAAGGTCCTGTTCATTTTTTCTGTAGGACTAATAGTTTGCATGTAGTGAGAGAGCATATATGAGAATCTCAGGTATAGTATTTGAAGGTGCTGTGGGTTGCATAAAACCGATCGGTTGGAGCAGCTGAGTCACTCTGTATTTTGGTGGTTATTAACAGTCAAAAATTAAAGGCAGCTGGATGACCTTTGGTTGGGGATGGAGGACTCACATATGGGCAAAGAAGTGAAGGTTCAAATGGCTCTGAGCACTATGGGACTCAACATCCTAGGTCATAAGTCCCCTAGAACTTAGAACTACTTAAACCTAACCAACCTAAGGACATCACACACACCCATGCCCGAGGCAGGATTCGAACCTGCGACCGTAGCGGTCACGCGGTTCCAGACTGAAGCGCCTAGAACCGCACGGCCATCGCGGCTGGCAGAAGTGAAGGTTAACAGCTCTGACCATGTGCCTAGTGCCATTCACATGTCACTGTATCGTTTTTTTGTCCAGTTTGTGAGGTACTACAAATACATTGAAAAATGTTCCTATCGTAGCACAAACAAATGTGAATATGTCCTTGATACCATTTGCTTGTAACTGTTTCGTTTTTGGTACAGTTTCAGTAGTATTACAACCACACTGAAAAACGATCCTATTGTAGCACAAAAAAGTCAATGTCCCTGGCAGCGTTAGGGATTTGAAAGAAGGAAATTAGTTTTCCCATTTATGTGGCAACTTCAAAGACATTTAAATCAAATTACCTTGACATATCCGCGCTTTTAATCCACCCTCAGAAATTTTATCCCTGCGAGAAAATCTTTTGTAGATGTTTTATGTATGCTCCTTAGCTGTACGATATTATATGTTGTTTACTATGGCTGGCGAATCTTCTGGATTTTGTGCACAGGATCGGGGACTGTAATTTATAAATTCCAAACTGCAGATGTGCCAAAGCCATGCAAGAGCTCATTGCTCTTGGGAAGCAGTTTTAACTCGTAAAAACGAGGGAATATGTCAAGATGTTTTGATTTAAACGTCTTTGAAGCTGCGAGATAAGTAGTAAAGCTAATTCCCTTCTGCAGACTTCTAAGTCACCCCACGACGTATTTGCCTTTTCTTGTGCTGTATCAGGAGCATTTCTCATTGTTGTTCCGTACTTTTACTCTACCATAGTTGCGGCCTGACAACCGACGTAAATATTTATTGAGTCGGTTGACCACTGATCCGATATACAGTATGTGATCAGAAGTATCCGGACACCGTCAAAAACATACGTTATCCGTATTAGGTACATTGTGCTGCCACGTACTGTCAGGTACTCCATATAAGGGACCTCAGTAGTCATTACACATCGTGAGAGAGCAGAGTGGGGCGCTCCGCGGTACTCACGGACTTCGAACGTGGTCAGGTGATTGGGTGTCACTTATGTCATACTTCTGTATGCAAGATTAACACACTCCTAAACATCCCTAGGACCACTGTTTCCGATGTGATAGTGAAGTAGAAACGTGAAGGGACACGTACATCACAAAAGCGTACAGGCCGACCTCGTCTGTTGACTGCGTCAAGACTGCCGACTGCTGAAGAGGGTCGTAATGTGTAATAGGCAGGCATCTATCCAGACCATCACACAGGAATTCCAAATTGCATCAGGATCCACTGTAAGTAGTATGACAGTTAGGTAGGAGGTGACAAAACTTGGATTTCGTGGTCGAGAAGCTGCTCATAAGCTACACATCACGCGGGTAAATGCCAAACGACGCCTCGCTTCGTGTACGGAGCGTAAACATTGAACGATTGAACAATGGGAAAACGTTGTGTGTAGTGACAAATCACGGTAGACAATGTGGCGATCCGATGGCAGCCTGTGGGTATGGCGAATGCCCGGTGAAAGTCATCTGCCAGCGTGTCTAATGCCAACAGTAAAATTCGCAGGAGGCGGTGTTTTCCATGGAGGAGGCTTGCACCCCCTGTTGTTTTTCGTGGCACTACCACAGCACAGGACTACATTGATGTTTTAAGCACTTTCTTGCTTCCCCCTGTCGAAGAGCAATTCGTGGATGGCGACTGCATCTTTCAACATAATCGAGCATCTGTTCATAGTGCACAGCCTGTTGCGGAGTGGTTACACGACAAAAACATCCCCGAAATGGACTGCCCTGCACAGAGTCCTGAACTTAATCCTATAGAACACCTTTCGGATGTTTAGGGTCGCCGACATCGTGCCAGGCCTCACCGACCGACATCGATAACTCACCTCAGTGCAGGACACCGGCAACAACGGGTTGTCATTCCCCAAGAAACCTTCGAGTACCTGATTGAACGTATGCCTGCGAGAGTGGAAGCTGTCATCAAGGCTAAGGAGGGGCAAACACCATACCGAATTCCAGAATTACGGATTGAGGGCGCTACGAACTTGTAAGTCGTTTTCAGCCAGGTGTCCGGATACTTTTGATCACATATTGTAAGTTTTATTATTATCTGTCGAGCCACGACATTTATATCGTGGCAACAGAAGAAAAGCGCTCTGATGAAGCTACATTTTCGACAAATGACTTTAAACAATCGTATCTCGACAATGGACAAAGACTATAGGATTAAAAAACTTCATTTTGATTTTATCCATTTACCTACCTTCGTACAACGTTTCAACCGGTTCCAACAAGTTTAATGTATAGAACTGACGTGTTAAGAAGCCCCTCAGGAAAACGTGGTTTTACCACGTAAAACTTACCTAGACAAAGATCTTCTACAGCTGTGGATCAAATCAGAAGCATCAGTCTCGCTCCAGGCCGGACTTATTGAAGGGTGACTAACTTTGCACCTTAAGACCGATCGGCGCACATAGAAAAGGTACCATTAGCTGAGCATTAATTTTAGTCCAATTAAAATCTTTTGCAAAAGGAATTACTCGATTCGCATAATTTTCCTGGGTTCCAGCTCCGGTGCTTCGTTCAAACTTCGCTTAAAGTAGTGTAACATAACCACAGTAAGACAGACGTTCTACTGGCTATACAAATGGCTGCTGGTCTGGGCTAAACCAAAAACTTTCTACCACGTATTCTTAGCTCATCATAGACTGAGCAGCAAGATCAATCTTCCCCCCACCCCCACCCCCGCAACCCCCACCCTCACAAAGGAAAAGCCATTCTACGTGCGGCATTTCGATACACAATTGTTACGGAGTTTCCGTGTGTAACAGTAACTCGCTATTAGTTTGCTTTCTGAATGAACATTATTCTAACCAAATCGCAACTGTGCGGCCTACATCATTTATGGGTCCTTAATTTAGTTACCGATATTATTATATCTTATGTTAACTTTGTATTTCGCCAACTTCCTATCAGCCACACGATTTAACGAAAGGCTCACAAGTGTCTAATTTATGGCGTGTAATGCGACACGTGCGGTTCAACCCCTAGACTAGTTTAACCCAAGACATTTCGACGAAGAGGAACCGGAAGTATGCCCGAACGTCTTTGGGATGTTAGCTCGCAGGTTGCGCCCTGGATCACGGGGTACTGGGTGTTTGTGTTGTCCTCATCATTTCATTACCATATTCTTCATTCGTGACAGTGGCTGGATTGGATTGCGTAAAAAATTGGACTGTGAAAATATTGGGATTTCGTACGGGCGCTGATGACCGCGTAGTTGAGCGCCCCACAAGCCGAACATAATCATCATCGTCATTATTATCATCATCATCATCATCACAGTCACTGCAGTCGACAACGCTCTTCACCTCGCCGGCGGAGCTGCTTAAATCGCCTTCAACTGCAGTGCCCTCTATCGTCTGACCAGAGAAGTCGTAGAATTTTCTGAAGAAATTTAGGCGAGTTTAATAACCATCGATACGTGCACTCGAATCGATCACTCCTAATGGAACAAAAGGAATTTATTGTTTTCTGTGAAATCTCACCAAATACGCTTCCTAGCTGTCAAGCACTACTCCAGTTGGTTGTAATACGAGAGGTCTCTGTACCTAGCAAATTCCCACACCTTTAGTCTCTTTCTTTCTCACAAAAAAGCAGAAAAGAATAGATCGCTAAAGATCACTCACTCTCGACTCAGTCACTCGCAACATTTTTTTAAACCTCAGCCACGCCTCGAAATGTCTACGACCCCCGTTCTACCCTTCCCAGTGGGACTGGACGGCTTCCGATTTTTGCTGGCTCCCAATAGCGCTCCACGACGTTGTTACACTTGGCACATTGGGCCTCAGAGGCCCGCCCGCGACGTTTAATGTCTTCCCTATTAATAGCTATACAATCTATTTTAAGGAAATTTTATATTTTTCCTAATTTGTTAAGTCAGACATAACACTGGAAAAAATCATAAAAATTTACTTCTGGCTTTGTTTTAAAGTGTTGGTGCACGTTTTCCTCCCGTATGGTCTCGCAGGCCCACATGGCTAGAAGCGATTTTTAAACAACCAGATATCTGTCTGTGCAGCGTCTATTACACCATTTGCCACTGTTGACTCGCGCTGTTACCTTGTAGTGTCCGGACGCTGTGGCCGAGCGGTCCTAGGCGCTTCAGTCCGGAACCGCGTTGCTGCTACGGTTTCAGGATCGAATCCAGCTTCGGGCATGGATGTGTGTGTGATGTCCTTAGTTTAGTTAGGTTTAAGTAGTTCTAAGTCTATGGGACTGGTGACCTCAGATGTTGAAGTCCCATAGTGCTCAGAGCCATTTGAACCTTGTTGTGTTCAACAGTCCTCCTTGTGATAAACGCATGTCTATTCTCGTGCATAATTTCGTGACAGCTGTCTGTTCTACAAACTGAAAATATTAGGGAGAGGAGAATTATGAAATGAGGACATAAGGAAATTTTGGAGCAGTCTTCAGAGTCTTAAAACCCACCTAGGGAATGTGAATATTCCAGTGACGATGATAATGAGGTAAATGTCGCTGAAAACTTAGAAGACGATGATCACGAAGGATCCCTTTACGAAGATGGAGAAGAACAGTTTAGTGCAAATTCTGTTCAGTGTGACTTATTGTTTTCTCGTTATGAAAATGAAATATGCGTTACAGCTCCTCAGGCTGGAATTTGTGAGTTAACGAGCATTTCGCTCTCATTTAAGTATATGGCCGAAAGAGTCAGCCTTCAGGAATTGTGAAACCTGTAGTAATGATGAGATTGTGAATGATCCAACTGTGTCAAATGGATATGCGCTCGGTTGTAACAGTAACTCTAAATACGACCACTTACGCTATTAGTTTGCTTTCTCAATAAACATTATTCTAAGCAAATCACTACTCTGTGGTCTACATTTGTCGTTAATTTAGTTCCCTATATTATTATTGCTGTCACTATATGTTATATTAAGTTTTTATTTCGCAAACTTGCCATCAGCCAGACAATTTACCAAAGGCTCACAAGTA
This sequence comes from Schistocerca cancellata, assembly GCF_023864275.1. NCBI lineage: Eukaryota > Metazoa > Arthropoda > Insecta > Orthoptera > Acrididae > Schistocerca > Schistocerca cancellata. The sequence goes on along the minus strand of NC_064628.1, from coordinate 93,378,051 downwards.
TCTAGATTAGAACGTGTAATGCGACACGTGCGGTTCAATCCCTAGACGAGTTTGAGCCTAGACATTTCAACGAAGGGGAACCGCATGTGAGCCCGAACGTCTATAGCATGTTAGCTACCAAATTTCTGGTAGGTGGAGCAAAAAGGATGTGTGGAAAGAAGGCCAGGAACCCGTAAGTTATTCGATTAGGATCTTCGGTAATGAAGCATCTTGTTTTATGTTGTTCTTTCGCGTACCCTTCCTTGACAAAGTGTGTATGTGAACCAATAAGGAACGTCGAATCGCTTACGACGGCTGATTGGGTATAGATATGCATGAAATGAAAAATTTTCTCGGTGCTGTGATCCTGACTGGAGTTCACAATTCAGTAAGTGAAGAAATCAGTCAGCTATGCAGTGATGAGGATGCCCGACCACTGTTCAATGAAATTATGTCTCGTAACCTCTTCCATGCATTCTGAGGATGTTGCGCTTTGACAATGCAGCAGCCCGTCATAATTACAGGTCATGTGGCAAATTGAAACCAATCAGAGAAGTATTTGAGCTGTGGGAAATTACCCTTGGGACGCCTATATTCTGGGATCAACAGTTGGTCAGATTTCTAGGTAGGTGTCCATTTCGACAATACATCCGTCAAAACCTGATAAATACAGAATAAAGTTCCGGGCAGTTTGAGACTGTGCAACAAGCTTCTTCTGGAAGATGAAAGTGTTTTTGTGGAATCAAGAAGAAACCAGAACCGTGTGACTTGGAGAGAATGTGGTGAAAACCCTAATTATTGAACTTGAAGGGTCTCAGCGTAATGTCACATGCATTTTACGTCTCTCGATTTAGCTCATTGTATGTTGCCACAATATCTGGTACAAACTGTTACCGTCCTTAGCTCTCTTCATGACCGACCAACGGTGCCATCATCACAAGTAAAGAACCCGGAAGTTATAACGACATACAATGCCACAAAGGGCGGCATTGACACCACGGACCAGAAGTCTCGATGCTACAGTGTGAAAAGAAAAGCAAGGCGCTGACCACTGGTGGATTTCTTCAACACGATCGATGTAAGTGTAATGACTGCATACATAATTTGGATGATGTTGGCTACCGATAAAAAAATTAGACGTCTGACATCCATCATCCATTTCGAAACCAACTATGAGGGTTGCAATTTAAATAGTGGCAACTATGTATTCACAACCGATTGGAAAGAGTTACATGTTTTTTAATTAACGTGATCTGCTTTCATTGTAATAGTTGTGAGTTTAATAAACTGTGCTGACATGCATGAACGTTACCAATGATGTTCGATTCTTATGGCCCAGTCCTTCCTTCCAGAGCAACCAAAATGCAAGATGTGCTGTTAACATGCACCTTTCGGCTAATCAGCCATCAGAGCAGAATGTGGGCCTCTCAATTGGCCGTCTCCCCCTGAAACTCACAATGCTTACTGTAAGGTGCTTCTTCCCGCCTACCCTCCCACAAGTATCTTTTGGAGGAGGTATTAGGAAACACGGACCAGCTAGTGAAAATTATTCGCGTGGTCGTTACAGACCTCCTCCCATGCTGCCTGACTACAGGGAACAACTGCCCATTAACTGCATGCTGGAGAACAGCTCCCCTCCCCGGAAATCGAAAGACCGGTGCTGGTGTTCACAATAGGGACCATTACTTAAAAATAAGGTACTCCCGAAAACGACATGTTACTCTAGGCTGCACACTTTCAGGGTAGTTTTAGAATTATGTGTTTTGTTTGATTATTGTTTCAGAAATAAAAATTTCGATGGTACTGACGTCCCCAAAAACGTTGTACTAGGGATGAGAACCAACCAGTTAAGCGGAAATTTATTTCTGAATAATTCTTCGGTATTTCTTCGGTCTCAGTTATAACAGGAATTTTTAATTTTTATTGATAACCTGGTGTAATATCTATGTGTCAATTTTCCATAGTACTGTTGCTTAGATGTTTGCTAAAATGTTTGGTTTTTAAATAAAACTTTAAAAAAAAGTTCGACAGAAAGTTCTGTGGCGTCTAAAAGATGGTATTGTGTTGACTGGTATGGATATGGTTTCTAATGAAAGAAGTCCACTTAAGGATCTACTCATTACTGGAGTATTTATGAAGAGATTGGACAATAAATTTTCACCATTTGTTGACTGATTATTGAAATTTGAACTATCTTCATGGGATAGTTCCTGGTAAACGTTATATTTTGCCTTCTATCTAAACTGTTCGTCTCAGTTTTTGGAATAAGTGTATTTTATTTTGCCACTAAAATATCAATTGTATTTAAATACCCGTTACAAAGTCAAGATACATTTTTGACTAAAAACCGGATTTTCATTCGAAATAACACAAAAGTTTGTAATTTATGTATCATCTCTACGAAATAATAGAAGAGAAAGAATGTTAGGAGAAAACTAAAAATCTAAAAACTTAACAGTTCATTCACATTTTACAACAAAAGCAGAAAGTAGCTAATCTGCTACTTTGTCTACATAATATGCCTTTATCTACCTGTAGTTCTTGGAAACGAAATACATAATAGTTTCACCCTTTAGCACTGACTATCCATAAAGCCCAAATAGTGGTATGAACCTTCAGTTCAACATGATTTTTGGGCAGAGATTTAAAAAGACATTAGAATCAACAGGAGAATACTGTTGAATTTATTGTAGTGTTCAACCCATAATTACTTTTGAAGAAACTCAGGGAACGGTGTGACGGCAAAGTTTTCTTTTTTTCACCTATTTTATTTGACATTTTGAGTCTATGTATCTTGAAATGTATGATAGAAAAGTCTGAGTGAGTCTTAGATTTTTTCAGTCTTTTTTTCGATGTCTAGTCTATTGCTGGAAATAATAGCTAGAAGAAACTTAAAATCCGTTATTTCAGAAACACGTTATTTTGAGCGGTTTTAACAATCAGGTTAAACTACAGATAATAAAAAACAGAATAACTGAAAACTGGTTGTTTAACCGGTAGTCGCCATCCCTACACGGTACCAACGTTGAATTCGCACAAAAAAACCTTTATGCCGGAGCACAGGCTATAAAGTCGGTAACTTTCAAGAGCTATCCAGCTTTAGGGCAGGTCATGCGCTTTCCATACCATTGGCTGAGATAGGTAGTTTCTGGCTTACATCATGACAGACATCAAAATTTAGTGTTTAACAACCTAATAAGACACCGCTCAAACAAGCTTCGTCAGTCCACTTCTTGGGGGGTGCATTCTTCTGCAGAATTTCTTAGCATCCGTTCGGAGCAGCGGCGCAGTTTCCACTTTATTTCAGAGCTATTTCTGTTCGGCTGCAGACGAGATCGTTAGGGTATCCACGGACCAGTTCGATTTGCATAATGTATTCAGAAGCGGCGCGGAAAAAGTCAGACATCTGTTCGGATCTGTTTATGCGGAGAAGCATTAAAAAAAATTTAGGATATGAGAAGTATTCCCGACTAAATATCGTGTCCAGTTTTCATATATTCCGTAGGGCGTGTGGCTACTGCCACGGCACTTCATTAATGTGAAGGACCTTTAGTTTCAGTGTGAAGAGCTATCAGTTTCAACATAATACGCCGAACGTATCCGCTATACACTCAAGTATTTATACGGAATATTTACTCGCAACTTCGAAATGCCGACAGTTGAACAGATTTCTTGTAACATCTGCAGACATAATCGTAAGTACACGTAGTGTATAATACGTGTGTAATGTTACGGACATATACATTTGATCAGATTCCTCATGAGTGTTTCATTTTATTAGATTATGTTTCTTCGGGAAAAGAATTTCGTTTCATCCTGTAGTGGCAGTTACGGGAAATGTTTCTACTTTTCCAGGCTTCCTAAGGTTTACAGTGAGCCAGAACATTTTGTGGTTGTTGAAAGAAGTTATAACCGGTTACGTTACGGATGTAGGATCCAAATGAATACTTCAAAATTGTGTTGTTTGTGAATTATTCACTAGAGTGAGACTACAGAACCTCAATAAAAGTAAATAGCAATTGAAAGAGAAATTAATAAGCTCTGCATTTTGATCCATACCAAAACAAAAAATATTGCATGTATTAGTGGTAACGCTGTTGCAACTTAACTTGTTGCTAACAAATAATGACTGAAGAAGAGAAAAACCTTTCGATTTTATAAGTTCGCTTAAAATTGCGATAAAGTACAGTGATCGGTTTTAACACGTTATACGGAGTAATCAACAATCATCTTAGGAATTAAGAAGCCGTTTTGGTTATTTCATGTGACATCTCTATACAATAAATCATGAAACAGTAGCAGGCCTTAAAATACCCATTAATGTAACAACTTACGTGATTAAACCATAAGATTTAAGATGCCTGGAAAATGGAACCTAACATTCACTGGTAGACCAAACTAATAAACCACTAAATTGTGGTACGTCAATGAATCAAAATGAGCCAAGTAAAGTTTTGCAAGGGTTGCAACTTGCGTCAGCGGAGTGGAAAAGTTGGTAAGTACTATGAGTGACATGTAATGCCTCATCCCATACCGAGAACAGATTGAAAGGACTTACGTAATAACAAACGAAAATATTTTCAAGATGGCAATGTATAAATATAATTCGTATTAGAACAGAGTATGTATCGCAAAAGAAAGAAAAGCAAGATGCAGTGTTGAAACAACTAGAACTGGCGCGTTATACGCTACTCGCCATGAAAATTGCTACACCACGAAGATGACGTGCTAAAGACGCGAAATTTAACTGACAGGAATCAGATGCTGTGATATGCAAATGATTAGCTTTTCAGAGCATTCACACAAGGTTTGCGCCGGTGGCGACACCTACTACGTGCTGACATGAGGAAAGAATCCAACCGATTTCTCATACACAAACAGCAGTCTACCGGGGTTGCCTAGTGAAACGTTGTTGTGATGCTTCGTGTAAAGAGGAGAGAAATGCGTACCATCACGTTTCCGACTTTGATAAAGGTCGGATTGTAGCTTATCGCGATTGCGGTTTATCGTATCGCGACATTGCTGCTCGCGTTGGTCGAGATCCAATGACTGTTAGCAGAATATAGAATCGGTGTGTTCAGGAGGGTAATACGGAACGCCGTGCTGGATCCCAACGGGCTCGTATCACTAGTAGTCGAGATGACAGGCATCTTATCCGCATGGCTGTAACGGATCGTGCAGACACGTCTCGATCCCTGAGTCTACAGATGGGGACGTTTGCAAGACAACAACCATCTGCACGAACAGTTCGACGACGTTTGCTGCAGCATGGACTATCAGCTCGCAGACCATGGCTACTGTTACACTTGACGCTGCATCACAGACAGGAGCGCCTGCGGTTGTGTACTCAGCGACGAACCTGGGTGCACGAATGGCAAAACGTCATTTTTTCGGATGATTCTAGGTTCTGTTTACTGCATCATAACAGTCGCATCCGTGTTTGGCGACATCACGGTGAACGCACATTGGAAGCGTGTATTCGTCGTCGCCATACTGGCGTATCACCCGGCGTGACGGTATGGGGAGCCATTGGTTACACATCTCAGTCACCTCTTGTTCGTATTGACGGCACTTTGAACAGTGGACGTTACATTTCAGATGTCTTACGACCCGTGGTTCCACCCTTCATTCGATCCCTGCGAAATCCTACATTTCAGCAGGATAATGCACGACCGTATGTTGCAGGTCCTGTACGGGCCTTTCTGGATACAGAAAATGTTCGACTGCTGCCGTGGCCAGCACATTCTCCAGATCTCTCTCCAACTGAAAACGTCTGGTCAATGGTGGCCGAGCAACTGGCTCGTCACAATACGCCAGTCACAACTCTTGATGAACTGTGGTACCGTGTTGAAGCTGCATGGGCAGCTGTACCTGTACACGCCATCCGAGCTGTGTTTGACTAAATGCCCAGGCATATCAAGGCCGTTATTAGGGCCAGAGATGGTTGTTCTGGGTACTGATTTCTCAGGATCTATGCACCCAAATTGCGTGAAAATGTAATCACATGTCAGTTCTAGTGTAATATATTTGTCCAATGAATACCCGTTTATCATCTGCATTTCTTCTTGGTGTAGCAATTTTAATGGTCAGTAGTGCACTTATTTTCAAGATGGAAATGCATAAATGTTTTCCGTATTAGAACAGAGAACGTACCGTAAAACGTTCCGGCGACCAATGGTGAAGCAATTTTTCCGAAAGCGGGATGTTTACGTTGCTGGTTGTTTGTATGACAGTGTCTACGCGGATCGGACAGGGTGGCATACTGCAGGGTACAGGTATGCCGTGACTTACTGAAGAGGTACGAGACGATACTGCAGTGCCTGTGTTATTCAGAAATATGATGCAAAGCTCTTTCGGACATGCATGCACGTCCGAAGAAACTTTGGATAGCTTTCCTGATTACCACATGTTCTGCAATATCACATTTATCCGCCCACACCGGGAAAGAGACCTTCAAGTGAAATGTCTTACCTGTACGGGAATACACGCAATGAATGTACGATACGGAATGTAGACCCATGGTTGAGGGTTCGAGTCTGGCTCTGGCGCAAATTTTAGCTGTCGGTTTCCATTATAGAGCTGATGGCAGTCCATATTCGCAACTGCGAATACATTTAAGGTATACTGAACAGGTAGTTACCAGGAATACAGGCGGTAATTTCGCAGATTTGTATATGGGCGCGAATTTCACTGGTCGCAGTTCCCGTACAACCTGGCTGTGGGGGGTACAATAGCTACCTGACAGGCACACAGGCGTGACTAGGAAATAACAAAAAAGATATGGCAGCACCAAAGAATAATCAGTGTAATGAAATTTAGGGAATATATATGTCTGGGTAAAGTATTTAATTGATTAATATTGCAAGATCGCAGTTTAATGTAAGCGCTAGATAAGCCATTGCGGATGTGAAATGCTGGTACATTGACAACCGCTAACCACAAGAATGCTGAATGCAAGCATGCAGACGTGCATGCATTGTGTTGTGCAGGTTCCAGATGTCAGTTTGTGGGATGGAGTTCCATGCCTGTCGCACTTGGTCAGTCAACACAGGGACCGTTAAAACTGATAATGGATGACGCTGGAGTTGTCATCCGATAATGTCTCTTAGCTGCTCGATTTGTGACAGATCTATTGATCGAACATGACAGGGCAACATGTCGACACGCTGTAGAACATACTGGGTTAGAACAAAAGTATGTGGGCGAGCGTTATCCAGCTGGAAATCATCTCCTGAAATACTTTTGAAGAATGGCAGCAAAACAGGTCGACTCACCAGACTGATGTACAAATTTACAGCCATGTTGTACGGGATAGCCGAGAGTGCTCCTGCTATCCAACAGAATCACACGCCAGGCGACAGCTCCAGTGCAGCTCCGGTGTGAATACCATGGAAATAGGTTGGTTGCTGGCCCCCAATTAGCCTCCTCCTAACCAGCGCTCAGACATCGCTGGCACCGAGACAGAATTAGATTTCATCAGAAAACACAACATACCTTCACCCTGCCCACTAATGAGCTCTCGTTTCACGCCACTGAAGTCGCAAATGGTGGTGGTTTGGGGTCAGTGGAATGCACGTTACAGAGGGCCTGCCTCTGGGCTGTCCTTGAAGTAAGCGATTTGTAAGAGTTAGTCGTGTCACTGTGATTCCAACTACTGCTCAGATTGCTGCTACAGATGCAGTGCGATGCGACAGAGCCATACGCCGAATACGACGGTACTCCCCCTCGGTAATGCTATATGACCGCCCGGAGCCCGGTCTTCTTGCTGCCGTACATTCCCGTGATCACTGCTGCCAGCAATCATATACAGTGGCTAGTTTTCTGACAAATCTTTCTGCAGTATCGCAGAAGGAACATCCAGTTCCTCGTAACCGTATTACACGACCTCGTTCAAACACAGAGAGGTTTGATAATGGCGTCTTTGTCGCCTTAAAGGTGTTCTTGACTGCTGTCAACTCGTCACCATTTCCGATGGTAACCAACGCTCATGACCGTCACAGCGTATATTTAAAGCTAACCAGGTTTACCTCCACTTAATGGAGCTACTGGCACCACTGCGACTTGTGCAAAATTTGAGTAGACATCTTCTTGCAGACATAGAAACATGCCTACCAAATTACGTTTATGTCGCACAAGTCCTTCTTGGTGTTGCGATTTTTTTTCCGTCACTGTATGTTGTAAATCAATATTGCTCTACAGTCAATACTACTCTGCAGCAATATTGTCCTAAAATTCGTAGCAACTGAAGACCCTGTCTTGTCCATTTACTCTCTAAACCAACCAACCTACAATTTGCCTAGAAAATCTCGAAAGTCTCTTCTGGTTTGCTGCCGGATACTGAAATAAACTAGATTCGATATTTCGGCCATCCAACTGGTTGACATCTTCAGGAGAACACTGTCTCTGCTGATGAGTCCCGCTGAGAACTGACGCCAGGCTGCTAATCGACGTCCTATATAGACCACCGTACCTTACACGTAGCATGCACCGCCCATCACAGTTGCTGCCCTTCAAGACAGGGTGGTGGCGCTGCCCCTAGTAGAACACTGGCGGTAACGACAAATAGCACTCAGGAACGATACTCGATTACTCGGGCTGTCAGCACCGAAGAAAGTTCAGTTTTGATGTTGGATAACAGAGGATTCCACGTCCTGCTAAGAGGAAACCCATTGTCTCTGTTAATTAAAATGTCCTCTAACCTAATTTCAATTGCTTCTTTCTCGACACTGCTCCCAAAACCGGAAGTGTTAGCAACTATCACAGTTTCGTCAAATTTCATACCGTGACCCTCACTTAAGCAGTGTTCTGATACTGCCGATTTTTCCAGCTGTTGAAGCCTGGTATGAGACGATGTTCCACACACCTGTCATAAACTGTGCGAATCAAACGACCGGTGTAAGCCTTCCCAAATTTAAACGCAATTTTGTATACACCGGGCTTCCTAAGCCCCAAATCATCTTTCACAGAGGCGACTAGTACCCTAATCTTACAAGGTGGTGGCAACACACTGTTGAACCTAAATTACTTAAAATTATTCCCATCTTAAAGGATATGCCCCCAGCATAAGGGATAAAGGCCACCAATCCACAATACTGGCCATTAAAATTGCTACACCACAAAGACGACGTGCTACAGACGAGAAATTTAACCGACAGGAAGAAGATGCCGTGATATGCAAATGATTAGCTTTTCAGAGCATTCACACAAGGTTGGCGCCGGTGGCGACACCTACAACGTACTGACATGAGGAAAGTTTCCAACCGATTTCTCATACACAAACAGCAGTTGACCGGTGTTGCCTGGTGAAACGTTGTTGTGATGCCTCCTGTAAGGAGAAGAAATCCGTACCATCACGTTTCCGACTAAGATAAAAGCCGGATTTTAGCCTATCGCAATTGCGGTTTATCGTATCGGGACATTGCTGCTTGCGTTGGTCGAGATCCAGTGACTGTTACCAGAATATGGAATCGGTAGGTTCAGGAGGGCAATACGGAACGCGTGCTGGATCCCAACGGCCTCGTATCACTAGCAGTCGAGATGACAGGCATCTTATCCGCATGGCTGTAACGGATCGTGCAGCCACGTCTCGATCCCTGAGTCAACAGATGAGGACGTTTGCAAGACAACAACCATCTGCAACAACAGTTCAACGACGTTTGCAGCAGCACGGACTATCAGCTCGGAGACCGTGGCTGCAGTTACCCTTGACGCTGCATCACAGACAAGAGCGCCTGCGAAGGTGTACTGAGCGACGAACCTGGGTGCACGAATGGCAAAACGTCACTTTTTCGGTTGAATCCAGGTCCTGTTTACAGCATCATGATGGTAGCATCCGTGTTTGGCGACATCACGGTAAACGCACATTGGAAGCACGTATTCGTCATCGCCATACTGGCGTATCACCCGGCGTGATGGTATGGGGTGCCATTGGTTACACGTCTCGGCCGTCTCTTGTTCGCATTGATGGCACTTTGAACAGTGGACGTTATATTTCAGATGTGTAACGACCCGTGGCTCTACCCTTCATTCAATCCCTGCGAAACCCTACATTTCAGCAGGATAATGCAGGACCGCATGTTGCAGGTTCTGTAGGGTCTTTCTGGATACAGAAAATGTTCGACTGCTGCCCTGGCCAGCACATTCTCCAGATCTCTCACCAATTGAAAACGTCTGGTCAATGGGTGCCGAGCAAGTGGCTCGTCACACTACGCCAGTCACTACTCTTGATGAACTGTGGTATCGTGTTAAAGCTGCATGGGCAGCTGTACTTGTACACGCCATCCAGTCTCTGTTTCACTCAATGCCCAGGCGTATCAAGGCCGTTATTACGGGCAGACGTGGTTGTTCTGGGTACTAATTTCTCAGGATCTATGCACCCAAATTGCCTGAAAATGTAATCACATGTCAGTTCTAGTATAGTATATTTGTCCAATGAATACCCGTTTATCATCTGCATTTCTTCTTGGTGTAGCAATTTTAATGGCCAGTAGTGTATGTTCCTCTTCATGCACCTCCTGGTCCAAACTCCATATCCCGACGAATCTGCTTCATAAAGTAACCTTTTCCTTAAAAATCCTGAGGTATCTCGCATCAAAACAACGGTCTTCGGTGCTTCCAGCCCGAGTATTCGAATATCGTCCCTGAGTTCGATTTATCGCTGCCGCCAGTGTTCTACAAAGGGCGGCGCCACCTGGTCAGTCTTGGAGGGCAGCAACTGTGATGGGCGGCGCATGCGCCGTGTATGGTACGGTGGGCTTTGTAGGACGTCGATTGGCAGCCTGGCGGGACTCATCAGCAGAAGCAGCTTTCTCCTGAAGATGGCGGCCAGTTCGATCGGATCGCCGAAATACCGAATCGAGTTGATTTTAGGATCCGGCAGCAAACCCGAAGGGACTTTCAAGACGTATTACTCCGGGAAAGCCTACAATGTCCCATCTAGAAAATCTCACTTCCCTGTTTTCTTATTGACTACGCGTCCTTTTCAGATTTTAAGAAAACGCTGGCAAGTAGCTCAAATGGCTCTGAGCACTATGGGACTTAACTTCTGTCGTCACCAGTCCCCTAGAACTTAGAACTACTTATAGCTAACTAACCTAAGGACATCACACACATCCATGCCCGAGGCAGGTTTCGCACCTGCGACCGTAGCGGTCATGCGGTTCCAGACTGTAGCCCCTAGAACTGCTCAGCCACCCCGGCCGCCGCTGGCAAGTAGCATTTGCACAGTTTTGGAGAGGTGCCACAAATCAGAGTTGACACAGATGACGCAACGGACCGCCCGACACGCCGTGGCAGACGGGGAGTTGGACACCGGTGGCCGAAACCGGCGCCCTTGCCGCTCGGGCCGCCTTGCCACCGGGTCCCAACCGCCGACTCCGATTGTGATCGGAGAGCGGCGAGTGGCGGCGCGGCGTGAAAGTGTCCGGCGGCTGGCTGCGTGAGTGACGGCTATTGTGCAATGCGCCGCCGCCCGCTACCGGGTAGGGCTGGCTACGCTACGCTACGCTAGGGTAGGGGACACTCATTACGGTAGGGCGCGGCGCGGCGCGGCTGCGGCCAGATAGGCATCTCTCCAGCCGGCAGCCACTGCTCCACTTCCCTTATCCGGACCTGGCAGCCGGCTGCCGTCGCCATGGCGACGCTCGCTCACTCATTCACTCACATATGGCGCCCGCACGTCTCAAAAGCCATCCTCCCCACAGCGACGGTACCAACTGTTGCACATTCAGATCTTCAAAAGCGAGAGAAAAAAGCTTTTTACTTATTTTTATCACCAGTCTTGTGACTGCTTTGACGTGGTTCGCTGCGTGATCCTCTGCTCTGCCCACCTTCTCATACACTAACACTTCCATCGAAGGTCCTCAGTTATGTGTTGGATTTATCCAAATCCCTCTCTTCCCCTACAGTATTAACGCTAATACGACGCCTGTCCAAGAAGTGTCTGACCTTCAATGGTATTGGGGCTCGAACGTTCTCTGTTGTTGTAGGCATACAAATAATTCAATACCTTCTCCTCCTGACATTACTGCCAACGTAACTGATGGAGATAAACAGAAGGCCCAAATTTTAAACCTAGCTTTGAAAAACTCGTTTACGGTAGAGGACTGCAGCACCATTCCCCCTTTCAATTGTCGAACAAATGCAAGGATGGCTGACATAGTCTATAGAGTATCTGGGATTGTAAAACAGTTTAGATCCTTCGACGCCAGGAAGGCAGCATCTGGCCCAGGCGGTATCCCCGTAAGCCTTTATTTTTACTATGCTACAAATATAGCACCATTCTCATCCGTCATCTACCAGATATCATTGGAACGGCAGAAAGTTCCACGGGACTGGAAGAAGGCCCAGGTCATAGCAATCTACACTCCTGGAAATGGAAAAAAGAAGACATTGACACCGGTGTGTCAGACCCACCATACTTGCTCCGGACACTGCGAGAGCGCTGTACAAGCAATGATCACACGCACGGCACAGCGGACACACCAGGAACCGCGGTGTTGGCCGTCGAATGGCGCTAGCTGCGCAGCATTTGTGCACCGCCGCCGTCAGTGTCAGCCAGTTTGCCGTGGCATACGGAGCTCCATCGCAGTCTTTAACACTGGTAGCATGCCGCGACAGCGTGGACGTGAACCGTATGTGCAGTTGACGGACTTTGAGCGAGGGCGTATAGTGGGCATGCGGGAGGCCGGGTGGACGTACCGCCGAATTGCTCAACACGTGGGGCGTGAGGTCTCCACAGTACATCGATGTTGTCGCCAGTGGTCGGCGGAAGGTGCACGTGCCCGTCGACCTGGGACCGGACCGCAGCGACGCACGGATGCACGCCAAGACCGTAGGATCCTACGCAGTGCCGTAGGGGACCGCACCGCCACTTCCCAGCAAATTAGGGACACTGTTGCTCCTGGGGTATCGGCGAGGACCATTCGCAACCGTCTCCATGAAGCTGGGCTACGGTCCCGCACACCGTTAGGCCGTCTTCCGCTCACGCCCCAACATCGTGCAGCCCGCCTCCAGTGGTGTCGCGACAGGCGTGAATGGAGGGACGAATGGAGACGTGTCGTCTTCAGCGATGAGAGTCGCTTCTGCCTTGGTGTCAATGATGGTCGTATGCGTGTTTGGCTCCGTGCAGGTGAGCGCCACAATCAGGACTGCATACGACCGAGGCACACAGGGCCAACACTCGGCATCATGGTGTGGGGAGCGATCTCCTGCACTGGCCGTACACCACTGGTGATCGTCGAGGGGACACTGAATAGTGCACGGTACATCCAAACCGTCATCGAACCCATCGTTCTACCATTCCTAGACCGGCAAGGGAACTTGCTGTTCCAACAGGACAATGCACGTCCGCATGTATCCGGTGCCACCCAACGTGCTCTAGAAGGTGTAAGTCAACTACCCTGGCCAGCAAGATCTCCGGATCTGTCCCCCATTGAGCATGTTTGGGACTGGATGAAGCGTCGTCTCACGCAGTCTGCACGTCCAGCTCGAACGCTGGTCCAACTGAGGCGCCAGGTGGAAATGGCATGGCAAGCCGTTCCACAGGACTACATCCAGCATCTCTACGATCGTCTCCATGGGAGAATAGCAGCCTGCATTGCTGCGAAAGGTGGATATACACTGTACTAGTGCCGACATTGTGCATGCTCTGTTGCCTGTGTCTATGTGCCTGTGGTTGTGTCAGTGTGATCATGTGATGTATCTGACCCCAGGAATGTGTCAATAAAGTTTCCCCTTCCTGGGACAATGAATTCACGGTGTTCTTATTTCAATTTCCAGGAGTGTATGAAAAGGGTAGAAAATCGGATGCACATAATTACCGGCCAATTTCACTGACATCGATTTGTTGTAGAATCATGGAACATATTTTGTGTTCAGACATAATGACCTTTCTAGACACTGAGAAGCTCATCTGCAGAAACCAGCAACGTTTTAGGAAACAGCAGTCATGCGAGACACAGCTGGCCCGCTTTGTGAATAATATACAAAAGGCTCTAATATCGGCTCCCAGGTTGATGCCATGTTTCTCGACTTTCGAAAGGCTTTCGACTTAGTTCTGCACTGTCGCTCGCTCCAAAAAGTGCGCACTTAACGGTCTATCCGATGACATATGAGGTTGGATAGAAAGTTTTCTAACAGACAGAAAGCAGTATGTCGTCCTGAATGGGGTGACTTCAACAGAAACAAGCTTAACTTCAGGTGTGCCTAGAATAGGTCCGCTGCTTTCTACGATTTACATAAACGATCTGGTTGATGGTATTGACAGCGGCATTACACTGTCTGCCGATGATGCTGTAGTCTACAGGAAAGTAGTATCGCATGAATGTTGTGAACAAATCAGTGAGGATTTGCAGAAAATAAAGGCGTGGTGTAATGAATGGCAGTTATCTCTCAATATTAGCAAGCGTAACCTACTGCGTATAAGAAGACGAAAATCCCCATTGGTGTACGAGTACAAAATAAACGCCCAGTCTTTGGAAGCGGTATCATCCGTCCAGTATATGGGTGTGACTATTCGAAATGATCTCAAATGGAATGATCAGATTAAACAAGTAACGGGTGAGGCGAACTATAGATTGCGGTTTATTGGTAGAATCCTGAAGCGATGCAGTCCTTCAACAAAGAAAACAGCTTACAATACGTTAATTAGTCCAGTCTTAGAGCATTGTTCGCCTGTATGGGACCCTTACTAGTTGGGTCTGACTCAAGAGATTGAGAAGGTCCAAAGAAGAGCGGCAAGATTCGCGACTGGTACATTAACCGTCGCGAGAGCGTTACAGAACTCATAGAAAGTTTGAAGTGGGACACACCTGCAGATTCCAAAATCTGATCTTCGCCGAGGATGTAGAGCATATATTATTGCCACCAACTTTCGCAGAGATTATCATTCAAAGATAAGGGAAATTACAGCTCGTACTGAGGCGTTCAGAAAGTCGTTTTGCCCTCGCGCGATCCGCGAGTGGAATGGAGGTGGGAAATATGATTTTGGCGCGAATAGTGCCCTCCGCCAAACACCGCTTGGTGGCTACTGCAGTATATATGTAGATTTAGAAGTGCGCAAGCCTTAGTTTTTTCACAATTGCGGAAACAACCAGTCACTGGCTAACCGTTGACAAGTGAACACCTGTAGTCGTCGAATTTGGTGCTGGCGACAAAATGACAGAAACAATGGAACAACGTCATTTGAGCAAATTTTGTTTGAAGCTTGGCAATTCTCAAGTTGAAACAACCAGCATGGTTTGACAAGTGTTTGCAAACGAAATAACAGGAACAGCACACATAAAGTAGTGCCATAATCACACCAAAAATGGCTGTTCATCAGTGAAGAGTGAAGCGCTTGCAGGTGGGCCCTCAAATTCAGAAAATGAGAATGTTCTTGATGACGTAAGGACCCTGTTGATGCAAGATAGACGAATCACCATCAGAGAACCTGCAGATGAGATTAAGATTCGTAATCGATCCATTCATTTCATTTTAATAGAATATTTGGACCTCACGAGGATCTCAGCAAAATATGTGCCAAAGTTGCTAACAACTGAGCAGAAGTAACTGCGTTGAGAGATCGTACAGGATAAGCTGGCTACTGTGAACAGTAACCCCAAGTTTCCCAACATAGTGATCATTGGTGATGAGTCTAGGTACGACCCAGAAAAAGTTTCAGTCGTCATAGTGAAAGCATCCACATTCCCGAGACCCAAAAAAAGCAAGATAGGTCCGCAGCTACATGAAAAGTAATGCTGACCGTTTCTTTTTACTTCATTGGCTTAGTACATCACGAGTATCCTGAGAAGGTACTGGTGTCACTAAGGAGTAGTACCAAGAGGTTCTGCGTCACCTTCGTGAATCAGCGAGACCCAAGGGGCCGGAGTTGTGGGCAGCAGCCATTTGCCACCTTCACCATGATAACTCACCCGCTCATCTTTCACAGACAATTCAGAGTTTTTTGTCCAACCACAATACTGCTGTGGATCGTCAGCCTCCCTGTTCCCCTCACTTAGCACCGAGTGACTTTTGGCTTTACCCTAGACTGAAAAAGACGCAGGGAGGGATCAGATTTCAAAACAGACTTTATGCAGAATTCGACTGAGCAGCTGTGCACCATACAAAAGAGGCTTTCCAGCGATGCTTCTAGCAGTGTTAGCAGTGTTTGGGAGAGTTACGTAGAAGCTGAAGGGGCTATTTTGAAGGGGATTAGTGTCGAATAACTGCATCTGAACAGAGACTGATTTTATATATGAAATTCGGATACTTTCTGAACAGTCCTCGTAGCTCCCTCTAGTACCATTGCAGTTATTCCTTAATTTCTAGACACATCATCCTATCCCTTCTTATCGTCAGTGTTTACAAAACGTTATTTTTCTCGACGATTCTGTGGAAAATCAACTCGTTTCTTATCGGTCTGCCTGATCTTCAGCATCCTTCTATACCACAATATGTGAAACGCCACGATTCTCTTCTTGTCTAGTTTTCTTACAGGTGTTTCTTCACTGTACTATGCTGCAGACCTGTATTCTTATCAATTTTTTTCTCAAATTAAGGACAGTATTTCAAACTAGTAGATTTCTCTTCGCCACGAGTACCCTCTTCTCCTGTGCTGATCTGCCTTTTATGTCCTCCTTTCTTCGTCTCTCCTGCTTTATTTTGCTCCCAAGGTAGCAGAATTTATTAAGTTCTCTATTCCTTGCTCCTCAATTTTGATGTTAACTTCATCGCTCAACTCATTTCTGCTACTTCTCGTTACATTTATCTTTCTTCGCTTTACTCTAAACGTACAGTGAGTGGTCAATACGCTGTTCATTCCATTTAAATGTTGTTCTAATTCTTCCCCAATTTAAATGTGAGTCGCAAAATCGTAAGCGAATTTTACCGTTGATGTCATTTCACCTTCAATTTTGATCCCACTCCAGGACCTTCCGTATATTTCAGTCAATGCTTCGTCGGTGAGTAGATTTAACAGAAGAAGCGAAAGACTTGATCCTTTTCAATTTCAAACAACATGCACAATTTTACAATGTCAAGAACTTTTTCTAGAACGTATCCGGTAGTCAGTTCCCCAATCTTTTTCCCAATTCTCCTGTTAATTACTCCTGTCAGCAACTTGAATGCATGAGCTGTTAAGATGGCTGTGCGACAGTTCTCGTACATACCTGCCCTTGCTATCTTCGAAACTGATTGGATGATATTTTTTACGGAAGTTTGATGCTTCGTCCCTAGTCTCATACTTCCTACAAATCAACTTGAATAGCCACGTGGCTGCCACTGTACCCAATGATTTTAGAACTGGGGTAGTAGGCAAACACCAACATGAACACAACAAGGTGGCACTTCTGCCACAACCTCCGGGCAATAGCACACAGGTGAACACTATAACTCGAGTCACAGTAACGTCACTGAAAAGACAATCATTAACAGTTACGACGATAGATGTGAGAAGTAATCTGCTTAAATTTTTCTCAAGTTTAACACTGAGTCACAGACAGTAGCTGCACCATTTTCTTTCATTATTACCTCTAACATAGACCAATATCTTTCCAAGTGTCAGCTTTTAATGAATCTTTCCTCTCATAGGCTACTTAGTTAATGCTAAAACTTGACTTACACTGTTCCTGGCCTGTAGTCCAGCACGCAGTTTCAACTCGTCACATAGCAAGATAAATATAAATTTCGCAGAACTGGCGTGTTATGAAGATTGCCGCTTAAACACAAGTTGAAAAGCTGCACAATTAAGGAACAGTTCAAAATAACTCCGCAACTGTAGATTTATTGAGAACCCATATCTGTGCGGGTTTCTCAGGGCTTCTTGTAGATAATCGATTTTTGTGCCTGTACCTCAGGGTTTCTTGTAGATAAGGGGCAATTTCAGTTTTTATTGTTATACAGTGTGAGTCAGAAGTCCAATGTTAATCTTCCTGAGATGGTAGTATGTACGAAAACGAGAAAAAAATAATCTAGTAAACATGAGCTCTAAAATGTATACCTTAAGAATTACCGTCTTCGCTTCTGTGAAACATACACCTTCTACTGAACAAGTTCTCGTAGCTCACGTTGTATGCACTTTACAGCCAGTGTTTACTCAACATTTTTTTCTTGTTTTGGTTCATACTACCTCCTACCAATATATGGAAAGCAAAGAGCTTGCAGTGGAACTGATGTGTTTCAGAATATCGACGATGAACAAGTGCTAGTACCTCTTAAGGAACGCATTTTAGAGACATTGTTTAGCAGACAATTTTATCCTGTTTTGGTCCATACTATCACCTCTGAAAGTTTGTCAGTGTAATTCTGGTTCTCCCTGCTATGTACTTCCACCCAAAAATATTTGAAAAGAAAAATCGATATATCTCTGGGTAAGACATAATTAAGTGTAATGGATAAATTTGGTGATTGTTCACGAGAAAGAAACAAAATAACAAACTTTTGTTTCAGCATACGCAGATACTATGCTTATTAGCTCACACTATATGCATACAGAAGCATTGGATGGCTGTACAAGTAAGGAACAGTCGACACCGAATTGTTTGTTTAGTGAAACTATTAAATTGTTTCATTTACTTAAGGAAGGCTATACACACGCTGAGTATTTCAGACAATGTCTCATCAAACGCTCATTTTCTGTGCGACTTGAAGCTGTTGCACGGGCTTAGAAATTACTCGAAAATTCCTGAGCTACTGAGTACGAACAGCTAATAGTATTAACGATTTCGATCCATTTACTCTAAGTGGGTTATCTATCATTTTCATCAACGTTACTTTCACAAATAAAACTGTTACTTTGATAAAGCCAACAAATAAAATTTTCGAAAACAAGCATAGACTTACAGTAAAACGCAACCCTAGAACTTACAGCATTAATGTGATAGCCATTAAATACTACACTATTCAACACTAATTTGAAGCGTGTGATTGCTCTCTGTTCGAATTTACGCTAGTAATGTGGAATGCTACCGTTTCACTTTTGATCGGTAGGCTTCACACTTAGGGTAATTAACATTTAGTTTAAAAATCAAGCACTTTCGGAAATAATACGTTACGTGATTTTTACCTTCCCCCGTAACGAAAAAGTCAGAAAGTCAACTGCGAACCTTTAAAATGCTAATTTTTCTTTTCCGTTTTCATTATTTGAACCGAACGGTAATTAGTGGCTTTACATATACAGTTACTGGTCTCAACTGTTGTATACAGCTGTCTTTGGATCGATTGTTGCAACAAACGAAACGACGAAAAACAGGATGTGGACAAAGCTGTAGATTAAAAACGGTAATTAACTGATTCTAAGTAAAACCGATTATTCATCGGTTGAACGAAAAAACAATTACTAAATCACTCACGGCATTATTAAAAACGATAATTAAATCGTATTTCCAGAAAATTCTCATTTTCATTCAGGAAATACACTCCTGGAAATGGAAAAAAGAACACATTGACACCGGTGTGTCAGACCCACCATACTTGCTCCGGACACTGCGAGAGGGCTGTACAAGCAATGATCACACGCACGGCACAGCGGACACACCAGGAACCGCGGTGTTGGCCGTCGAATGGCGCTAGCTGCGGAGCATTTGTGCACCGCCGCCGTCAGTGTCAGCCAGTTTGCCGTGGCATACGGAGCTCCATCGCAGTCTTCAAAACACTGGCAGCATGCCGCGACAGCGTGGACGTGAACCGTATGTGCAGTTGACGGACTTTGAGCGAGGGCGTATAGAGGGCATGCGGGAGGCCGGGTGGACGTACCGCCGAATTGCTCAACACGTGGGGCGTGAGGTCTCCACAGTACATCGATGTTGTCGCCAGTGGTCGGCGGAAGGTGCACGTGCCCGTCGACCTGGGACCGGACCGCAGCGACGCACGGATGCACGCCAAGACCGTAGGCTCCTACGCAGTGCCGTAGGGGACCGCTCCGCCACTTCCCAGCAAATTAGGGACGCTGTTGCTCCTGGGGTATCGGCGAGGACCATTCGAAACCGTCTCCATGAAGCTGGGCTACGGTCCCGCACACCGTTAGGCCGTCTTCCGCTCACGCCCCAACATCGTGCAGCCCGCCTCCAGTGGTGTCGCGACAGGCGTGAATGGAGGGACGAATGGAGACGTGTCGTCTTCAGCGATGAGAGTCGCTTCTGCCTTGGTGCCAATGATGGTCGTATGCGTGTTTGGCGCCGTGCAGGTGAGCGCCACAATCAGGACTGCATACGACCGAGGCACACAGGGCCAACACCCGGCATCATGGTGTGGGGAGCGATCTCCTACACTGGCCGTACACCACTGGTGATCGTCGAGGGGGCACTGAATAGTGCACGGTACATCCAAACCGTCATCGAACCCATCGTTCTACCATTCCTAGACCGGCAAGGGAACTTGCTGTTCCAACAGGACAATGCACGTCCGCATGTATCCCGTGCCACCCAACGTGCTCTAGAAGGTGTAAGTCAACTACCCTGGCCAGCAAGATCTCCGGATCTGTCCCCCATTGAGCATGTTTGGGACTGGATGAAGCGTCGTCTCACGCGGTCTGCACGTCCAGCACGAACGCTGGTCCAACTGAGGCGCCAGGTGGAAATGGCATGGCAAGCCGCTCCACAGGACTACATCCTGCATCTCTACGATCGTCTCCATGGGAGAATAGCAGCCTGCATTGCTGCGAAAGGTGGATATACACTGTACTAGTGCCGACATTGTGCATGCTCTGTTGCCTGTGTCTATGTGCCTGTGGTTGTGTCAGTGTGATCATGTGATGTATCTGACCCCAGGAATGTGTCAATACAGTTTCCCCTTCCTGGGACAATGAATTCACGGTGTTCTTATTTCAATTTCCAGGAGTGTATATGTAACTGGAAATCTTAATAACGTAATACATGTGTTTTAATTATGAAAAACCAAGGAAGAAATCGTTTGCCATTGCGGCAATATTCACCACGTTGAGAGCTACTGCTCTTTGTAAACTGAACACTGTAATGAATCCAGACTGAAATTTTCACTTTGCAGCGGAGTGTGCGCTGATACTAAACTTCCTGGCAGATTAAAACTGTGTGCTGGACCGAGACTCGAACTCGGGACCTTTGCCTTTCGCGGGCAAGTGCTCTACCAACTGAGCTACTCAAGCACGACTCGCGGCCCATCCCCACAGCTTCAGGGAAGTCTGGAAGGTAGGAGAAGGGGTACTGGCGGAATTGAAGCTGTGAGCACGGGTCGTGAGTCGTGCTTGGGTGGCTCAGATGGTAGAGCACTTGCGCGCGAAAGGCAAAGGTCCCGAGTTCGAGTCTCGGTCCAGCACACAATTTTAAATCTGCCAATGTAATGAATCATCGCTGCCGGTTACAATCCACCACCCCTTCCCTACCCTCCTTACGTGTGTTATAGGTCATTTAACTTTCAGATCATTTTTCGTGAATGTCAAGATAGCGTCACACACATACTACCACGTTATCCCGCCAGTGTATGGGTGTAACTTCTGACGTCGACAACACATGTATACCGCCACATTCATAACAGCGGCACGTGGAGCAAAGGGTGCCAGACGTGTTTCTTCCCCGACGAACGTTTTGGGAACTTGGGAAACGTGCAGGGTACTCACCGGTCGCTGGCAGCCTGGTGCCGGTCCTGTCGTGCAGCTGGCGGATGATGCTCGAGAGGCGCCTGCAGCCCCTGCAACACGCATAGCACGCCTGTGAAGCAAGTGGTCTTCCTAGAGGTTCAAGCAACGCCAATAGCACAGTATGTATAAGTGTGTCTGCCGTGCGTGATGTTAGTTAGCTGCAATCCCCATTTTTAATTCGCAGTCAGATCTTATGATGAAATGACCGGTATAAATGTGCACACACATTTTGCAATATTTCGACGATGAGATGTCATTCAGCTAAGTCTAACATTTACTGACTTCATTCATTCACCTTTGCACTTGAGTGGTTCCGGCGGAGGTTCGAGCCCTCCCTAGGGCATGGGTGTGTGTGTTTGTCCTTAGGATAATTTAGGTTGACTAGTATGTAAGCTTAGGGACTGATGACCTTAGCAGTTAAGTCCCATAAGATTTCACACACATTTGAACATTTTTTGCACTTTCAGTAACTCTAGCGGCCGAAAACGCGATAGTGAAATTAATGAAAAATAAACATTTACAGTATAACGACGATAATGATTTTCTTAATAAAGATCCAGGTATCTCGTTTAGTAAGACTCTAAAACACTTGCAACCCTCAGAATAGAAGCTGGACGCATTTTTGGATAACGACTAAGGAAAGGATGAAAGACTGCGGGCTTTCGAAAAGAAAATATGGTGTGATGTGATGGCCCTCAACTACGTACCCTTAGCCGAAGCGTTGAAATATTGAAGGTTTTGGCTGGTTTCGTTGTCTGGGGGCTGGGATGCATAGTTGCCGCATTACAGGCCAAATACTGCTCAAGCTACAGTATACAATACGAATATACACATAAATCGAATGGTCGAAGGTCCCTATCACTCGGCAACTGCGAATTTTGAATTTTACTTAGAAATTTATAAATGAAAGATAACAATTAAATAAAATCTGCAGCTACTACCACGCGCAAACTGCTCCACTCCAAGTCTTTCCCGCCACTCCACGTCCGTCCGTGTCCTGTGCCGTACTCTTCTCCCACTTCCATCCAGTTTTGCCAATCACGAGCGTTGTGATTAGCTTGAGCGCTCCCGCCATATCTACAAGCCAACGGACATTCATAAACTTAATGAAACACTTTCCCAGTACTGGATTTACATTTAAATAACTTGAATGTAAATAAATATTCCTACGGCTGGACCATAAACACACTCTAAGACACGTTATTAGATACATAAACAAATTAAATAAACATATATCAAAGGAATAGAACAAAAGGTAGTCCAGTAGTCTAATGCCTCTATGCTTTTTAAACACAGTAAATAATTGACCAATTTCTTCATGAATAGTATATACGGGATATAAACAAAGACCTAGACGAATAAATATATTTGTAAGCTTGCTGCTACCGTTTTTTCGTGTCACTGTGGAGTTCTTATGGCTTGACGCGATTAGTAGTAATCAGCCACGTTGATCTCCAATAACTCATGTACTATTCAAATGGCTCTGAGTACTATGGGACTTAACTTCTGAGGTCATCAGTCCCCTAG
Source organism: Schistocerca cancellata (assembly GCF_023864275.1). Taxonomy (NCBI): domain Eukaryota; kingdom Metazoa; phylum Arthropoda; class Insecta; order Orthoptera; family Acrididae; genus Schistocerca; species Schistocerca cancellata. The sequence goes on along the minus strand of NC_064628.1, from coordinate 93,354,956 downwards.
AACATGTTGTTGTTGTTGTGGTCTTCAGTCCTGAGACTGGTTTGATGCAGCACTCCATGCTACTCTATCCTGTGCAAGCTTCTTCATCTCCCAATACGTACTGCAGCCTACATCCTTCTGAATCTGTTTACTGTATTCATCTCTTGGTCTCCCTCTAGGATTTTTACCCTCCACGCTGCCCTCCAATACTAAATTGGTGATCCCTTGATGCCTCAGAACATGCCCTACCAACCGATCCCTTCTTCTTGTCAAGTTGTGCCACAAACTCATCTTCTCCCCAATCCTATTCAATACTTCCTCATTAGTTATGTGATCTACCCATCTAATCTTCAGCATTCTTCTGTAGCACCACATTTCAAAGGCTCCTATTCTCTTTTTGTCCAAACTATTTATCGTCCATGATTCACTTCCATACATGGCTACACTCCATACAAATACTTTCAGAAACGATTTCCTGACATTTAGATCTATAATCGATGTTAACAAATTTCTCTTCTTCAGAAACGCTTTCCTTGCTATAGCCAGTCTACATTTTATATCCTCTCTACTTCGACCATCATCAGTTACTTTGTTCCCCAAAGAGCAAAACTCTTTTACTACTTTAAGTGTCTCATTTCCTAATCTAATTCCCTCAGCATCACCCGACTTAATTCGACTACATTCCATTATCCTCGTTTTGCTTTTGTTGATGTTCATTTTATATCCTCCCTTCAAGACACTCTCCATTCCGTTCAACTGCTCTTCCAAGTCCTTTGCTGTCTCTGACAGAATTACAATGTCATCGGCGATCCCCAAAGTTTTTATTTCTTCTCCATGGATTTTAATACCTACTCCGAATTTTTCTTTTGTTTCCTTTACTGCTTGCTCAATATACAGATTGAATAACATCGGGGAGACGCTACAACCCTGTTTCACTCCCTTCCCAACCACTGCTTCCCTTTCATGCCCCTCGACTCTTATAGCTGCCATCTGATTTCTGTACAAATTGTAAATAGCCTTTCGCTCCCTGTATTTTATCCCTGCCACCTTCAGAATTTGATAGAGATTATTCCAGTCAACATTGTCAAATTTCTCCAAGTCTACAAATGCTAGAAACGTAGGTTTGCATTTCCTTAATCTAGCTTCTAAGATAAGTCGTAGGGTCAGTATTGCCTCACGTGATCCCATATTTCTACGGAATCCAAACTGATCATTCCCGAGGGCGGCTTCTACCGGTTTTTCCATTCGTCTGTACAGAATTCGCGTTAGTATTTTACAGCTGTGACTTATTAAACTGATAGTTCGGAAATTTTCACATCTGTCAACGCCTGCTTTCTTTGGGATTGAAATTAGTATATTCTTTTTGAAGTCTGAGGGTATTTCGCCTGTCTCATATACGTATTTTCCTCACCAAATGGTAGAGTTTTGTCACGAATGGCTCTCCCAAGGCTGTCAGTAGTTCTAATGGAATGTTGTCTACGCCTCTATCAAATTCTTCACGCAGTATCATAACTCCGATTTCACCTTCATCTACATCCTCTTCCATTTCCATAATATTGTCCTCAATAACATCGCCCTTGTATAGTCCCTCTATATACTCCTTCCACCTTTCTGCTTTCCCTTCTTTGCTTAGAACTGGGTTTCCATCTGAGCCCTTGATATTCATACAAGTGGTTCTCTTTTCTCCAAAGGTCTCTTTAATTTTCCTGTAGGCAGTATCTATCTTACCCCTAGTGAGGTAAGCCTTTACATCCTTACATTTGTCCTCTAGCCATCCCTGCTTAGCCATTTTGCACTTCCTGTCTATCTCATTTTTGAGACGTCTGTATTCCTTTTTGCCTGCTTCATTTACTGCATTTTTATATTTTCATCTAATAAATTCTGTATTTCTTCTGTCACCCAAGGATTTCTACTAGCCCTCGTCTTTTTACCTACCTGATCCTCTGCTGCCTTCACCACTTCATCCCTCAAAGCTATCCATTCTTCTTCTACTGTATTTCTTTCCCCCATTTTTGTTAATTGTTCATTTATGCTTTTCCTGAAACTCTTACAACCTCTGGTTCTTTCAGTTTATCCAGGTCCCATCTCCTCAAATTCCCACCTTTTTGCAGTTTCTTCAGTTTTGATCTACAGTTCATAACCAATAGATTGTGGTCAGAGTCCACATCTGCCCCTGGAAACGTCTTACAATTTAAATCCTTGTTCCTAAATCTCGGTCTTACCATTATATAATCTATCTGACGCCTTCCAGTATCTCCAGGGTTCTTCCATGTATACAACCTCCTTTTATGATTCTTGAACCAAGTGTTAGCTATGATTCAGTTGTGCTCTGTCCAAAATTCTACCAGGTGGCTTCCTCTCTCATTTATTACCCCCAATCCATATTCACCTACTACGTTTCCTTCTCTTCCTTTTCCTACTGTCGAATTCCAGTCGCCCATGACTATTATATTTTCGTCTCCCTTCACTATCTGAATAATTTCTTTTATCTCATCATACATTTCATCAATTTCTTCATCATCTGCAGAGCTAGTTGGCAAATAAACTTGTACTACTGTAGTAGGCGTGGGCTTCGTATCTAATTTGCCACAATAATGCGTTCACTATGCTGTTTGTAGTAGCTCACCCGCATTCCTATTTTCCTATTCATTATTAAACCTACTGCTGCATTACCCCTATTTGATTTTGTATTTATAACCCTTTATTCACCTGACCAAAAGTCTTGTTCCTCCTGCCACCGAACTTCACTAATTCCCACTATATCTAACTTCAACCTATCCATTTCCCTTTTTAAATTTTCTAACCTACCTGCGCGATTAAGGGATCTGACATTCCAGCCTCCGATCCGTAGAACGCCAGTTTTCTTTCTCCTGATAACGACGTCCTCTTGAGTAGTCCCCGCCCGGAGATCCGAATGGGGAACTATTTTACCTCCGGAATATTTTACCCAAGAGGACGTCATCATCATTTACTCATACAGTAAAGCTGCATGCCCTCGGGAAAATTTACGGTTGTAGTTTCCCCTTGCTTTCTGCCGTTCACAGTACCAGCACAGCAAGGCCGTTCTGGTTAGTGTTGCAAGGCCAGATCAGTCAATCATCCAGACTGTTGCCCCTGCAACTACTGAAAGGGCTGCTGCCCATCTTCAGTAACCACAGGTTTGTCTGTCCTCTCAACAGATACGCCTCTGTTGTGGTTGCACCTACGGTACGGCCATCTGTATCGCTGAGGCAAGCAAGCCTCTTCACCAACGGCAAGGTCCATGGTTCATGGGGGTAGGTCCTTAGGTTAGTTAGGTTTAAGTAGATCTAAGTTCTAGGGGAGTGATGACTTCAGAAGTTAAGTCCCATAGTGCTCAGAGCCACTTGAACCATTTTTGTAATGGTCGGGCAAATGTTTTGGTCACATTCCCTAGAAGATCTCGTCATTCTGGAACGAACAGCGAATGAACGGAAGTATGCATCTGCTTTTGTTTTTTGTTTGTTTTGGGGCGAAAGAACAGCTAGGGTCGTTCGCGCTCATTCGAAACTGTAGTACACGAAGACAAAGAGAGAAGCTAAAAACGACTACACGTTAACCCCTATCGACGGAAGAAGAGACAGCTAAAAACATGGACGTGGAGAAATGTCTGTAAAATACGCCGTAAAGAAACGCAGGTCCTGAACTAAAGATTAAGCCCTTTCGTCATATTGTTACGACGGATAAAAGTAAAAAGCTGTCGACAACCCGCACGTCGTTCGCTAAAATGGCCAATAACTCAGACGGCAAACACAAATGAAGAAGTAAGTGGTTAAAAAAATGACATTTCGTCAGGAAATGGCGGACCGTGAAAGGTCGAGGGCAATGAGCACAAGGCGGTGGAGGAGCACCACTTAACGAATGGTAATGGCTAAAAAGACAGTGTCCAATACGCAACATAGCTAGAATGACCTCAAGGCGAGAGGGCCTAAACGAGGTCGTCCAAGCCGCTGAGAGAGGCTTAATAACTTGGAGCTTGTTCTCGTGAAGGGAGGACCAGTGGTGTTGCCAAAGTGACACCACCTGTTGACAGACGACATAACAGAGATCTTCGGAGCGAATGTAAGAACTGGCGGGGTGAGGTACGAGGATTGCAGCCTTGGCAGCAGCGTCAGCAGACTCGTTTCCTGGCAGATCAACGTGACCGGGAACCCACGTAAACATCATTGTGGCTCCATGAAGAATGAGCAAGTGAAAGCTTTCGTGGACCCGCTGCACGAAGGGTTGAACGGTGTACAGTACACAGGGGCTTTGAAGCGCACCGAGAGCGTTGGAGCAGATGACGCAATTGAAAAGGCTGTGTCGCCAGATGTACTGCATGGCCTGATACAGGGCCAAGAGCTCTGCTGTAAATATTGAGCAGTCTTGTGGAACCCGATACCGAAAAATGTCGGTGGCAATGACGGGTGCACACCCGATACCACGGTCAGTATGAGAGCCATCAGTGTACACAAAGGTAGTATTGCGAAGTTCTGTGCGAAGGTCGTGGAACTGTAGGCGACAGAGCGAGGCTGGAGTACTGTCCCTAGGAAGCAAATGATGGCCGAGGTGAACGCGGGCCAAGGTGGTGAAGGGTTCGCACCCATCGGGAAAGTGGCAGGTAGCGTGAAGTTAACCTGCCGGAGCAAGATCCGAAAGCGAACTCCAGGGTGTAACGGAGAAGAGGGACGCGCCTCATACTGGCGATCATAGCAGTCATCGAAGAAGGAGATACAGAATGGGTGGCCACGCATGGCATAAACACGGAGTGCATGCTGACGATAAAGTCACGGCGTTAGGACAGCGCTAGTTCGGCAGCTTCTGCATACAGACCCACAAATGGGCTGATGTAAAAGGGGCCAGTGGTCAAACGGATGACACGATGATGGATAGCATTGAGACGGCGTAAGAGCGATTGACGTGCAGATGCATAAACGAAACACCCATAGTCCAGTTTCGAACGGACAAGGGACCAATACAAAGGGAGGAAGGTGGCTCGACCTACTCCCCAGGAGGTACCACTGAGGACTCTAGGACACTGAGCAACCGCATATAGCGGGCCGCCTGGTAAGACAAGTGGGAGGACCAAGAAAGTTTCCTATCGAACATGAACGTCAAGAATTTCGTAGCTTCAACGAACAGAAGGCGCCAGAATCGGCGTGGGTCCACGTTCCTGTCGGTACATTCCAGAAGCTCACTGGTTCTCTTCAAGCTCGTTTCACAGCGATCCGCACTGCAGAAGTTGGTTATTCAGGTTTTTGAAATTTGGAAATTTGTGGTAAGGTCTTATGGGTCCAAACTGCTGAGGTCATCGGTCCCTAAGCTTACGCACTACTGAATCTAACTTAAACTAACTTACGCGAAGGACAGCACACACAACCATGCCCGAGGGAGGGCTCAAACCTCCGACGAGGGGAGGCGCCAAGTTTTTGACGGATGATCTCATTAATGTGACTGGACAGTGTTTACTTTAACTATGATATATAGTATTAATGACAAATATGTCACTACATTCCATATTTTCTTTTTGTTCTTGATTTTAGGTGAGAAACAACTTTTTCAGCCCAAGTTTCCTGAAACTACCATTTGGTAGCACTTACGATATCTGTTGCTGCTAATCCATGTGTGTCTTCCTGGAGTTACATTTTCCTGCTCTGTGTGCATGTGATGGTCGAATTTCCGCCTTTTTTCTTGAAAACTTCTTTACACTTCTCACTGTGTGTTTCCTGTAATTACGTTGTGGTTTATTATTCGTCTTTTGTCCGTGTTGTCTGCATGTAGTTTAATATTAGCTTCTTCTTTATGTAAGTGAGTGTGTTTTTATATGTGAATGTGTCATTCTGTCAAGGATCTCTCTCTCTTTCTCTCTCTCTCTCTCTCTCTCTCTGTGTGTGTGTGTGGGGGGGGGGGGGGGGGGAGAGACAGAGAGAGAGAGAGAGAGAGAGAGAGAGAGAGGTTAATTTATTATTTAGTTTGGTTGTGTAATAAATGTGTGTTACAGTGACTAATGTGAACAGTGAATGGGTACTTTTATCTGCTTGGTGGTTGGCTCCTTATATGTGAATGTTTTCCTGTAAATTAGCAGTCTTGTGTTGTAGCTGTTCATCCTAATAATTTTCATATCTTTTTCTACGTTAGAAGGTTCATGTCCGTGTTTTATCAGTGTTCAGCAAAGGAGGAATGCCATTTTCATATATCCGGCTCCTTAGGCGTTCTTTGTAACTAGTTTTGAAATTTCTACCTGTCATTCCCAAATAAGCTGATTTGCATCCTTCATATTCTATCTAGTATATACCAGCAGCTTAGTAATTTTCTACTGGTGTTTGTAAACGTCACTTGAGAGCGTTTTTTGTAGTTCTGCAAGCAATGCATAGTCCTTGTTTCTTCGTCTATTTGGTATTTTGTGTGTTGATTTATGTTTGTATTTTAAAGCGTACAATTTCTTTGTGGTACTCGCGATATGAGTGTTAGTTTTCTGTTTGTTTGCGTATACTTCAAAGTCTGTGTTATTTGTGTGATTTTGTCGTTCTGTTGTTCTCTGCATGTATTCATTTTTTGCCTGGTGTTGTGGTTGAGTCTTTGTACTGTATGGGAGATACATCTCTTGGTTTTGGCTATGAATTGTGTTGTTTGTAATTCTTTTTCAAAGTTTTGTCAACTGAGTACGATGTTATTCAGTGTACGCAACGCGTGTCACAGTGCTGTCAATTTTTGGTTCTGTGAATGATGTGATGAGGCATGTATAATTGTGTCTGTGGCTGTCGGCTTTTTAAAGATATCAAATTTCTGCTTATTGTTGTCTCTCTCTATTGTTATATCCAAGATGTGTATTTTATTTTGTGTTTCTTTTTCCATAGCGAATTGGGTGTTTTTAGGTATACTGTTTATGTCTACATGTAATTTACCTAGTTCCTCTCTGTAGCAGCAAACTGTTTGTATCGTTGCTTTGTGATGACTGTGCCAAAGATAATATTTTTGACGTGGTTGATGAATATGTCTGCCAATGTTGCTGATAACTTTTTGTGAGTAATATTATTTTTTAAACTGATAGTAATTTTGGGTTGTGATTACTTCAAGGATTTTGGTTATTTCTCTAACGTTATCTCTACTGTTATCACACACACACACAAACACACACACACACACACACACACACACACACACACAAGCCCAGATACAGAAAAAAATCCCTCACAGAATGACGCATTCACATATAAGCAGCTACAGAAAGAACAAACAAATATTAAACTATATATGGGTACAACAAAACGAACAAAAGACGAGTATTAAACTCATAGAGACAGTTGTCAACAGCATACGCTGTATACACAGACAATCAACACACAGTGAAATGTATTGTGAAGCATTTAAATAAACGTGTTCGCCGAAAATCGACTATCCCGAGAATGCAGACCAGCTTCAGGAAGGGACATATGGATTAATTACATAATAAATCGTAAAAAAAACACCAAATGCTAATATAAAGTCACGAAAATTGTGCTACAAAAGTTGTTTCTTTTCTAAAAAACAAGGGAATGAAAGGGTAATTTGTAATGTAATATATAATGTAGTAACATATTTGAAATTAACATACATCATAATTAAAATATGCATAAAACAAACATGTAATACAAGCCACTGAAGATGCTTCACAAATAAAAGAAGCGAAACCCTCATGGGACAAAACTAACTGCCTTTCGTTTAGTTGCAAACGCAAAATACATTTCCATAAATACAAAAACTTGATTTATTTAAACTTTTTTTGTTTCATTTTAAACTTCTGTTTGTGTATTTCTTACATCATTTGCAAGCAAAAATCATTTACTTTAGCACCAGGTGTCAGAACAACACAAACACTTTAGTTTTTAAATTAAAACGACTGAAAACATGTTGCAATGTTTATATGTATGACACCTTTTTCTCGGTAACCAAAATTTCGTTACTTCCACACCGCTGTGTCCCCTACATCACAGCGTAATGTAGTGTGTGTTTTTATACAGCCTAAGAGCTGAAACTGTGAATCGAAGAAAAAGTTTTAATAAATAACGACCTAAGTAGAAAAAAGCGGCTTTTATTTTATAAATTTGTAGCTTTGGTAGACACACTGAAGAAGATGTACAAAAAAGAAAACACAGAGAACTACAGAAATAATCCATACTGGATTTGAATGTAAAGAAACTGCCACGATAGAAGTGGCGACATCAGTAAATATAAAACGGAAAATAAAATATTAAATTACACCATTATAAATTAAAGTTTTTTAGCCAATGGTTGAAAGCAGAGAGAGGAAACATAACACTGACTGCCGTATATGCCCAAGAAGAAACTAAATAAGTGGTCTGTTAACAATTCCATGACTATCTTCAATTTGTGGTAGGCCAATTTTGTAATGATGATGTCCTCATTGTGGCTGGAGGTCTCAATGCTAGCGTAGGAAACAAACTAATTCTAGAAGTAATACGAAATAAATGGGAAACCACATGAACAGAAATGGTAAATAATTGAGAGAAGTCGCATAATACCACCAAAAGTTTGTAAAAAAATTTTGCTAGAAAGAATGAATAAGTTTACATGGGCCATATGAGGTCAAAGGGCGATGAATGAATATTTGAAAGTGAATAAAAGATTAGGGGATGTAGCAGACACCAGCGTACATAGAAGCATCGACAGATATACAAGTAATTCTGTGATAACTTCTAAAATAATAATTCTGCTAAATGGAGAAAAAGTTTAAGCAAAAATGTACAATATAAATCAGTAAGCTCATAAAGTACATTTACTACAAGATGAAAGGATAAAATATCTGTATCAAAGTCGATTACAATAGTACTAGCTTGAAAATCCAATAAAAGGTATTAACAAAAAATGGTAAATTATAACCTCATTAACACTGAAGCAGCACATGCAGTCACATCAAAGGAGAAGAACAATGGAAAAAGTGGTCCCGAAAAGGAAATGTAGATGTTTCAGAAGCAGTCATCCAAAAAAGTCATATCTAAAAAGCATACAGAACTGCACCCCAGAAAATGAAGAGGAATATAAAAGAAGGAGAAATATGGTGAAGTCAATAACGAGGAAATTGAAGCCAAAACCATGGGACAGATTAACAGAATTATAGAAGACAACGTATATTCTTGGCGGGAGATACATTTTATCAAAGATGAACGGTAAATTTCCAACATAAATATAAAAGAAGTAGAATCTTGGATGAAACACTGTCAATAATTACGGTGTGATTAATAATAGAAAGAATGGAACAGACCAAAATAAAGACAACAGAGAGGTTGAAGAAAGAGATACAATATAACTAAGAGAGTGGAGTCGGAGGCCATTTTTAAATCTTTAAAGGAACATTATAGCTACAGAATTTGAGAAATAAACCTGGAAATGATTAAAAACGACGGAAATATTCTAAAATGCTGGTTGGGTAGGGTGGTACAATTTCAATCGTTTCAGACAAATGCTGTTGTAATTGTAAACATACTGAGGAAAGAGATAATTTGAATTATGTCAATTGTTCTTTGATGTTCAATGAACACAGATACACTCCTGGAAATGGAAAAAAGAACACATTGACACCGGTGTGTCAGACCCACCATACTTGCTCCGGACACTGCGAGAGGGCTGTACAAGCAATGATCACACGCACGGCACAGCGGACACACCAGGAACCGCGGTGTTGGCCGTCGAATGGCGCTAGCTGCGCAGCATTTGTGCACCGCCGCCGTCAGTGTCAGCCAGTTTGCCGTGGCATACGGAGCTCCATCGCAGTCTTTAACACTGGTAGCATGCCGCGACAGCGTGGACGTGAACCGTATGTGCAGTTGACGGACTTTGAGCGAGGGCGTACAGTGGGCATGCGGGAGGCCGGGTGGACGTACCGCCGAATTGCTCAACACGTGGGGCGTGAGGTCTCCACAGTACATCGATGTTGTCGCCAGTGGTCGGCGGAAGGTGCACGTGCCCGTCGACCTGGGACCGGACGGCAGCGACGCACGGATGCACGCCAAGACCGTAGGATCCTACGCAGTGCCGTAGGGGACCGCACCGCCACTTCCCAGCAAATTAGGGACACTGTTGCTCCTGGGGTATCGGCGAGGACCATTCGCAACCGTCTCCATGAAGCTGGGCTACGGTCCCGCACACCGTTAGGCCGTCTTCCGCTCACGCCCCAACATCGTGCAGCCCGCCTCCAGTGGTGTCGCGACAGGCGTGAATGGAGGGACGAATGGAGACGTGTCGTCTTCAGCGATGAGAGTCGCTTCTGCCTTGGTGCCAATGATGGTCGTATGCGTGTTTGGCGCCGTGCAGGTGAGCGCCACAATCAGGACTGCATACGACCGAGGCACACAGGGCCAACACCCGGCATCATGGTGTGGGGAGCGATCTCCTACACTGGCCGTACACCACTGGTGATCGTCGAGGGGACACTGAATAGTGCACGGTACATCCAAACCGTCATCGAACCCATCGTTCTACCATTCCTAGACCGGCAAGGGAACTTGCTGTTCCAACAGGACAATGCACGTCCGCATGTATCCCGTGCCACCCAACGTGCTCTAGAAGGTGTAAGTCAACTACCCTGGCCAGCAAGATCTCCGGATCTGTCCCCCATTGAGCATGTTTGGGACTGGATGAAGCGTCGTCTCACGCGGTCTGCACGTCCAGCACGAACGCTGGTCCAACTGAGGCGCCAGGTGGAAATGGCATGGCAAGCCGTTCCACAGGACTACATCCAGCATCTCTACGATCGTCTCCATGGGAGAATAGCAGCCTGCATTGCTGCGAAAGGTGGATATACACTGTACTAGTGCCGACATTGTGCATGCTCTGTTGCCTGTGTCTATGTGCCTGTGGTTCTGTCAGTGTGATCATGTGATGTATCTGACCCCAGGAATGTGTCAATAAAGTTTCCCCTTCCTGGGACAATGAATTCACGGTGTTCTTATTTCAATTTCCAGGAGTGTATTACATAATTACAAGTGTCAGTTTAAACACACGATAAGGTTACACAACTGAATAAAACTGTTAGAAAATGGACCGGACCAAGTATAATTCTGATCACTGACATCTTCCACACAAATAGAGTCTTTTCCCTCGGGCACTGATACAAACTTCGTGGTACAAAACGTTACATTCTTGGCAGCGAATCTGGTCACCCTTTACCAATTATTCCGCACTTTAATAATTCAAGAAACAAAATCCACAATTATTCTCATTGTTTGCTGGCGATTTGTCATTTTAAAACTTTTTTCATCATTATCCATAGACCTACAATTTTGTTTATTGCTCTTGTTGCATTTATTTATTTTTTTCCTTTGTTCGCTGTTGAAAAAGATTTTTCTTGCAGCGGAGTTTCTCAAGGTTCTCATTTGAAGTGAGTCGAATGGATGTAGCTTGACTGGTGTGGACTGAAAGAGCAGAAGCCTCGAATAACGAAGAAGGTATAAATTTCTCATCGAGAATATTGTCCTTGCAGAAGGTCATTACTCCTGTGGACTGGAATCCCTTGATTGCACACCCAACAAATGCAATTTTGCTCCAGGCATCACAGAAAATTGTACAGTATGATTGTTTTGTAATGCTTTCATTGAAGTTACGATGAATCCACTCAGTTGCGTTTCTGTGATATTGAGCCTTTAGAGACTTGAAGAAAGTTCTGACTAGTGGCTGTAATACATGTGTACTGTGTGGAGGCAATCCCAAAAGTACTTTCCCATCTTCCTGACAGTATGCCTCAGCACCCAAGCTGGTATGGCTGTCATGATTGTCTTTAATTGTATTCCTTGAAGTGTCGAAGCCACATCATAAACAGTTCTTCTTAATGTACCTCGATTCACACATCTCCGTAATGGAATTAGGAGGTAAGTCATCTTGAAATTCAGGTTGTTTCCTCACTCCTTTGAATATTACCACTGGTGGTAAATACGTACCAGATGCAGCGGAAGTCACTATTTATCCTCTTTCCACGTTTAATAGCGAAACATCTTCTCGCTTACGACTAACTACTGTCGGGGGTCAGTCACACTCATCCATGTTATAGATATACTCTGGTTTATCAAACAATTCATACCCCTTTAAGATTTCTTCCAAATTCTGGGAATATTTACTTACTTCCGCTTTATTTAAGCCTTCAACTCAGGCTCGAGAAAGACCCTCGGGTTTCAGCAAGCTAAAGTTAGCGTGCCTCTTAATAAATGTTGTAAACCAATAGATTCCAGTAACCTTGTTTTGTAAGTTCCATGGATGTTGCAAATTATTTTTCTCAGCCAACGAAAATGCAGCTCATCTTCAGACCCAGTCCTTACCGTTTTAGAAATAAAGCTCACCGGACCAAAGCACCTTCCATTTCAGAATTGCGTACCGATGGATGACGAATTCTGTTTTCTACGTTTGGAGATAATCCAGCTTCCATTTTCATTTTAGTTTGTCATTTACAATACCGAATGCTCAAAGAAATGTCGAATAATTGTCATTCAGCTCGAAGGTGCAAATGTCCATCCATTATACTCTTTATTGCCTCATGTAATGCAGTTGAACTCCGTGTATTGTAGATTTTCTTTTCTGGCTGTTGTCGGGGCATCGACGAGAAAAAAAGAAGGGTTGACTTCTAAAATTCGCAGGAGAAGCTACGTTTAAATATACAGTACATATTTGTAGAAATTTAATATAATATGTCTACAGTAACCAGTCTGGATGGACTAAACTAAAGAACTGCATTGATCGAAATTTTACTAGGATATCAGAATTGTACTTTCTTTCTGACATAAGATGTGAATTCACTGTCGCCAATAGTATGAGTAAATAGCGTTGAACTGTGCCAAGAGATGGCGTGGACATTTCACACAATCTTTCTCCATAGATGCTTCAACACGCGGGAACGGAAAACAAGTATGTAGCCTCATTAGTACAGAATTTACAAGCACATGGAAGTGCTTGTAAATTCAGTATGTAGTAGTTTTCAGTATGTAACTTTATTTACCTGTAAACAATAAAAATTATGTCTCTGTTGCAAGAACTGGTGTATTCAGGGAAAAGACAGGATGCGCTGCAGGAATAATCCTCATTGCAACGCCATACAAAGACAAGTGCTACGAAACTGAAACTGACTCGAATCGTTATGTTGATCGGAATTGTACCTATATCGAAACTGTGCCACCTTACCCTGCTTATATTTCGATAACCAGTTTTGGGAATTGAGAGTCATACCGGAAAAGTCCCCCCCCCCCCATGAACCATAGAGCCTGCCGTTGGTGGGGAGGCTTACGTGCCTCAGCGACACACACAGCCGTACCGTAGGTGCAACCACAACGGAGGGGTATCTGTTGAGAGGCCAGACAAACGTGTGGTTCCTGAAGAGGGGCAGCAGCCTTTTCAGTAATTGCAGGAGCAACAGTCTGGATGATTGACTGATCTGGCCCGGTAACACTAACCAAAACGGCCTTGCTGTTTTGGTACTTCGATCGGCTGAAAGCAAGGGGAAACTACAGCCGTAATTTTTCCCGAGGGCATGCAGCTTTACTGTATGGATGGCGTCATCTTGGGTAAAATATTCCGGAGGTAAAATAGCCCCCAATCGGATCTCTGGGCGGGGACTACTCAAGAGGACGTCGTTATCAGGAGAAAGAAAACTGGCGTTCTACGGATCGGAGCCTGGAATGTCAGATACCTTAATCGCGCAGGTAGATTAGAAAATTTAAAAAAGGAAATGGATAGGTTAAATTTAGATATAGTGGGAATTAGCGAAGTTCGGTGGCAGGAGGAACAAGACTCTTCGTCAGGTGACTACAGGGTTATAAATACAAAATCAAATAGGGGTAATGCAGGAATGGGTTTAATAATGAATAGGAAAATAGGAATGCGGGTAAGCTACTACAAACAGCATAGTGAACGCATTATTGTGGCCAAGATAGACACGAGGCCCACGCCTACAACAGTAGTACAAGTCTATATGCCAGCTAGCTCTGCAGATGATGAAGAAGTTGAAGAAATGTATGAAGAGATAAAAGAAATTATTCAGATAGTGAAGGGAGACGAAAATTTAATAGTCATGAGTGACTGGAATTCGATAGTAGGAAAAGGAAGAGAAGGAAACGTAGTAGGTGAATATGGATTGGGGGTAAGAAATGAAAGAGGAAGCCACTTGGTAGAATTTTGCAAAGAGCACAACTTAATCATAGCTAACACTTGGTTCAAGAATCATAAAAGGAGGTTGTATACATGGAAGAACCCTGGAGATACTAAAAGGTATCAGATAGATTATATAATGGTAAGACAGTGATTTAGGAACCAGGTTTTAAATTGTAAGACATTTCGAGGGGCAGATGTGGACTCTGACCACAATCTACTGGTTATGAACTGTAGATTAAAACTGAATAAACTGCAAAAAGGTGGGAATTTGAGGAAATGGGGGACCTGGATAAACTGAAAGAACCCGAGGTTGTAGAGAGTTTCAAGAAGAGCATAAACGAACAATTAACAAGAATGGGGGAAAGAAATACAGTAGAAGAAGAATGGATAGCTTTGAGGGATGAAGTCGTGAAGGTACCAGAGGATCAAGTAGGTAAAAAGACGAGGGCTAGTAGAAATCCTTGGGTGACAGAAGAAATACTGACTTTAATTGATAAAAGAAGAAAATATAAATATGCAGTAAATGAAGCAGACAAAAAGGAATACAAACGTCTCAAAAGTGAGATAGACAGGAAGTGCAAAATGGCTAAGCAGGGATGGCTAGAGGACAAATCTAAGGATGTAGAGGCTTACCTCACTAGGGGTAAGATAGATACTGCCTACAGGAAAATTAAAGAGACCTTTGGAGAAAAGATAACCACTTGTATGAATATCAAGGGCTCACAGGGAAACCCAGTTCTAAGTAAAGAAAGGAAAACAGAAAGGTGGAAGGAGTATATAGAGGGACTATACAAGGGGGACGTTCTTGAGGACAATATTATGGAAATGGAAGAGGATGTAGATGAAGATGAATTGGGAGGTATGATACTGCGTGAAGAATTTGATAGAGCACTGAAAGACCTAAGTCGAAACAAGGCCCCGGGAGTAGACAACATTCCATTAGAACTACTGACAGCCTTGGGGGAGCCAGTTCTGACAAAACTCTAGCATCGGTGAACAAAATGTATGAGACAGGTGAAACACCTTCAGACTTCAAGAAGAATATAATAATTCCAATCCCAAAGAAAGCAGGCGTTGACAGATGTGAAAATTACCGAACTATCAGTTTAATAAGTCACGGCTGCAAAATACTAACGCGATTCTGTACAGACGAATGGAAAAACTGGTAGAAGCCGATCTCGGGGAAGATCAGTTTGGATTCCGTAGAAATATGGGAACACGTGAGGCAAAACTGACCCTACGATGTATCTTAGAAGCTAGATTAAGAAAAGGCAAACGTGCGTTTCTAGCATTTGTAGACTTAGAGAAAGCTTTTGACAATGTTGACTGGAATAATCTCTCTCAAATTCCGAACGTGGCAGGGGTAAAATACAGGGAGCGAAAGGCTATTTACAATTTGTACAGAAACCAGATGGCAGTTATAAGAGTCGAGGGACATGAAAGGGGAGCAGTGGTTGGGAAGGGAGTGAAACAGGGTTGTAGCCTCTCCCCGATATTATTCAATCTGTATATTGAGCAATCAGTAAAGGAAACAAAAGAAAAATTCGGAGTAGGTATTAAAATCCATGGAGAAGAAATAAAAACTTTGAGGTTCGTCGATGACATTGTAATTCTATCAGTGACAGCAGAGGACTTGGAAGAACAGTTGAACGGAATGGACAGTGTGTTGAAGGGAGGATATAATCATCAACAAAAGCAAAACGAGGATAATGGAATGTAGTCTAATTAAGTCGTGTGATGCTGAAGGAATTAGACTAGGAAATGAGACACTTAAAGTAGTTTGCTATTTGGGGAGCAAACTAACTGATGATGGTCGAAGTAGAGGTGACATAAAATGTAGACTGGCAAGGAAAGCGTTTCTGAAGAGGAGAAATTTGTTAACATCGAGTATAGATTTAAGTGTCAGGAAATCGTTTCTGAAAGTATTTGTATGGAGTGTAGCCATGTATGGAAGTGAAACGTGGACGATAAATAGTTTGGACAAGAAGAGAATAGAAGCTTTCGAAATGTGGTGCTACAGAAGAATGCTGAAGATTAGATGGGAAGATCACGTAACTAATGAGGAAGTATTGAATAGGATTGGGGAGAAGAGGAGTTTGTGGCACAACTTGACAAGAAGAAGGGATCGGTTGGTAGGACATGTTCTGAGGCATCAAGGGATCACCAATTTAGTATTGGAGGGCAGCGTGGAGAGTAAAAATCGTAGAGGGAGACCAAGAGATGAATACAGCAAACAGATTTAGAAGGATGTAGGCTGCAGTACGTATTGGGAGATGAAAAGCTTGCACAGGATAGAGTAGCATGGAGTGCTGCATCAAACCAGTCTCAGGACTGAAGACCACAACAACAACAACAACAACCAGAAAAGTTGCTGGAAGTGAAAGTACTCTCACTGTTGAACAAAGGAGATGGAAATTCATCGAGTAACTAACGTTGACTAAATCAGATAAGCACGGTGTAAAACATTTATGCAACGATAGTAGCTAAAAGACTCGAAACGATAGTACATGCTGTTTCCATCGGAAGAACAATGAGCAGAACATCTCGTGTGTAGATAATGTAGTCAGACTGAAACAGATGTTGGAAAATGTTGACTTTGAAAAGACTTTCGATAAAATAAATCGGGAGCAGCTGTGGAGCATAATGCAAAACAATTCATATCCGAAACGTATGATCCACGAAATACAGAATATGTACAAAGCAGCGAGGCGTGTTAACCAGAGTACTCTGTACTGGTGGATCGCAAAGACGGGGTGAGTTACTGTACTGACGTTACAGTGGCTTCTATTGCACTTACTGCTGCGCAAACACCCAAGTGCACTTGTCGCCCAGCACTCCAGAAATGAGTAAACGTACATTGTTTATATTTGAGTGAATGTTATTTACTCGTAACGCAAAACTAGTCTCAGAATGCCCCAGGTGTGTTTTGAGCCTAATTATTACTCAATGTCGAATGAGTGGAACAAGATACGGCATGAACCCACAGAACGACAAATGTTTTCTACTTAAATTCACTAAAAGTAAGGGTAAGTACCGTTTCTGTGTAGTATATAACAAGAAAAAGATTTTCGGAAAATCAGAATCTTATACCACTCACGGGGATATAATACAGCTTAACGCCTAGTACTGGATATCTATTGACATAAAAATCTAATTACAGTGAATAACAGACCTGAAAGTTCTAGTAAAAATCTTAAGCTAGCATTAGTTTAGGCCAAAATTAACTCTTAAACGATAGCGTTAAGAACCCTTCCGATGTATCGTAATAAATTTGTTCAGTGGGATAAATTTCCTCACGTAAAACAGCATTATCTTTGCATGCTGCTACTGAGATATTACTCGTCTGAAATGAAGTATAGCAATAGTTGTGAATTGTCAATAAATCTCTCTCTCTCTCTCTCTCTCTGTTTCTTTTCTGAGTAGTTATACGTATACATGAATATCATTTGCTTCCTAATTCCTTTCCCGTTTAATACTACGTCGTAATCAGAACTAGCTTGTCAGTTGGTCGTAATGTATAACACGATCTTCGAATGTCAACGACAGTGCGTAGCTCCTATTAAACATTGTTACTTACTGTTATTTATTTAAACTCTCAAAATACCGACCTCGTTTACTTTCTGTTACTTTTTTCTCTGTCTGTTACGTTAACTAGCCGGAAGTACCAAACAGTGTCTCAATTGCGCATTTAGTTTCATTATAACAAGAATTTATAGCCAATGAGCAATAGCTGTTATACATTGAAAGTGAAACCTTCGCTTTCTGTAGTACTTGCAGATTACCGTATTCTTTATAGGAACCTATATCTTTAAGCAAATTCAATTATTAATTCTGATTTAGGTAAATTCTACAAATATTATCTCTCTTTCTAGCTAACTTTATCTATGTCAACCTCCCATATTTAATGCAAATTCTCTGATACTGAATTCAGAACTACCACATAATTTATAACAACAATAATTCCTTTATAGATATGTACACATATCCAGATGTCGGTAGTATCGCCCACACAAATTATAAAAGTGTAGTGCATTAACAGAGCTGTCATGTGTGCTCACGTGATTCATGTGAAAATGTTTAACATGTGATTGTGGCTGCACGACGGGAATTAACAGACTTTGAATGCGGAATTATAGTTGGAACTAGACGCATGGGACATTCCATTTCGGAAATCGTTAGGGAATCCAAGATTGCGAGGTGTACAGTGTCAAGAGAGTGACGAGAATGCCATATTTCAGGCATTATCTCTCACCATTGACAGCGCTATGGCCGATTGCATTTGTCTTCACTTAACGACCGATAGCAGACAAACACCACTGCGTGAAATAACCGCAGAAATCCATGTGGGCCGTACGACGAAAGTATCCATTAGGACAGTGCTGTGAAATTTAAAGTTAATGCTACGGCAGCAGACGACAGACGCGAGTGCCGTTGCTAACAGCACGACATCGCTCGCAGCGCCTCCCCTGGGCTAGTGACCATATCGGGCTGGACCCTATAAGACTGGAAAACCATGGTCTGGTGAGATGAGACCAAATTTCGGTTGGTAAGAGTGTGGCGCAGGACTCACGGAGCCATGGACCCAAGATAGTAACAGGACACTGCGCAAGAAAATGGTTTTGGCAGTGTTTATATGGAATGGAGTGGGTCCTCTGGTTCAACTGAACTGATCAGTGAGAGGAAATAGTTATGTACGACTACTTCGAGAGCATATACTGCTATTCATGGACTTAACGATTCCAGACAACGATGCGTCATGTCACCTGGCCACAACGGTTAGCTATTGGTTTGAGTAACTTCCTAATCAGTTCTAGAGAATGATTTAGTCACCCAGATCGCCCGACATCAATCCCTCAAACGTATATGGGGCCTAATCGAGAGGTCGGTTCGTGCACGACTGTTGCAATTATGAACGGATATAGAGACATCTTGGGTCAGTGTTTCTGAAGGGAGACTTCCAACTTATTGTGTCCGTGCCACGTCGAGTGACTGCACTAGGCCGGGAAAACGGAGGTCAGACACAACATTGGGAGGTATCCCATGAGTTTTTTCACCTCAGTCAATTTCAGTCATGTAGCATCCTTTTATTTAGACCTTTTAATGTGTTTCAACACAATTTTTTGACGTAGCTGATCGAATGCCAGCAAGAAATAAATCGGCAAAAAGTCAGTCAACGAAACTAAAACGAAAATTCTAAATGCCGCCGCCTCTTTGAATCTCACAATTAACAATCAAAGCAAAGCTCTAACTCTTCGGTCACTGGCGTGACGCGACTCATTACAATTCCCCGTTTAAGGGGATACAATCGGGTTTTGGGTTAAAAAACCGATTTTAGTTTTATTGACGTATTATATTCCGCCAAGTTTCCTCTTTAAAATGACGTATCATACATAGCTCTATTAGAATTATAACTATTTTATTTTTATAGATTTGTGAGATCGCGTATTGCGCTTTAGTTACACACGTCTCTCATAGCTGATCATAAACTTTTTGGCAGTACATTTATGTGACATGAATTCAAATATCCTGCTTTCCAGCGACTCTTTATACGCTATTTGTCCGAAAATGTTACCCTCTGGTTTCCTCAAATTGCTCTTTGATTTTGTGACGGGATTGTTTGTAAACAGTGTGGTATGTGAAAGTTGTCGTTGTCGAATTATTTCATATTTAGTGCTTCAGTTTACGCAGTGAAAATGCCTAGAGCTAGAATAAAAGTGTTTAAAAAGCGTGTGAACTGGCAAAAGAAAAAAATAATGATTCATTAGCAAAGCAAAGCAGTTCACCATCACTGTTGGAAAATGTGAGTCCACTTACTACTGATTTGCCGAACGAACTTACTCCAAACAAAAACAGTGCTTCCCATAAGAAACTAAGAGATTTGGAAGAGAAATATAATTTATTTGATAAAGGGAAAGAAGTTTTTGAACTTATTGATATGAGAAAATTGTGCGAAGCTCTTGGAAACAGTGTGTGCTGCAGAAAATGTCACGGAAACGTTTCTCAGAAAGTGGAATCCCGTGTTGGCCTGGCTGCCCAGTTTAATTTAATATGCAGTATTTGTAAGTACAGCTGTACGTTTCCAAGTTCTGTTTCATTAACTGTAAATAATGGATAGAAGAAAACTGAACTTTATACTGTAAATATTAGCTTAGTTTATGGATCGCGAGCAACTGGTAAGGGTAAAACAGCTGGTGATGTGCTGTGTGGTGTTCTAAATCTTCCAAGTGTACCTTCAAAGTTTGATGCTTATAACTATGTACTAGCATCTGCAGTTGATGATGTAGCACGGAAATCAATGCAGGTACCTGTGGAAGAAGAAGTGAAAGAAAATGATGGCAGTCGTGACCTCACAATAACTTTTGATGGCACGTGGCACAAAAGGGGTCACACCTCTAACAATGGTGTCGTAACAGGAACTAGTGTTCACACTGGCAAGGTTATTGATGTTGCAATAATGTCTAAATACTGTAGATGGATAGACGGGCTGAAAAATGAACATAGTGATGACTGTGTTCTAATTATTATGGTAGTAGTTGTGGCATGGAGGTTGGTGGGGTGAAAATATTTTTCATCGCTCTTCAGAGTGGTATAATGTTCGCATTGTCAAATATCTGGGAGATGGTGACTCTAAAGCATTCAAAGAATTTTGGAAAGCAAACCATATGGGAATAGTGTAAACATAAGCAAACTTGAATGTATAGGACATGTGCAGAAGAGAATGGGTATCAGGCTGAGAAGGTTAAAATCAGTTATGAAAGGGAAAAAACTAGACGATGGGAAAACCTTGCATGGAAAAGGAAGATTGACTGATTCCATAATAGGACCACATTCATAATTGCTATGGCCTTGCCATCAGGCAAAATACAAGCAAACTTGAAGAAATGAGGAAAGCTACATGGGCTTTTTATTTCCACACTGCATTCACAGATGAGCATCCAGAACATGGTTTGTGCCCCAAAGGTGAAAAGAGCTGGTGTAAATACAATAGGGGACTAACAACTGGAGAGAAATACATTCACCACCACAGTCTACCATTAGTCATCATGGAAGAAGTAAAGCCCATTTTCAGAGATCTGCCTAACAGATGCTTCCTGATGAAATGACTTCATGGAAAAACGCAGAACCCCAACGAGTGCTTGAATAGTGTAATATGGCATCGTCTCCCATAAACAGTGTTTGCCGGAATTAATACACTACATTTTGGTGTGTATGATGCTGTGGCAACCTTCCATCTTGGGAATATAACTAAATGCCTGGTCCTTCAAAAGTTGGGTTTGCGTGTTGTTTCCCGCACAGTACGTGCTATGTTGACTTTAGATCAGCACAGACTAAGGCATGCTGACAATATACTCAAGATATTAGTAAACAAAGCAAGACAGGTGCAGAGGGGTGCCAAAAAGACTTGAAGGTGATTATGAAGACTGTGAAAGGGGCATTAACTATGGAACAGGAATATTTTAATCTTCTGTCTCCGTTTCCCGTAAGTTTGCTTT
Source organism: Schistocerca cancellata (assembly GCF_023864275.1). Lineage (NCBI taxonomy): Eukaryota > Metazoa > Arthropoda > Insecta > Orthoptera > Acrididae > Schistocerca > Schistocerca cancellata. The sequence continues at coordinate 93,333,357 of NC_064628.1, read as the reverse complement.
TTACTTCTTCTAGGAACATTATCTCAGGTACTGGTGAACCTAGAAGTTTGAAATTTTTATGACTTAGTCACATTGATTTCTTTTACACACTGAAACAGCGATTTGTTTATTACTTGATTTGCAGAAGACTTAGGGGTGATAATCTAATAAAAAGTAATGGAAAAAATTTACTTAAAAAGAAATGTAAAATATCTCTGTAAGAAACTACTCTGTAAGAAACTAAACTGTTGTTTCAATATTGTTATAACATATCAATACACATACAGTAAAAATTTGATCTCTCTGTCTCCAGTAGTTTGTGAGAAAATGTTCCCTATAGTAGGCCTATTTTAACATTGCGGGATAGGCGATTCCGTATCTTCTTAAAAATATGCAACTTTTCACTTTGCACTCTGCGTGTGTCAGTTCAGTTGGATGCCGTTCGTTAATGGATCGACTTTACTACGTTGAACACTAAACATCGACTAAAGCTACGATCTATTTAGCTACTTGTGTGCCAATTGCAACTAACGAGCCAAATGAAGTCCTCCGTGTATGTTAGGCCCCAAAATTTCAGCAAAACTCACTCGAGTCGGTATCTCTCTCGATGTGCTTCAAAGAACTAATCCACCAGTGACAGGCCAGCAAACAACCCAGTTACCTCTGGGCGAGCTGTAAGCCACTAACAATACGTGGCGGACCAAAACATCTGATACCCCCAATATCACTATAAAATTCAGTTACTATTATTGCATTAACGCCTTGTTCCAGATTTGTCTTCCACAGCCTAAATTTACCGCATTTCACTATATCACCCAAAGCACTAAAAGTCTAGGAAAAGAGCAACGCTGCCAAGTTTTTCTCCAACTCATCGGCTTAACTGCTACTATGAAAACTCATAAGAACGTAAATATACCATGATGGGGCTTACGAGGTGTGGGATGGGTAGTGGGAGGGGGGGGGGACGACCCCTCTCGCAGCTATGGCAGTTCACGGTAGTTATTTCTCAAAAACCTGATATATCGCACCTGTAAGCCTGCTGTTCAACATGGTCACGCCAGCCAATTACTGCACTCACGCCGAAGCCTTGCTACGCCCGGTCGCCATGCAATGATCCAACTCACGCGATGTTTCTATGTAGACAGACTAACATATACATTTGGACTGTCTGGACGTGAACTGTCTATCTCTCTCATGGAAATCGAGTACGTACCATTGAAGACGAACAAACATGCTACACCACGTCGACTTCTGACAAGTAGTGCAATATTGGAACCTGTCAAAAACCTGAATAACTACCTTTGTTATCACGGACCGCAACGAGACGTGGAGGAAGAAAGTCACTGAGGCTCTAGAAGGTACCGACAGAGATGTGTTCCACACTCCACTGCCGTGGCCAGCTGCGGTAGGTTTCTCAGCTGAGGATCCGTGGGGGGGGGAACAGTCCGTTGGAGCAGGTGCCACAGATTCTCGATTGGGTTTCAATCCCTGAAGTCTGGTGGCCAGGGCTACATGGCAAACTCATCCTGACGCTATTCGCACCACCCACGTACACTGCGAGTTGTGTGACACGTTGCACTGTCCTGCTGGTAGACGCCATCTTGCCGAGGAAACAAGAACTACATATAGTGGTAGACATGGTCCCCAGGAATAGATGCATACTTGTGTTGATCCATTGTGCCTTCCAGAACGACGAGGTGCAATACTCCCTATTGTGGTCTGGACCCTCCCGACGACCGTTGCTGGGGGTTTGCTTCCAGAAGCTTCACAACGTACACACCAACAGCCATCTGAAAAGGCCACCGCTCGCCTCTCATTGGACGTCCAGTTACTGTACTGGCGTACAAATTCCAGTCTTCATCGCCGATGAACACCACTCAGCTTGGGTACATGAACCAGGCGCCTGCTACAGAGCCCATACGCGTCAATGTTCTTTGAATGGTCGTTGAGTTATTAATTTGACTGAAGTTACGTAATTCATAGTTAAACTTTTTCTTGACAACAATAAAATTTTGCAAAGTTTTACGTTGATGGTTTTTGGGATGGATTATAATTAGAAATGCAATATTGCTGGCAAAAGTTAATTATATTCTGAATGAAATGATTTTACAAACGTTCAAATGGGACTTACTTTTTACAATATGCGTAAACATACCTTCAGTATTCTTGAGCTTCTCAAAGAAAATAATTCAATAATATTAGTCCCTCTTATGACAATAGTTAGTTGATGTCTCTGCACATCCGTTTATAATCTCTTGTAAATCATAGCTGGAGGCTGGCAGGCACGCTACACCTCTCAACCTCTCGCTTCAGACCTGCTACCGACTCGCTTCACATCTCGCTTACTACTGACTTCCTACGAACGCTAATGTGCGGTCTCTCCTGCCAACAATGCTTTCTGGTGCAGACAATCCCTGCTACCATTACAAAATGCATCAATGCGCGGTCTTTCCCGCTCTTTTCTTAAAAGGTATCCATACGCGGTCTCTCCCGCCCTTTTTAAAATTATATCAATTTGCGATCTCTCTTGTCAACAATACTTTGGTGCAGACATTCCCTGCTACCACAATTATTTCCAACATGACAAATATTAATTATTCATACTTAATCCTGTTCCTAAAATATAAAATTTGACAATAGACAATAGAAATATACACGTCTTACAAAGGCCATGCGGATAAGATGCCTGTCATCTCGACTGCTGGTGATACGAGGTCGTTGGGATCCAGCACGGCGTTCCGTATTACCATCCTGAACCCACCGATTCCATATTCTGTTAACAGTCATTGGATCTCGACCAACGCGAGTAGCAATGTCGCGATACGATAAACCACAATCGCGATAGGCTACAATCCGACCTTTATCAAAGTCGGAAACGTGATGGTACTCATTTCTCCTCCTTACACGAGGCATCAGAACAACGTTTCGCCAGGCAGTGCCGGCCAACTGCTGTTTGTGTATGAGAAATCGGTTGGAAACTTTCCTCATGTCAGCTCGCTGTAGGTGTCGCCACCGGCGCCAACCTTGTGTGAATGCTCTGAAAAGCTAATCATTTGTGTATCACAGCATCTTCTTCCTGTCGGTTATATTTCGCGTCTGTAGCAGGTTATTTTCGTGGTGTAGCAATTTTAAGGGCCAGTAGTCTAGTTTGGAGATGTGTCGCAATGCAGTAACAAAATCTGCGTCCTTCTTCCATGCCATGTATGACGTGTAGTCTTCTTAATTTTCTGAAGAAGTTATACCTTCGTAGCTGCTTATGCTATCTCTCCTACTTCCCCGTGTTGCAGGGGAAAGGCTTCATTTTTCACTACCCTTACACACTGCACACAGCTGGCAGAGCTATGACAAAATGTTCCAATTTCCACCTAGTGGTCAACACCTACACCTGTCGCATTAACTCAGCTCATCCTGTTTCCCCACTGGGTGCAGAATGTCTTAGATATAGCGCTCTCCGACTTCCGTATAGGTCAGACTTAAACTGGAACGGTCACATGGACTTACCTGCAGGGAGGCCGGGGCAGATACCTAGGAGCAGTTACAAGATGCACAGGAATTGTCTAAAAAAGCAGCTCTGGAGTTCTTGGTTTATGGGATCCTTAGCAGATAAGTTTGAAAAAAAAGAAACGGTGACTTCTTCCAAGATACAAGAGTGGCACGAATGTGCTTCACCAGTGGCTGTATTGATTTAAAAGACGCCTCTACAGGATGAAATGCAAATATGTGATTGAGTGGATAGACTTCATTTCCGATTGTAGACAGTATTTCGGACACCATTTCTGCGTGAAACCGTGACACTACGAGCGGTGTGTGTGTGTGCCTGTAGACTCAAGACCGCTTTTTATGCAGGATGATGATAACATAGGCATTACGTTAATGTATTTAACAGCACGGTCCTTAAGTGAAATGTGTGTTGTGGACTGTAGAATCCCTCTGTGGTCAGCTTCAGATGTCTTTTCTCCATAGCGTTCCTCGAAAAGACCATCATGTTCCTTCCATGGATTCCTAGTTGTCCTACTTAGCTAATGTAACCCGACTGCTGAAAGAAAAAAAATTACTTGCTATGCAAAGTGACCCTCATGATCAATTTAATTAACTAGCCTATCAAATTGATATCAATGACGTGCCACCTTGCGGGTAGAAGAGATGACTAGGGTGCGACGGAATGACTCTTGACAAGCGTTTTTTTTTTTCGTTGCGGCGATATCTTAACGAAATTTCAATCTCCCATTTACACAGGGTGCGACAGGCTCTCACGATTTGTTTCGTAAACGCTAGTATGATACAGCATCGCATTGGTAAAAGGGGACCCGTCACAGTGTAAAAACAGTTACGTTCTCTTGAATTGTTGTCGAATGTAAAATGAGCCATGGCACGAAAGACTGTATTCTCTAAAGTAATATCACGTGCATGACAGTTTATTTACAGACACTGAACGCAAGAGACGCTCTCAGGTCGTGTAATTTGTTGAACAATATGCAATAAATTGCTTACTATAGATTATTAATTTTTCTTTGGAGTTTAAATTCTCGCATTATCTTTACTCTTATGACAGTTCCGAACTAACGAGGACATTTTGCAGCGATAGGTAGTTTTGGCATCAAAATAGTCTTAGGATTTTTTTCCCTGATTTTACGCTGGGTGGGCATGTCTCTGCTGATCATTTTTGATAGGTGGCGGCGCACTTCACTGGACGTCACAAAATGATGAGGTGCGACTGAAATCGAACGTAAGAACTATACCGATTATGCTCATAAAACTAAAAAGAAAATGCACTTTGCCTATTTTCTTGGAAAGTGGACATTGATTATTATTGCGAGAGTGTTTTCCTTCTTTATTAGTTGCTTTATTTTATTATAGGAGTCGCGTTGATGTTAAGTAGTCCAGTGCAGAACGGCGGACAAATTCCGTAACAGACCGCTGCTGTCCCTCTGTCGGGATAGCAGTCATTTATCGCTGTTCTTAGTTGTGCCTGGCCGAGCGGTTCTAGGCGCTCCAGTCTGGAACCACGTGGCTGCTACGGTCGCAGGTTCGAATCCTGCCTCGGGCGTGGGTGTATGTGATGTTCTTAGGTGGGAGGAAGTACCAACCATAGCATCACTTTACTTAAATAACGCTAACAGATATCTCGAGATTAAATGACACATTTCATTTCATTGCAACGCTGGACTACTGCTATCTTTCTTTTCTCTTCATAAGTAAATACATTTAGAAGGGGATCTACATGCACATATATGGCATGGAAGAATGTAGTTTTAATAGCACATATGTCAGTGATGGGAGGGCACACCAGACAGCATCACTTAACTTAAATAGCCTTGACAAATGTGTGATAGCTATGTTACAGTCGTCTGATTCCACTGCTTGGCTCAGTGGACTTTATTCTCATCATAAGAAGATTACATTTCGAAATCAGGGTGTAGTCCATATGCACAGATATGGCGTGGAGGACTCTAGGAAGAAGTGACTACCTAGACTTTGGGAAACCTGTAGGGATGTCACAGAAGCATCTTTAATGGTTATCGGGCAGGTGCAATCTGGCTCCAGGGAAAAAAACACTCACCATGCAAGGGGACTCTCATGATCAATTTAATTAATTAGTCAGTCAATTTCATACCAATGGCGTGTCACCAGGTGGGTAGAAGGGAGGACGACCCACCAAAACGTATATCATTTATGATTTAGAGTAGTAATCAGAAGTTTTCTCATTGAAGCGAGCTCATTTAGGGGAATTGCAGTCTTATACCTACATAGGGAGAGACGGTCATTGTAATAGAATCAGCTTTGTTACCAAATTTAGAAGGTGGTACATAGTATTAACCTGATATTTACAACTTCTCTGTGCTGCTATTTGGCTACCTTAGGAGACTTTACAGGTATTGAAGCATTTGGCTACCTTCAGAGAGTTTGATAGTGAGTAGTCATCCTGTGACAAAGGCAGAGCTTGCTATCCATCATGAGCCAAAAATGATTTTAATATTCCAGTCGTGTGATGCAGGATGTGACAGATTTTTTTTTCCTGACGAAATGCCATATTTTTGTGCAGAATTTTCACAACAAATAACGATACTTTAACGATGTGAAAATGCATGTATGCTCTGATTTCTCCTGTCTCCAAAAATAATTCATATAAAAGGGGGGAACATATTTTTTACATGAGAAATTTGAGGTGTATGGACAACAGCACCTCTGTCTCAGACTGGATGAAATTGATTTTTTAAACTGAGGAGAGTCTATGTAGGGGCTGGAATTGCACTTAGAACTCTATGCCCCAGCTACCCCTGCTGGTCTATGAGTTTCGTAGGGGTTAGCAAGGCCCACTCATGGCCAGTGGCATGGGTGATCACGGAGGTTTGGCGGACTGGAAGCCATGGCTTTACTGTGGTGACCAGATAGATGCAAAAAGAGGCTGCAGCTAGTTGGCCTTTACCTGCAACTGCAGGGACAAGTCCTAGTGTCAGTGATAGCAGCATCCTCCTGGTGGCAGAATAGCGAACTAACGAGTGTGTAGTTGAGAGGCGACAGAAGCAGATGTGTGTTCTGTTCTGTGTGTTCTCGAATTTTTACAGGAAAATTTGGGAAGATTCAATAAAGCGAGTATTTGCAGTAGACAATAATTCCCTCCCCCCCCCCCTCTCTGTAAATCAGTCCGTTATCAGCTGGGCGGCTATGGTGACAGTGCCTCTGGCCTCTGAGAATCAGAGATGTTCTCGGAAGGGCAGCTTATCCCAGAGGGTCATAAATAAATATACAGCGGATCATAAATCAATTAGTTTAACGAGGGCTTAAGGGGGGCGGGACACAACTGAATGTATTCTTGTCCCTGAATATATGCAACTCACCCAGAAAAAAATGCCAGAATTGTCTTTCCCTACTACCAATAGGAAATGCAAGGAATATAAGGCAAAATGGCTGCGTGAAAAATGTGAAGCAATCCGAAAAGAAATGATTGGAGGTAGGACTGACTCAGCATAAAGAAATAAAATTAAAAGCAAGGAAAGTAACAATAAGAGTGCAATGGGAATTCCTCTGCAAATGCAGAGGAGAGAGCAGATAGGGGGGAGGGGGAGAGGGATAGCTGGCAGCGAAGAGTTAGGGGACTCCGTATTAAAATCATAATTCAAAAGAGCTTTCCAAGACTTGAGATCAAATAAGGCAGAAGGGATAGATAACATTCCATCGGAATTTCTAAAATTATTCTGACAGAGTAGCCTGTATGAGACTGCCGGTGTACCATCAGACTTTCGGAAAAACATCATCTACACAATTTAGAGAATTGCAAGAGTCTACAAGTACGACAATTATCGCACAATCAGCTTAAGAGCTCATGCATCCAAGCTGCTCAAAATAACAATATACAGAAGAATGGAATAGAAAATTGACGATCTTAGGCGACGATCAGTTTTTCTGTAGGAAAGGAAAAGGTACCAGAGAGGTAGTTCTCGTGATTGATAGTGGAAGCAAGACTAGAAAGATCAGGACATGTTCATAAAATATGTCGAGTTGGGAAAAGCATTTGACACAGTGAAATCAAGCAAGCTGTTCGAAAATCTCAGCAAAGTAGTGGTAAGTGATACAAAAAGTTGGATAATATATAGCATGTACAAAAACCAAGAACAAACAATAAGACTGGAAAACCAAGAATGTATTTCGCAGATTAAAAAACTTGTAAGGCCTTTCGCTCTACTGTTCAATCCACACATCGAAGAAACAAGATGGAAATAAAATAAATGTTCGAAAGTGGAATTAAGATTCAGGGTGAAAGATATCAGTGGAATTGACAGGAAATTAAAATTGACTGTACCCTTTCTGGGACTCGAACCCTGGTTCCACTGGATGGAAAGCTCAAGTGCACCCTCTAACACATGGAAACTGTCCAGATGCGGGAGAGGAAGGGTAGGTTAGTGTACTTTATTTATTTTGGTCGGGAAGCTGACGCAAAGAACGATCCTAATTACGTAATTAATCGCAAGGATTGGGCCTAACTACTATATGAAATGCACTACAAAAGAACGGCATAAAAGCGCAATGCAACTCAAAAATTGGCAACACCATACAACTGGTATTATCCTGCTGGGAAAAAATTTCGCAATACCACTCCAAACTAGTGACACACACACTCAAAAAAACCGAAGCATATACACAATGCCACAACTTATGGAAAAAATGTGCCACAGTTCTAATTATACTTCGAAACTGTCGTGAGACAAACAGCACTCATAATGAATGGGTCACAATGCAGTACAGGTACCAGGGAAAATCTTTGTCCTAAAAGACTGCAAAGGGGGTGGTAGTTGAACCCTGCGTTCTCCTCGATGTACAGTCACAAACTGCTGAAAACAGAGACCCTCACCTCTCCCTCCCTCCCTCCTCCCTGCCTCCCTCCATCCATGCATCTGCAGGGAGAATACATGCTTCTTCACATAGCCAGCTGCTCCGCCTACCACCCCGTGTCATGGGCAGGCAGCTATCCACACACAACTTTCCACCATCTGCCCACTGCCTCATGGCGAAGGTCCTAGACAACACGAAAGGTAAATTTAGTACCATAACCCCACCCATCCAAGGAATGATTCAGATGACTATTTCAAAAGTCGGCTGCTTACGAAACAAAAAGCCCTTTCCACCAAAAGCGAGAGATGCCTCACGCTGGCATACCTAAGGTTCAAATGGTTCTAAGCACTATGGGACTTGACATCTGAGGGCATCAGTCCCCTAGACTTAGAACTACTTAAACCTAACTAACCTAAGAACATCACACACATCCATGCCAGAGGCAGGATTTGAACCTGCGACCGTAGCAGTCGCGCGGTTCCAGACTTAAGCGCCTAGAACCGCTCGGCCACCGCGGCCGGCATGTCTACTCTACAATTCACACTTAAGTGTTTGGCAGCGAGTTCATACAACCACTTCCACATTATTTCTCGACAACTACACTCTGGTATAGCATGTGGGAAAAATGAACATCCAAATGAGCACTGATTTCCCTTAATTCAATACGATGGAATTTTCTCCCTACGTAGATGGTAGTCCACAAAATACTTTCGCATTCGGATTAGGAAGTTGGTGATCGAAATTTTGTGACGAGGTCTTGCCGCACGGAAAAGTGCCTTTTTTTTAATGATTGCAACGCCAGCGCAAGTATCATATCCGTGACTCACTCTACCCTATTTCATGATAGTGCAAAACGAGCTGCCGTTCCTTGGACGTTCGACGTCCCCCAGCAACCGTATCTGATAAGCATCTCACGCCGCACCACACCACATCGCCTAGCAGTACTATAGAAGAGGACGGACATGCGTAGTATAGTCAACTCCTTTAGAAGTTCTTTTGCATCTACTAAGTGTTCTGGCTTTTCCACAACATTTTCTGTGTGAAGATTCCAGTTAAAGTTATTCGTAATTGTAATCCGTAAGTATTTAGTTGAATCGACAACCTTGATATCTGCATGATTTATCGTGTAACTGACTGCTTTTAGTACCCAGGTGGATACCTCACACTTTGTTTAGTCTTAGTTGCCACTTTTCCTACCACACATGTATCCTGACTAGATTATTTTCTAATCTCACTGATCTTGTGATGACCGTACTTGGTCGTAAACTATAGCATCATTTGCAAACAACCTAAGAGGGCTGCTTAGATTGCCTGCTAAATCGTTTAAGAAGATTAAGAACAGTAGAGGGCCTATAACATTTTCTTGAGAAACCCTACACATAACTTCTGTTCAACTAGACGACTTACCGTTAACTATCACGAACCGTGGCCTTATTAACAGAAAATCACAAATCCAATCGTGCAACTGAGACGACACTCCACAGGCACGCAGTTTGATGAGAAGCCTCTTGTGAAGAACTATGTTCCTCGGAATCTAGAAATACGAAGTTAACTTGAGATCTAACTATCGATAGCATTCATTACTTCGTGTGAATGAAGAACCAGTTGTGCTTCACAAGAACGATATTTACCGAATCCATGGTGGATATGCTTTAATGGCCTACTTCCCCAGTATGGGCATGTTCTTTAGATTTCGTGAAGTGTTGGGTACTTTTAAAGTCTAGCTTTAACCAAGTGAGAGACGGACAAAAGGAATGGGACTATGACTTATAACAATAAGAAAGCGAGTAGAACAGTGTTCATAGCAAGAATTACGGAAGAAGTAGAATTGTGTTCATAGCAAGCGCTAAGTAACAGAATACTGAAGAGATTAGGCGTACCCACCTGGATTCAGATGAGGGTAGCTCCTTCGTAGAATCCTCATCAGGACTTGCTGAGTCAGTGCTCCCATCTTCTCTCATTAATTCCTCGTCCTCCATGGCGCGGATCTGCAAAATGAAATCATCATCATAAGAGATTCATAAGAAATTGGTGGAGTGACAAACTGGGTAGAAGGAAGAAACATGAATTGCATAGTGCGGTTTATCCCGTTGGAAGAAGGAAGTCCTAAAGTACGTAGCAAATTGCTCCGTAAATGTACGACTGAAAATGAAAGAGTAAAGGAAATTTGCTTTAAAAATACCGGTAAAGAAATCTCTTTAAATCAGCCACATTCACCTCTAAGACACTTTTCCACAATAAATTTCAGCCTCGTTGATGCAGAACAAATGTGAGCCTGTTTGATGACAGACATAAGTACTATGGAGCGCCGATACATGTACGCATATCATGGTTTCGTTATCACCATTACAAGAACATCTCACACGCATATGTTTTAAAATTATTCAAGGTAAAAGATGGAAAGGTTAAAAGGCGAGAGTTGGTGTGAAAATTTTCAATTCCTAGGACTGTAGTGTAATCACACCCTCAGAATTTTGCAACAGTACAATTTGTTGGCGAATGTCGCAATTTGTCACAAATACTTTTTAAATGTTTTATTTTGGTACCATAACCGTTTCCGGGCTACCATGCCTATCTTCGGATGGCTAATATTTTTGTTACACAGATGTTTTGATTGACAGCAGCGGGGCTACTCCACAATACGTCCCAGTAGATGGCGATTTGTTTTGTTGTGTCCTCTGTGGTTTTCTAGCTCGGTGCGTATGTTCTTAAATTCCACACAGCACACATATTGTAAATAAATTACTGTGAGACAAGAATATTATGAGCATGGTAGCCCTAAACCGGTTATGGCACTAAAACAAGATCCAACATGGATAAAATACCAGTGTAATTCGTTGTTGAGGATATCGTGAAGGGGACGATTTAGCAAGAAACTACCCATCAGATGAAACAATTTATGTAATTACCATGAGCGAGTGGTACCTCTATACAATTCTATATCGCTTTGGAAAAATGAAATCTTGCGAAACTCAGCGCGACCTGTTTGTCCATGACATCCAGTGCGCCACGGACATGGCTTGACTTCAGGAAGGTATTTGATACAGTTCTGCTCTTCCACCAATTACGGGAAAAAATACAAGCTGATCGAGTATCGGACCAGAGTTGTGACTGGATTCTGGACTTCACAGCGGACGGAACTCAACACGTCGCTCTCAACGGAGAAAACTCGGCAGATGTAAAGGTAACTTCACGAGTACCCCAAGGAAGTGTGATAGGACCATTATGGTTTACAATTTGTATAACTGATCTAATGGCTAACCTCGAAACCACCATGAGGCTCTTCGCAAATGATGAGGCTGTGTATAAGACGGTACAACTGAAGGAAGACTCGGAGAGGATAGATGGCTGGTGAAGGCTGACAGTTTAAACTGAAAGTAAACAAATGTAACAGCAAATAATTGATTACGTAGACTGGGAGGCCTACTCAGAGATATATACGTTGGCACAGGAGAGGAATTCATGGCGTGCCGCATCAGATCAGTCAGAAGCCTGATGAACCAAAAAAAAAAAAAAAATCTAAACAGTGCAGTGCACATTCCCTATTCTAAACAGGAAATGATGGTTATCATGTTTGGCCACAGTCACAGTGCACAATGAGAATAACAGATTAGATACGCAGGATATATTTGTTCCCTTTTGTGGATCACGTAAGCATGCGAAAGTTGTAGGATGATTAAGGGATTTCGAAATAAAAGTAAAGACTAAGTGTAACAATTTTTTATTTTTCTCCCCTAAATGAACAGTACTCACATAAAAATTGAGAGAGATCAAAGCTGTCTAAGAACTCAATGGAAATTTGAGAAATTTACGATAACCCTGGGAAGGGGATACCAAATTTTATGGAAGACTACACGGAGAAAACGAAACAAAACTTGATCATCAGTGCAGCTCGCAAATTCAAACTTAACGAGACGAAAACCGGTAAAATTAATCAACTAGACGAAACAAGTTGCATGGCAGAAAAAGCAGACTGCACGCTGCTCAGAATGTGGATTGCGGTACGGAAATTGTGACACGCTTCTTCGAAATCAGCTAGCAAGGGCCGATCACCAGCAGACGTAGGCCGGAAGACGAAATCCCACGAAATTTAGTTTAGAAGCTTCAACTGCACAACTTAAAAAAAAAAAAAGTGGAGAGGGTGACTATGTTGTTACCAATGCGAAATACAAGAATATCGCTAAATTGGCGAAGACATCCACAACTGTACGACTACATTATTAGTGATAAATCACAGTAAACATTAACTACCTAGAAGTACTGATCTCGAACGTCCTAAAGTGGAATTGTCATATCTCTCAAACTCTAGAAAACGCATACCGTAAGCTGAGAATCATAGGAAGAATCTTATAGAAATGTAATTCATCGAAAAAGAAAGTGGCCTGTAAAACTCTTGATCGATTGATTCTTGAGTACTGCCCACCAGTCTGGGACCACTATGAAATAGGATTCACAGAAAAGTGAGATAATGTTATAACAGCAGTTTGACAAAAATGTGTGTCCAGAACTTTTATTGTCTGTGTCTCAGTACCCAACAGAATCTTCACAGTTCAAACATTCTTTTAAAAAACGTTCTTTCACGTCATTTTTAACACGTGACGGATGTATACAACGCTTACAGCTTGTCCATTGAACCTTCCATCGCCCGGATTGCTGTGAGCAAACGATTTAAGGTAACTAAGACTTCAGCCTCATCTTCTTCAACCTGAAGAACCTTCTTAGGAATACCTACTTCCTAACTGTATTTTATTTGAGAAATTTTTTTCATATGATTTAACTTGACTATGGTCTATATTATAGAAAATAATTTTTTACACAGAACGTCATTATCCCAATTAAAGAGTTTTCTTTTTTGTCTGTGCACGCTTCTTGTTCACATCGTAATGCAACTTTCACTGGACTTTGTCAACATTTTTAAAGTCATTTATCGTCAGTTTCCTGTTTTTTCCCTTGGTTTCCATTTATAAAATTGCTGGATTTCCTCAAGCGTTGGGTAACACCGTTGGTTGGTTGAAGTGACGTTCAATTTTAATACTCGATGCTTTGACAGCATAGGTCCAGCATTGTGTTCTTGTGTTCTGGAGCAACTGAACGGCCAACTTCAGTAATGAATCCACAGCGAAAAACGTTAAGACCAAGTTTTATCTACTACATACAAAGGCAACGGCGAAAATTTAAAAAAAAATTAATAGAAATAGAAATCAAAATCGCATAAATTTACT